>NC_044035.1:63083109-63383109 GCF_901765095.1 Microcaecilia unicolor
CATCGGCCCATACATTCTCCAAGCATTACCGCTTGACTGTGGCTGCTCGGGCGGAGGCCCGGTTTGGAGCTTCAGTGTTGAGGTCAGGGATTTCAATGTCCCGCCCTGGGTGAGTACTGCTTCGGTACATCCCACCAGTCTATGGATTGATCAGCATGATGATATGGAAGGTAAAATTATGTATCATACCTGATAATTTTCTTTCCATTAATCATAGCTGATCAATCCATAGCCCCTCCCAGATATCTGTACTGTTTATATTCTGGTTGAATTTTAGGTTCAAGTTAGTCTTCAGTTCCTTCAGGAGGACTTTGTGTTCAAGTTTTTTCACTTGGATTCTTCAAGAGTTGAGACGAGTTTGTGTTACAGTGAGCTGCTGCATTCCTCTCCCCTCCGTTTTACGGGGCTGGATTGAGACTTAAATTCTGCCGGCACTCCCTCCCGCTTCGTGCGGCTGTAGGGCAGCTTTGTACCCCTCCCGCTTCGGCGGTGTTAGGGTCAGTCAGCTCCTCCCGCGGTTGCAGGATAAGCCAGATCCCCCCGCATCGGCGGGTGTGGTGTCCCTCCCCCGCTCCGCAGGGATGAGCTGGACGGATTCCCCTCCCCCACTTGTGTGGGGATGAGCTGGGTTAATTCCCCTCCCCCGTTTCGGCGGTGGTGAGCTGGGCAGAGTGTCCCTTTGTGGGTGTAATTCTCTAAGTGCTGAGTCCTGCGGATGGAGCTTTGATATCGACATACTGAGGAGTTTCCGGCAGCACATGACCACATATAGGGAGGCAAAAGTTTGCTCTCTATCTCCACCTGCTGGTAGATGGACACAACCCACCAGTCTATGGATTGATCAGCTATGATTAATGGAAAGAAAATTATCAGGTATGATACATAATTTTACCTTCTCACCAGCACTCTGTGCCTATTATCAATTGATAATTATGACTTCACATGTTTCCAAATTCTAAGTATCAACATCTTTTGACTGCAATGACTTCACATGTTCCCAGGTGCATATTATCAGTTGATAGTATTGATTCTTGCACGTTCCCAAGCCTTCCTCCAGTCCCCCTTGGATGTTCTCATCCTACTTGCATCTGACCCACTGCTATCTTCCAGTAGCCAAAACATCCTTGCCTGTGACTTTCTTGCTAGTGCCAGTCCAGCTGTTATTTAAAGAGCAGATTCCACCCTCCCTCTGTCTGCTCTCAAGTTACTCATTTCAGCATTTGCTGCAGTGAAATGTATCTGTGTCAGAGGTGATCTTTGATTCTTAGAGGCATAGCTCTTAGCCTGAGCCCTTGGCCTGTATTTCACTGAGAACAAGTGATAGCATATTTCTACGTTCAACAATTTTGTCTTAGGTTTCAAGACTGGTTATAGAGAGTGCAGTAAGGAGGGGGAAAAAAAGGACAAAAAAAAACCTCCACTTCTGCCAATTTGTGGAGAAAAACCACTGCTTATCCTCTTCAGTTGACCAAAACTACTACTACTATTTAGCATTTCTATAGCGCTACAAGGCGTACGCAGCGCTGCACAAACATAGAAGAAAGACAGTCCCTGCTCAAAGAGCTTACAATCTAATAGACAAAAAATAAAGTAATCAAATCAATTAATGTGTACAGGAAGGAGGAGAGGAGGGTAGGTGGATGTGAGTGGTTACAAGTGGTTACGAGTCAAAAGCAATGTTAGAGGTGGGCTTTCAGTCTAGATTTAAAGGTGGCCAAGGATGGGGTAAGACGTAGGGGCTCAGGATATTTATTCCAGGCGTAGGGTGCAGCGAGACAGAAGGCGCGAAGTCTGGAGTTGGCAGTAATGGAGAAGGGAACAGATAAGAAGGATTTATCCATAGAGTGGAGTGCACGGGAAGGGGTGTATGGAAGGACGAGTGTGGAGAGATACTGGGGAGCAGCAGAGTGAGTACATTTATAGGTTAGTAGAAGAAGTTTGAACAGGATACGAAAACGGATAGGGAGCCAGTGAAGCGACTTGAGGAGAGGGGTAGTATGAGTAAAGCGACCCTGGCGGAAGACGAGATGGGCAGCAGAGTTTTGAACCGATTGGAGAGGGGAGAGGTGACTAAGTGGGAGGCTTAGTTGTGTTCGGTATCACTGGTATTTTGGGGCTATATCATCCTTTACCTTATAGCTATGCCTTTTCATTATTTTCAGTATGGCAATGCTTATGTTCTTATATCTCTCCTCCACCCCCTTGGGCACTAAGATGCTTAGTTTGTCTGGTGAGGCAGCAAATGGTGTTCTATGGACCCATCATTCCATTATCTGTGAGAGGGGAGGATGAGGATACGGGTATTCCCCTCCGCAGCTGCACCCCAGAGAAGGGTGATATCTCTCCCAAGGAGAGGGAGAAACCTTCTGGTTTTCTGGAAGAAAGAGCTTCCTTCCTTTATAGTGCAGGTTATGTCTTTCCTTTGCATTTGAGAAGATAAATGAGACTCCAATTCTGGAGAAAAATTGGAAGCACTCCCAAGACCTTTCTTCATGATATGACTCTCTATAAGATGATTTTGTCAGAATGTGAGGCTCCAGAAACTGTTCTGAAAGGAAGAAAGATTATGGGAAGGCACTATCCCCTCCTAAAGGAGGGACTTGGAGCTCCTGTTTAATCTCCTGAAAATGGATACCTTGATCATCACTGTAACTGGAAAAATAACACTCTAATGGAAGAAGGCTAGGCCTTTAAGAATTTTCAGGACAGAAAAGTTGAGGTGCCGTTGAAGGAGGAATTTTCATTATGGGCATTGAGGCAGCAGTGTGCTGTGGTAGATTCTTTGGCAGATTGCATAGATCGGGGCAAGAAAAACATTTAAAAGAAGAAGAGAGCTACTGGATTGCATGAGGGATTCTACAAACAAGTTTCTTAAGGTAGAGAGTTTGAGGATCCGTAGGTTCTGAACAACCCAATTTGGAAATTACTAGAATAAGAAAGTTGCACAGACCCTGAAGAAGGATTCGAAACCTTTGCCACTGTTGGCCGTGGAAAGGAAAAGAGACTGTGCTACTGCAAAGATAACTTTCTGTATTTTGAAAAAATTAAAATGTAACAGATTCAAAATTCAAAAGACTGTAAAGACCTATGGAGGTTTTTGTGCCGATGATGACAGCAAGTGCTCCATATAGTTGAAGGCCTGGACAGAGGAGTCTGTGAGGCTTTTTCTCCATTGATCTGTAACAGTTTGAGCGATAGCAACATCACTTTAGAGAATTCAGAAGTGGAAGAGGATATTTGTAATTGATATGCTTTAGAAGATTCAGAAGTTGCCAGAGACCCAGACATGGCCTGCCATCCTTTCTTGTGGGTACCCTTTCTAATTTGGTGAGGTGCACTTTTCGTGTTGGTGTGTCAGTTTTCCTTGTGGCTGTGCAATTGGTCAGCGATCTTGGCCTCTTAAGTCATCAGCAGGCTCCCATTTGAGAAAGATGTTCTTTGGAGAAGATAAGTTAGACAAAGATCTTGGGGGAGACTACCCCAGAACATAACAAGGATAGAGCTCACTTGTCATCCACAGAGGGTTCATGGGTCACACATCTTAAGGACCGGAGGCATTACAGGCCAGGGTAGCATTCCATCTATTACACAGGTAAATTGTGAAAGCTCTTTTGTGGTATTCGTAGACCAAGAAATGGTGGGGCCCCAGCTCTGGTGGAGTGAATACGTCCCAATGAGTTTTGGCAGATCCATTCAGAGAGAGATCTGGTGGGAAGGAGTCTTTGCCTCTTTTTACCCCAGAGTGAGCACACATCTCTGACCAGTGGGTACTTGGCCTGGTTTAGCATGGTTATGCCCTGTTCATTTTCTCAATTTCTAACATCTATGGGATGTGTCTGTGAATTAGCCATTAAAAGGATTGACACTGAAGTTTGTTCTGGAGAGATTGCTTCTGTTTGGGACGATTATTCCAGTTCCATTTTCAGAGCAGAGTCAAGGACAGTAGTTGATTTATTTTATGGTATTTATTTGTGACATCCCACATTATCCCAAACAAGTTTGAGTTCATTGTGGCTTACAATAAACAGTATAGGATACATAACAAAGAATAATGCATAAGAAAGTAATTTGTTGTAAGAATCCAGTGTTTAACATTTAGGAAATCTATTATGAATGAGAAATTGTATATGAAGCAAAGAGAAAGTTAATGGTAAATAAAGTAATAACCAATTCGGGTAATAATTGTTTGAGATATGGTTGTTCTTTGTGAGGGTTTGTTTGAATAGGAACGATTTGAGGATTTTGCGGAATCTAGTATATTCCTGTATATTTCTTATTTTGGGTAGTAAGGCGTTCCACCATTTGGTTCCTAGGTAAGTGAAGTCTGCAGAGTGGACAGTTTTGTAGATCACTTTTTTGCAATTTGGGAGGTGTAGTCTGAGATAGTTTCTTGCCTCATATTTTGTGTTTGAGAGTTTATTAATGGTACCATATAGTCTGGAGCTGTTCATTTAGTATTTGAAAGGTAAAGGTACATAATTAGAAGCTACTGCTTGCTTTGATGGGAAGCCAGTGTAATTTGATTAATAAAGGGGAGGCACTTTCAAAACAAGAGATTTTATATATGAACTTGCTGCATTGTTTTGAGCTGTTTGGAGTTTTTTTCAATAGATACTCCTTACAGCCAGCATATATGGCATTACAGTAATCGAATTGGAATGTTAATGATTGTACCAATAGTCTTAATGTTTCTGATGAGAAATAGGGTCTGATTCTTTTTAGTTTACAAAAAGAATTGAAAGATTTTGTGATTACTGAGGAAACTTGAGTATCAAATGTTAAATGTTTGTCTATAATTATACCTAGAATTTTCAGTCATTTTGGTCAAATAGGCTGAATATTAAATAGTATTTAAGAAAGAAGTTGCCTTTTGGTCAATTCTTAATATCAATGGAGTAAACACTTTACTTTGGATTCCTGTTTGTAAATGCAGGCTTTTGAACTCATTAGTCAAAACAGGAGAATAGTTTAGTATTAAGGGGGACTAAAAAGAGAGAGAGAGGGAAAAGCAAGCAGGTCCTAGTTTAGTATTAAGGGGGGAATAAAAAGAGAGAGAGAAAAGCAAGCATCATTAACTAGTTGCCATAGTATACAAACCCATTTCCCATAGTTTTAAATGAAATTTTCTCTAGAAATAGGTATTTTTCCCATAGTTTTAAACTGAAACCTTTTCTAGAGGTAGAAACTAAGCAGCCAAAAACTCCGTCGATGACATTGAGGATACCCAGCGGCTTCAAAAAGTGTGGTCGGTGTGGCCGGCAGATCTCGCTTTCTGACACCCACGCTTGGTGCCTTCAGTGCCTCTGGCCTGAGCATAATCCCAAAGCGTGTAACTTGTGTCTCAGCTTGAAGAAGCGGACACAGGTAGCGAGGCAAGCTCAACGGGATCGGATTTTTGGAGCTTGCGCTGGCCCTTCGGCGTCTACGTGGGCAGCATCGGCACTGGTGGCGTCGACTTCGGCGCCGGACATGGCATCGACCTCAGGAGTACAGGTACCATCGGCCTGACGACCTTCTTTCGCTGGGAGCAGTGAGCAGCCAAGTGGGCCTCCACCTGCCTCGGCAGCTCCTGCTGTGCAGGGCCATCGGGACCGACCCCTTTCGGACCCGACCCCGAGGAGGCGTGTGGATTCCACATCCTCCTTGTCGGTACCGTGGAGCGCCGATGACGTGCATCAAAAGAAGTTAGCTAAGAAGCATCGTCTTCGGTCGCCCCCTTCACATGGTTCTGGGGCGTCGAGAGATTGGGCACCTGAGAAGCGTCGACACCAGGAGGACCGCTCCCCCGCCATCCAGGAGGTGTCGGTCGTCAGGCAGTTCGGTATTTTCTCCTGGCCCCATGCAGGTTCGAGCACCAACTCTGGCACCGGCCCCTCAGCCTTTCCCAACCAGAGACTCCAAGCCATTCTCCCAGGCATCCTGGAAGGGCTGCTGCGCCAGTCTCTACCGTTGACGGAAGCACCGGCTGGCTCTGGCCCTGTGATGCTATCGTCGACCCTGGTGCCGTTTGCATCATCGGTCTCGGCCGCCACTCAGGTGGCGTCGATGGAAGGAAATTTGTCCCCGCCTGCTCGGGAATCCACCTCTCGACGCCATCATCGAGAATGTGGTTCCTCTGAGTCGAGACGGGCCCAGTTTCGGATGTAAGTCAGAGAACTCTTGTCCGACACCAAGGAGGAGGACCCCAGGTATTTCTCGTCCGAGGAGTCCTGTGGTCTTCCCTCTGACCCCACTCCTTCACTGGAAAGGAAACTCCTCCCCACCTGAGAGCCTTTCCTTTGCCTCTTTTGTGGACGAGCCGAGGGCTGAGATGCTCAAAGTCCTCGACTATCCATCACCACCTAGTCTTCCATGGTTCCGCTGCACAATGTCCTGAAGGAGACACTGCTGCGGAACTGGCTGAAACCTTTAATCCCACCATGCCGAAGAAAGCGGAGTCCCAGTATAGAGTCCACACAGACTCGGAGTTGATGAGGACTCAGTTGCCATACGACTCTGCGGTTGTGAATTCTGCTGTCGAGAGCCAAGAGTTCGAGGGATACCGCCTCGGCGCCCCCGGGGCGTGAGTCTCGCACTATGGACTCTTTTGGGAGGAAGGCCTATCATTCCCTCCTCCATGCTCGTGACCAAGATCCAGTCTTACCAGCTCTACACAAGCATTCACATGCAGAATAATGTGCGGCAACTGGCGGACCTGGTTGACAAGCTCCCTTCGGAGCAGGCCAGGCCTTTTCAGGAGGTGGTCAGGCAGCTGAAGGCGTGTCGCAAATTCCTGCCCAGGGGTATTTATGAAACTTGTGATGTTGCATCCAGGGCCGCTGCCCAAGGTATAGTGATGCGCAGACTCTCATGGCTGCGCGCTTCTGACCTGGACAGTCGGATCCAGCAGCGGCTGGCGGATGTCCCTTGGGGGAGGGGGGGATAATATTTTTGGTGAGAAGGTTGACCAGTTGGTTGAACAGTTTCACCAGCGGGAAACCGCCCTCGACAACCTCTTCCACTGGGCGCCTTCAGCACCTACCTCTTCAGGTAGGCGATTTTTCAGGGGAAAGAAGACTACTCCTTATGCTTACTCCAAGCGTAGGTACAATCCTCCTTCCTGACAGCCTTCCCAGGCTCAACCCCAGCGAGCTCGTTCGCGTCAACAGCATGCGACCAAGCAGGCCCCTGCGCCTCCCCAGCAAAAGCAAGGGACGGGCTTTTGACTGGATCCACAGGGAGTATAGCTGCCATACAAGTGCCCGTGCCGGAAGGCCTGCCGGTCGGAGGGAGGTTAAAATTTTTTCACCAAGGGTGGCCTCTCGTAACCTCCGACCAGTGGGTTCTCCAAATAGTGCGGTGCAGGTACGCCCTCAGTTTGACCTTCACTCCACCAAATTGCTCGCCGGGAACTCAGTCCTTCAGCTCCCACCACAGGCAGGTACTTGCAGAGGAACTCTCCGCCCTTCTCAGCGCCAATGCGGTCGAGCCCGTACCACCAGGGCAAGAATGGCTGGGATTCTATTCCAGGTACTTCCTTGTGCAAAAGAAAACGGGGAATGCGTCCCATCCTAGACCTAAGGGCCCTGAACAAATATCTGATTTGAGAAAAGTTCAAGATGCTTTCTCTGGGCACCCTTCTTCCCATGATTCAGAAAAACGACTGGCTATGCTCTCTGGATTTAAAGGATGCTTATACACACATCCCGATACTGCCAGCTCACAGGCAGTATCTTCGATTCCGTCTGGGAACACAGCACTTTCAGTATTGTGTGCTGCCCTTTGGGCTCGCCTCTGCGCCCCGGGTGTTCATCAAATGCCTGGCGGTCGTTGCAGCGTCGCTACGCAGGCTTGGGAGTTCGTGTTCCCTTATCTCAACAATTGGTTGATGAAGAACACCTTGAAGGCAGGGGCTCTACAATCCATGCAGATGACTCTCAAACTCCTGGAGCTACTAGGGTTTGTTATAAATTACCCAAAGTCCCATCTCCTTCCAGTTCAACAACTAGAATTCATAGGAGCTCTGCTGGACTCTCAGACAGCTCGGGTCTATCTTCCCGAGGCGAGGGCGGACAACCTTCTGTCGCTGGTTTCCTTGGCCAGAGCTTCTCAGCAGATCACAGCTCGATAGATGTTGAGACTTCTGGGCCATATGGCCTCCACATCCACAGCTCATGTGACTCCCATGGCCCGTCTTCACATGAGATCTGCTCAGTGGACCCTAGCTTCCCAGTGGTATCAAGCTGCAGGGGATCTAGAAGATGCAATCCTGTTGTCCACCGCGTTTCACAACTCCCTGATATGGTGGGCAATTCGGTCCAATTTGACATTGGGACGTCCCTTCCAAATTCCTTAGTTTCAAAAAGTGCTGACTACGGATGCATCTCTCCTAAGGTGGGGAGCTCATGTGGATGGGTTCCACACTCAGGGAGCTTGGTCCCTTCAGGGATCAGGTCTTCAGATCAATCTCCTGGAGTTGCGAGCGACCTGGAACGCTCTAAAGGCTTTCAGAGATCGGCTGTCCAATCAAATTGTCCAAATTGAGACAGACAACCAGGTTGCCATGTACTATGTCAACAAGCAGGGGGGCACCGGATCTCGCCCCCTGTGTCGGGAAGCCGTCCAGGTGTGGCTTTGGGCCCGCCGTCACGGCATGTTTCTCCAGGCCACATATCTGACAGGCGTAAACAGTCTGGCCAACAGTCTGAGCAGGATAATGCAACCTCACGAGTGGTCTGTCAACGGGGCGTTTGTCCGCAAGATCTTCCGAGACTGGGGCACCCCCTCGGTGGATCTTATTGCCACTCAGATCAATCACAAGGTCCCTCAGTTCTGTTCCAGACTTCAGGCCTACGAGAGGCTAGCCTCGGATGCCTTTCTCCTACATTGGGGGTCAGGCCTTTTTCTGTATGCGTATTTTCCCATAGCTCTGGTGGGGAAGACTTTGCTGAAACTCCAGCAAGACCACGGAACCATGATTCTGATTGCGCCCTTTTGGCCGCGTCAGATTTGGTTCCCTCTTCTTCTGGAGTTGTCCTCCGAAGAACCGTGGCGATTGGATTGTTTTCCAACACGCAGAACGAGGGGGCACTTCTGCATCCCAACCTCCAGTCTCTGGCTCTCACGGCCTGGATGTTGAGGGCGTAGATTTTGCCTCCTTGTCTTTCTGAAGGTGTCTCCCGAGTCTTGCTTCCAGGAAAGATTCCACGAAGAGGTGTTACTCTTTTAAATGGAGTTGGTTTGTCGTCTGGTGTGACAGCAATGCCCTAGATATTCGCTGTTGTCCTACACAGACCCTGCTTGAATACCTTCTGCACTTGTCAGAGACTGGTCTTAAGACCAACTCCGTAAGAGTTCATCTTAGTGCAATTAGTGCTTTCCATTATCATGTAGAAGGTAAGCCTATCTCTGGACAGCCTTTAGTTGTTCGCTTCATGAGAGGTTTGCTTTTGTCAAAGCCCCCTGTCAAACCTCCGCCAGTGTCATGGGATCTCAACGTTGTCCTCACCCAGCTGATGAAAGCTCCTTTTGAGCCACTGAATTCCTGCCATTTGAAGTACTTGACCTGGATGGTCATTTTCTTGGTGGCTGTTACTTCAGCTCGTAGAGTCAGTGAGCTTCAAGCCTTGGTAGCCCATGCTCCCTATACTGAATTTCATCATAACAGAGTAGTCCTCCGCACTCACCCTAAGTTCTTGCCGAAGGTGGTGTCGGAGTTCCATCTGAACCAGTCAATTGTCTTGCCAACATTCTTTCTCCGTCCTCATACCCGCCCTGCTGAACGTCAGTTGCACACATTGGACTGCAAGCGAGCATTGGCCTTCTATCTGGAGCGGACACAGCTCCACAGACAGTCCGCCCAAATGTTTGTTTCTTTTGATCCCAACAGACAGGGAGTGGCTGTCGGGAAACGCACCATTTCCAATTGGCTAGCAGATTGCATTTCCTTCACTTACTTCCAAGCTGGGCTGACTCTTGAGGGTCATGTCACGGTTCATAGTGTTAGAGCCATGGCAGTGTCAGTGGTCCATTTCAAGTCAGCCATTATTGAAAAGATTTGCAAGGCTGCGACGTGGTCATCAGTCCACACATTCACATCTCATTACTGCCTTCAGCAGGATAGCCAACGCGACAGTCTGTTTGGGCAGTCGGTGCTGCAGAATCTGTTCGGGGGTTTAGAATCCAACTCCACCCCCCTAGGCCCATTTTTATTTTGTTCCAGGCTGCACTCTCCGTTAGATGTTTCTTTGTATGTCAATTTTTGTTATGTCCTCGCCATTGCGAGGCCCAATTGACCCTGTTTGTTGTTTTGAGTGAGCCTGGTGGCTAGGGATACCCTATCAGTGAGAACAAGCAGCCTGCTTGTCCTCGGAGAAAGCGAAGTTACTTACCTGTAGCAAGTATTCTCCGAGTACAGCAGGCTGATTGTTCTCACAAACCCGCCCGCCTCCCCTTTGGAGTTGTTCCTTTTCTTTGGTTTTGCTTTCTAAGTTGACTGAAGTGGGACTCTCGTGTGACAGGCGGTAAGATGGCCATGCCCGCACGCTCGAAGGCTCTAGCAAGCTTTGTTGCTAGGAAGATTTTCCGGACCTGGGGCTGCTGTATACGTCACCCATCAGTGAGAACAATCAGCCTGCTTTCCTTGGAGAATACCTGCTACAGGTAAGTAACTTCGCTTTACTCCTGCTGGAATTCTGCGCAAATAGTAGAGCACAAAATTTGATCAAAATTCCGCAGCCTTGCAGAATTAAACATTTCTGTGCACAATCTGTGCTCCAGATTGGCTGGCTGGCCTCCCCAACCCATGGTAAAGGCTTGCTGACTCCAACCCCCCCCCCCCCCCCCCCCCCGAGAGCCTTGGTACCTGAGTACGCCCTGGTGATCTAAAGGCCTCTTTGGGGGCAGGAAAGAACCCCACTCTTTGCTGCCTCTGCTCTGGGCCAGTGCAATCTCTCTTTCAAAAACGCTGTAATCTCATGGAACTGACGAAGAATGTCTCGGTGGCACTGACCCAGAGTAGCAGCAGACAGGAAGAGGTACTCCTATGCAGCTCCTTCTGCTCCTACCTCACAAGCGAGTGCAGGGGCGGCTGGGGGGGGGGGGGGGGGAATATGGATGGCGTGTGGGTGCATGCAGGGAGCTGTTTAAAAAAAAGAGTGGATGCTATATGTGTGTGGGGGGGCTGTAAAAAATGGATTTTGTGGAGGAGGGGGCTATAAAAAGTCTATGCTATATGTGGGAGGGGGATGTAAAAGAAAAGTGGATGCTCGAGGGAGGGGCTATAAGAAAGGGTGGATGCTATAAAACATATGGACAGATGACAGATGACTAAAAAGTGGACAGATGACTAAAAAAAATAAAGTGGCTATCTGTGGAGGGAGGTAGAAAGGATGGATGCTGTGGATGGGTAAATTGAGGAAGGGAAGGAACGTTGTAAAGGTAGAGCTATATTTGGGTACAGGGTGGGGGCTGGGAAAAATATGGATGGTATATGTGTTCAGGGCAGGGGGACTATAATATTGGTTAAATAATAACTAATAAACTTGTAGAATTTGCAAATTTTGTTTGCAGAATTTAAATTTTTTTATTTTTTTGGCCCAGAATTCCAGCAGGAGTAATACATACTTAGCAAGAAGAGGTATTTTTGCCCATTTGATTTGACTTGATGGTATGCTTTGAACCTTCTCATTAAAGCACATCACAATACTAATATCAAGACAATTCACAAAGATTTTAAATTTTTCATTTACTTGTCATTGATCTTATGTTACCACCATTAAATACAAGTTGTAATTTGTAATGGTGTATTAGTGACCTGAAATCATATGACCATTGCTATACTGTCTCTTTCGATAAGAATACTGTATCTGTAATACTTCATGTTTCAAGGAAATGAACTTTTTCTAACATTCCATTGCCAACCTGACAATATATTTTGTTTTGAGGTTGGCAATGAAATGTTAGAAAAGTTCACTTGACTCAAAATGAGATTTACTGTAGGTACAGTGTCCTTAATAGAGCAATATAGCACTCCTTTTGTTTCAGAATATTGCAAATTACTTTGATTTTGCTTTGTATTAAGTACATTATAAATACAAGACTGTTTTTGGAATGAAGCTAATTCATTTCTGTCCTTTTATAGAATCAAGAGTAAGTGTGTTGAGAAAAGTGAAAGTGACTTCTATTAAAACATCACCAGTGCAATCAAGAAGCTCCAGGAATAAAAAAAGTAAACAAGAGTTGAAAGAAACAGACCAAGTAACACACAACCTAATCTCAACACAGAAGTCGCAGCATGTAAATTCCTTAGAAAATTCTGAAGGTAAAATTTTAACCAGATCTTCCAGAAAGAAGCAAAATAGCGCAATTACAGAAGCTCCTTCTTTCCTGGCTAATACTAATCTGGTTAAAGAAGCACAAGCTCATAAGCTGCAAAGAAAATACAACAAAAATGTTAAAGAAAATGACATTGAAAATATGACCACAGATGTTCACCCTGTTCAAGAAGTTATTGCTTTGTCCAACAAAGGAGATGATAGATATACCCTGCCCCACAAAACATGCAAATTGCCAAAGAAACATGTTAAAAGCATCTCTGCTTCTGACACAAGAGAAGGTAAGAAAAATCTGAGGATGCTAAGAAACATCTTTAGATGAAGCAGGAATGTAGAATGTACAGTTTCTAATTATTATTATTAAATTAGGCTCATTCTTATCAAACCTTTTAGCTGTTTGGACTCATTTTCTGTTCTCAAAAGTTACCATTAGAATTGTGCACTTTTTGGGAGACTAAAACAAATCATTTAGAAATACAATGAGTATTGTCACCTCAAATATCTGTTACTTTGATGTACCTTATGTGACATTTAAAATAGATCTTCCCTCTCCCTCACATTAGCTGAACAGCTGGTTATTGTCAGCGTTCTTTCCTTAACAGGTGTAGAAATGTGCCACCTCCTACTGTATACATTGATATTATTTCATTGGCATTTAAGAATTTTAGAAATGGGTCTCCCTTGTAGTACATTATTCTTCAGAGTTTTACATTTTTTGGCCAAACAAGACAATAGAAAGTGATAAAAATATGAATGAAATCCAAGTAGAAAGGGGTAAGCATGCTGTGATGCTTCATCATTAAAGGTTTTTCATTTTAAAATTGCAATTTAAAATCTACTTTTAGAAAATAGCATGTGTTTGAAAATATAACCATCTTCAATTTTGCAAAAGGAAGAGTTGTTCATTAGAATGTGGATAAATAAGGACCTACTTTATATACTTGAAGGCCTATTCTTGAAAATTATACTGTAAAATAAGTAATTATTTTACTGTATTTTATGTTGTTGCACTCTTCTGTTAGAAGGCTTTTTTTAATATAAACAGTTTGATACCCTGCTTTTCAACTCTCTTCACCTTCTTTGGACTTTCTAATCATTTACAGTCCCCCTCTTTAACTAGTAGGGGTGATAGCTGAGCTCCTGGGCCTTGTTGCACATCCATTGTATGTTTCACGCTGCCACTGGGACTTCAACTTCTGCCCTGATTCACCTCCTTTTTCTGAGGGAAGGCTGGTTTTGACTTCCCTTGTGGCCTCAGCTCTGCTTGCAGGGTGGCAGGCCTGCTTGCGAGGCTTCCTCATCACCCCAGGATGCTGCCCAATTGCTGCCAATCTCCTCCTCACTTAGACGCGAGAGCTCGCTGCAGCCTTTAATTTAAAGGGCCAGTGGCATCCGGCAATGACATCATCAGCCAGGGCCTGTTTTGTGCCTTCGCATCAGGTCATCTGGCTGGTTTGCCCTGCTATCAGCCCTGCCTTGTTTGCGCTTTGCCTTGCCTAGCCCCATCTCCCTAGCCCTCTCCAGCTTTGTGTCTGCTTCGTCTTGTTCTGCAGTGTTACTTTCTCCAATCCTAGCCTCAGCATTCCTGTCTCCAGCACTAGCTTTAGCGTTTCCTGCCCTTTCCAGGTCCTGGTCTGCCAGGCCTGCTCCCAAGGGCTCTTTTCAGAGACATCCCCAGGCCTGATGCCTGTCAAACCCATCTCCCTGGGCTACTCTCTGTCTTCCCTGTTGTCCAGCTCGAGGTATCTTGCCCTTCCATCTGTCGGAGCTACTGGATCCGTGGGCTTCAGTGGTACCCAACTGTAGTCCAAGAGCTCACCTACCCAGATCCGTGACAGTATGAGCTCTCCTTCACTACTTGTGCTAGGCAATTTCAACATATGTGAATAATCCTCCCTCTTCTCTTGAGAATGATTTTCTTCGCTCTCACCTGTGATACTAGCCTTTCACAATATACATTCATTCTCATTACAGCTGATCTTTTTTTACCCAAGTGCAGTATTTTGGAACATATCGGTAACATTACACTTCTGACACTTCCTTCTGACTAATTTCCTAGTCCAGTTTCTGTTGAACATTGTGTGTCACCTCAGAATACATCTCCTTAATTTTGTCCATTTTCTTTAGCTGACTGAGCAGCGCATGGGATATGGTTCTAAGGTCAGCACTGAACAAGGCTGCACCTTATAGAGCATACTCTTCCCTGAAATAAACAATCCACCGTATCTTCCTAAGCTGCCTTAAAAAAAAAAAAAAAAAAAAAATATATATATATATATATATATATATATATATATATATATATATATATAAAAAGACTTCATTGCCATTTTCAATATCTGGCATACAGGTGGCACTGATTCCCATCTTCACCTCTACTGTGACTATGCAAAGACTGTGACTCCCTTGCAGTGTGGTCTTAAAAAAACAAACAAAAGAAATGTTTTTCAGTTCCTCAATTAAACAAGTCTCACATGGGAATCGTGTGATTCTATGATGAGGAGCAATGGCTGAACGCTTCATCTCCCTTCCTTACCTTAATTCCCTTGCACCCATTGCACATATCGGAACCAGAGACACCAAAGCAGGTGTGTGAGACTGAGAGGATCTAGGAGAGTGGTTCCCAATCCTGATCCTGGTGGCACCCCATCCAGTCAAGTTTTCAGGATATCCAGTGCATGCAAATCTCTCATGAATATTCATTGCCTAACTATCAATAACGTGACTGCTACTCAATTAAGCTATGTTAACCACTTTATTTATATGCTACATATATTTTTAATGTGCTAGTGGCTGTTATATGTGTACCTTCCTATAATAATATTTCATTCATCCATTCTACCTCACACACTCTTTGATTATAATACCTCTATTCACATGCTACCTGGGTTAGGACAGTGAACTTGACTATTACAGAATAACCCTATAATAAGTACATTATATAAACATGAACATTGATTTAATTAAGGGCACCTCTACTCAGATGTCACCAGTGTCTCCAATAACCCTACAATTGAATCACGTATCTTTCCAATATAAAGTTCAATGTTCAGTGTACAAACTTATCCTCTGAGCAATCCTTCTGGGCATCTGCTTCAAAATTCCTTTGATTAGTCCTTCGATTGAAGAACTTTAAACAGAAAGGTGCTGTTTATAGTTTAGATCCACCACTTTAACAACAGTGGGGATCACTGTTTGGAAAAAGGATTGCAGTTACTCAAGGAAGGACAGATGGACTGGCTATCGGATTGTGATATACTTTTCAAAGACCCGCAGAGCAAACACTCGAAGGACTAAGAGGCAGATGCAGCAACCAAACGTAAAAAAATCAAAATCGTTAAAGTCCCTAACGATTTTTAAAAAACGAAGAATGCACCAAAAAAAAAAGTCACACATGCTCAGATCGGTATTCAAACGTACAATGTATCAAAGAATCACAATACACATCGGTAATCGGCCCCTAAATCATGCGCAGAGCAGCCAAGCGTTTTGCTGGCTGCTCTGCGCATGCTGCAAATGTAAAAACAACAACAAAAAAAAAAGCCACAACAAATACACGTGGCTACCCGGTCAGCAAAATCCAAAAACAAAGGATCGGGAGGGGGCAAGGGCGCTCATCAGGAGCGTCCTGTATGGACGGCCTTTGCCCCCCCCCCCCCCCCCCCCGAAAAAGCAAAATGCTAGCTGCCCCGGTCCCCCTCCCTTCCTGTTCCTGTGTTCTACAGAGCTAACTCCGCCTCCTGTCATTCTTCTGCCCCGTGCCCCGCCCCCGGTGCCCCCCCTGAGGTCGAGTACGCCGCTCCCCCCCTCCACCGAGACCCCCCCTCCCTATTAACGACCCGAGCAGCGCCTCTCACCTCTTTCAGAAGCGCTGCACGGGCAGGAAGATCTATTGTGTTGGTTGTAGAGTCTCCATGACGTCTCTTCTTCCCTGGCCCAGGCCCCGCCTCCTTCTGACGTAGGTTACTTACGTCAGAAGGAGGCGGGGCCTAGGCCAGGGAAGAAGAGACGTCATGGAGACTCTACAACCAACACAATAGATCTTTCTGCCCGTGCAGCGCTTCTGAAAGAGGTGAGAGGCGCTGCTCGGGTCGTTAATAGGGAGGGGGGTCTCGGTGGAGGGGGGGAGCGGCGTAGTCGACCTCAGGGGGGGCAGCGGGGGCGGGGCACGGGGCAGAAGAATGACGGGAGGCGGAGTTAGCTCTGCAGAACACAGGAACAGGAAGGGAGGGGGACCGGGGCAGCTAGCATTTGCTTTTTCGGGGGGGGGGGGAGCGGCGGAAAGTGGGGAGCAGCGGGGGGGGGGCAAGGCCGTCCATACAGGACGCTCCTGATGAGCGCCCTTGCCCCCTCCCGATCCTTTTTTATTTTTTTTATTTGATGTGTTTGCTGACGTCCTTTGGACCAATCACAGCGCTTTTAGCTCTGCTAATGCGCTGGGATTGGCTCAGTTTGTTTATTTTTTCACTTAATGATTTTTCCTGGCACAGAGCTGTCCTAACGAGAGGTCCAGACCTCTCGTTAGTTTTCCTGCCTTTTTCCTGCGTAAAGGCAATCGGAAAAGGTTAGTGCATGTCGTTTCAATGGGGTTTTCACACTAATTGCTCATCTCCATTCCGTTTTCGTTAGCTGCTGGCTTCCTCGGTAAAAGCCCTTTGATGCATGCAACGGATCAAATTTTCCTCGTTGGAGGGTCATTAAAGGCTCATTTAGCTTTAGTGCATCTGCCTCTAAATCCAAGTAATTTTGAAGCAGATGCCCAGAAGGAATTAAGGGGGGAGGGGAGCAGTAATAGCATATCACATCGCAGTCAAAAATTTAGGGACAAAAATTTTTAAACTTTATTTTTATTAACTTTCAATAACATTTAACAAAAAAAAGGTCAGTGCAACAAATAAGTAAATGAACACCACAGAAATCAAAATGTTATTGCATTAGCTTTGTCAGGCATCAAAACCAAGTGATAATTGGGAAAAGAAGGAAAATTAAAGTCAATTAACAAAATAAAAGCATCTTAATATTATTATTAATAAGCCTGGTCCATCTTGGATTAATCCTTACAAATAGACCCCCACAGACAGCAATCCATTAAATTAATCACCTCTGTTTTTAATTCTTCTGTGTCTGGATCTGTTCTTGTAGTTGCTTGGGTTCTAGAAAGCTATACTCTTTTCCTTGAAACTTCACCATTCATTTTCTGGGAAATTCCAACAGAATGAACATCCTTGGGGTCAGAGCCCTAGTCCTTAAGACAAGAAAGTCTCTTTACTGTATTCTTGGAGAGACATCCGAAAAACATTAATCACTTGACCATGAAAGAGAACCAACCTTTGTTAAAATTAACCAAAACATTATTTCTTTCTTGAGAAAGTTGCTACTCTGAGAACTTTAGACTTTAAAAAAAAGGTCTGAAATTAACATTTTTTTTCTCAACAGAAGGCAGAGAAACTAACAGGGTCACCCTTCTAGTTATAAGATCTTGAACCAGAGAAGTCTGGATAAATAGGGCAGGATGCCACAATTTTGAGGAGGTGCCTGCAGAGGAGGGATTCATCTTTGAGGTATGCAGTGGGGGGTGGTGCTGGTGAGGGTCAGGTAGGCTATCAGTCCCACTGGACCACCAGGGTCTTTTTAGTGTTTGGAGGGGTGGGTTTAAGAGGTCTTGGAGAAAATCCTGAACCTATTAAATCTCTTCTGCTAGTCTCCCTCATTCCTCCCTTGCTCAGCAAATCCTATTGCCAACTCTACAGGGTTTGCAACGGGAGCAGCGCCCTTGTTTGTCATGTTGCCCACTGATTATAAGGAAGAAATCAGGGGGACCTCGTTTGCATGCAGTTAGCGGTCAGTGCCAGCAAGCAAATGAAGGTGCTAGTACAGCTTTATTGGCCTCTATCACCCATGTTTGATTTTGATCATCTGCCTGTTAGTAAGATCGAGGCTGTTTAAGTTATCCATATCCCCTTCCTGATTAACCACCCTAGAGCCTCTGAGAATAATAAGAATTCACAATCCTCTAGGGTAAGCTGTAAAATTTCTTTTAAATACATTTTTAAAAAGTTCTCGGGGGGGGAAATATGAGTCACAGGAAAATTTAACAGTCACAAATTGACTGCCCCTGAAGTGTTCTCCAATGCCTCCATCTGAAGTTAAAGCCACACTTGCAACTTGACATGCATTCACCTGCGGTTCAACCTTTTCAAAATTTTTCTCAATAGAGGAAATCCTGTTTAGAAAATTTTGCAGATGCTTCTTCAGTAAACTTACTATAAAGTTTCAAATTACCCTACAAATTCTTGTTCATTTTAACAGAGGATGCTCAGTTAAAAGTTGTAGAGAGAAGGATGCAAAAACTGGTACCTTCACATTGGAAGTTCCAGTTGCTCCTTGTTTCAATCCGGAGAACCTCTTCCTTCAAGTGACACAGTGGGAGATGCCACGCTCGCCTGCACCTGGACGTTACAGATTGTGGGGGCGGAGTTTGACCCTCCAGTGAAAAGGAAGCATCGAAGGGAGAAGAAGTGCTGATTCACCTCACTGTGTTTTCTTTTGTCTCACGGCTTTGTGAAGTCCTTTCCTCATCCCTGTTGGCATCGGTAATGCCAACAGATGTTTATCTAAAGGGCCCTTCTCAACCATCTGAGCTATAACTGTCCTCATGCCTCTTTTTGTCTTCCCCATTGGAGCAGTACAGAGTTCCATGCTCCAAAGGGACTGGGTGTACCCCTTTAGTCATGCACCTGCAACTGCATTCCTCAGTAGAGACACCAAGATATGAGATAGATTAAGGGCTGCCTCTGACACCGAGTGCCCTAGGGTGTCCAGTAAAATGCTTGCACAGTCTCAGCTAAGCTCCAGGAAGCCTCCAGAGAACTCCGTGGTAGAGATGGATTAAGGGCATTCTCCGAGGACAAGCAGGCTGCTTGTTCTCACGACTGGGTGACGTCCGCGGCAGCCCCCACCAACCGGAAGAAGCTTCGCGGGCGGTCCGCACGCAGGGCACGCCCACCGCGCATGCGCGGCCGTCCTCCCGCCTGTGCGCGACCGTTCCCGCCAGTCTTGTTTTTTCCGCGCTGGAGAGAGTCGTGCGTCGCCACTCTCTCTTGTCAGCCCCGGAAAACCGTCGCGTTTTCGTGAATTTCTTATTTTTTTGTTGTTTGTTTCTGGTTCCCGCGCGTTCCGGACCCTTTTTCTTTTCTTGTTAAAAACAAACAAAAAAAAAGTGAACGCGCTTGTTTTCCCTCGTTTTCTAGCGGGGGCGTCGCGTTGCGGCCTTGTGGCCGCACGGTCGATTTATTTTTCGAGGTGTGATTTACCGCCACCATCGACGACTTTAATTTCGCCGACGCGATTTTTCCGTCGATGTCCTCGAAGGTCCCGAGTGGATTTAAGAAGTGTGGTCGGTGCGGCCGGCCTATCTCGCAGACCGACACCCACGCTTGGTGCCTCCAGTGCCTCGGGCCGGAGCACAATATCAAGTCGTGCTCTTTGTGTCTTGGTCTCCGGAAACGGACTCAGGTTGCGAGGCAAGTTCTACGGGACCGTCTTTTTGGAACTTGCACCGGCCCCTCGACATCGGTATCGACGGCCGGTTCTTCGGTACCGGTATCGATGTCCGCGAAATCGGCACCGATGGCATCGACCCCAGGAGCACAGGTCCCGTCGGCCCGCCGGTCCTCCGGTGAGGATAGGGGTGAGAGGCCGCGTGGGCAATCGGCCCCGGTCACTCCCTCTGCCCATGGCCCTCGGGACCGAACCCTGTCTGACCCGGTTCCTCGAGACCGAGGGGGATCGACCTCCTCCATTCCACCTGGCGCCGATGACGGGCACCGCAAAAAATCAAAGAAGCACTGTCATTGGTCGCCTTCGATGCATCCGGCTATCGGTGCCGGCGAGGAGTCGACGCCGAAGCGTCGAGCGGAGAGGTCCCCTTCGGTAGTGGAGGTACCGACGCGTCAGGGTCCCAGCACTTCGGTGCAGTCTCCTGGACCCGAGCAGCTTCCGGCACCGACACCTCTACTGGCCCCCCCCCCGTCTTTCCCGACAGCGGGCCTGGACGAGTGCCTCCGAGCCATCCTTCCGGGGATCCTGGAAGGGCTGATGCGCCAGGCTGTGCCGGCGCCGTTGACTGTGGCGCCGGCGAGCTGTAGCCCGGTGCCGAGGCCTTCTCGACCGCCACGTAGGTGGAGTCGACGTCGATGGAGGGAGCTTCGTCCCCGCCGGCGCGGGAGTCCACCGCTCTACGACACCGAGGCCTCGGTGCCTCGACGTCGAGCCGGGCCCGGTTAAGGACTCAGCTACATGAGCTTATGTCCGATACCGAGGAAGAGGCCTCGTGGGGTGGAAGAGGAGGACCCCAGATATTTCTCCTCAGAGGAGTCTGCGGGCCTTCCCTCTGACCCCACGCCTTCACCAGAGAGGAAGCTCTCGCCTCCTGAGAGCCTCTCCTTTGCCTCCTTTGTAAGGGACATGTCCATTTGCATTCCCTTCCCCATGGTCTCTGTGGATGAGCCGAGGGCTGAGATGCTCGAGGTTCTCGACTATCCATCACCACCTAGAGAGTCCTCCACGGTGCCGTTGCACAATGTCCTCAAAGAGACACTGCTTCGGAACTGGATGAGACCATTATCTAATCCCACCATTCCCAAGAAAGCAGAGTCCCAGTACGGAATCCACTCGGACCCAGAGTTAATGCGGCCCCAATTGCCCCATGACTCGGCGGTCGTGGATTCTGCTCTCAAGAGCGCACGGAGTTCGAGGGATACCGCCTCGGCGCCCCCGGGGCGGGAGTCTCGCACTCTGGACTCGTTTGGGAGGAAGGCCTACCAATCTTCCATGCTCGTGACCCGCATCCAATCTTACCAGCTCTACACGAGCATCCACATGCAGAACACTGTGAAGCAACTGGCGGACCTGGTTGATAAGCTCCCGCTGGAGCAGTCCAGGCCTTATCAGGAGGTGGTCAGGCAGCTGAAGGCGTGCAGAAAGTTCCTGTCCAGGGGTATCTATGACACCTGTGACGTGGCATCTCGTGCTGCGGCCCAAGGTATAGTGATGCGCAGGCTCTCATAGCTGCGTGCCTCTGACCTGGACAACCGCACCCAGCAGAGACTGGCCGACGTCCCTTGCCGGGGGGATAATATTTTTGGCGAGAAGGTCGAGCAGCTGGTGGACCAACTGCATCAGCGGGAAACCGCCCTCGACAAGCTCTCCCACCGGGCGCCTTCAGCATCCACCTCAGCAGGTGGACGTTTTTCCCGGGCCCGGCAGGCTGCGCCCTATGCTTTTGCCAAGCGTAGGTACACCCAGCCGGCCCGAAGGCCTCGACAGGCACAGGGACAGCCCCAGCGCGCTCGTTCTCGTCAACAGCATGCGCCTAAGCAACCCCCTGCGCCTCCACAGCAAAAGCCGGGGACGGGCTTTTGACTGGATCCACAGGAACATAGCCGCCCTCAAAGTGTCCGTGCCGGACAATCTGCCGGTCGGAGGGAGGTTAAAATTTTTTCACCAAAGTTGGCCTCTCATAACCTCCGACCAGTGGGTTCTCCAAATAGTGCGGTGCGGATACGCCCTAAATTTGGCCTCCCTTCCACCAAATTGTCCTCCGGGAGCTCAGTCCTTCAGCTCCCATCACAAGCAGGTACTTGCAGAGGAGCTCTCCGCCCTTCTCAGCGCCAATGCGGTCGAGCCCGTACCACCCGGGCAGGAAGGGCGGGGATTCTATTCCAGGTACTTCCTTGTGGAAAAGAAAACAGGGGGGATGCGCCCCATCCTAGACCTGAGAGGCCTGAACAAATTCCTGGTCAAAGAAAAGTTCAGGATGCTTTCCTTGGGCACCCTTCTGCCAGATTCAGAAAAACGATTGGCTATGTTCCCTGGATTTAAAGGACACATACACTCACATCCCGATACTGCCAGCTCACAGACAGTATCTCAGATTCCGCCTGGGCGCACGGCACTTTCAGTATTGTGTGCTGCCCTTTGGTCTCGCCTCTGCCCCACGGGTGTTTACAAAGTGCCTCGTGGTGGTGGCGGCGTATCTACGCAAGCTGGGAGTGCACGTGTTCCCATATCTCGACGATTGGCTGGTCAAGAACACCTCGGATGTCAAGAACACCTCGGAGGCAGGAGCCCTCCGGTCCATGCAGTGCACTATTCAACTCCTGGAGCTGCTGGGGTTTGTGATGTGATTACCCAAAGTCCCATCTCCAGCCAACCCAGTCTCTGGAATTCATAGGAGCTCTGCTGAATACCCAGACGGCTCAGGCCTTCCTTCCCGAAGCGAGGGCCAACAACCTCCTGTCCCTGGCTTCGCAGACCAGAGCGTCTCAGCAGGTCACAGCTCGGCAGATGTTGAGACTTCTGGGTCATATGGCCTCCACAGTCCATGTGACTCCCATGGCTCGTCTTCACATGAGATCTGCTCAATGGACCCTAGCTTCCCAGTGGTTCCAAGCCACCGGGAATCTAGAGGATGTCATCCGCCTCTCCACCAGTTGCCGCACTTCACTGCTCTGGTGGACCATTCGGACCAATTTGACCCTGGGACGTCCATTCCAAATTCCACAGCCCACGAAAATGCTGACGACGGATGCATCTCGCCTGGGGTGGGGAGCTCATGTCGATGGTCTCCACACCCAGGGTCTGTGGTCTCTCCAGGAAAAGGATCTGCAGATCAACCTCCTGGAGCTCCGAGCGATCTGGAACGCACTGAAGGCTTTCAGAGATCGGCTGTCCTGCCAAATTATCCAAATTCGGACAGACAATCAGGTTGCCATGTATTACACCAACAAGCAGGGGGGCACCGGATCTCGCCCCTTGTGTCAGGAAGCCGTCGGGATGTGGCGTTGGGCTTGCCAGTTCGGCATGTTCCTCCAAGCCACATACCTGGCAGGTGTAAACAACAGTCTGGCCGACAGGCTGAGCAGAATCATGCAACCGCACGAGTGGTCGCTTCATTCCAGAGTGGTATGCAAGATCTTCCGAGAGTGGGGCACCCCCTCGGTGGACCTTTTCGCCTCTCAGACCAACCACAAGCTGCCTCTGTTCTGTTCCAGACTTCAGGCACACGGCAGGCTAGCGTCGGACATTTTTCTCCTTCATTGGGGGACCGGCCTCCTGTATGCTTATCCTCCCATACCTTTGGTGGGGAAGACCTTACTGAAGCTCAAGCAAGACCACGGCACCATGATTCTGATAGCACCCTTTTGGCCCCGTCAGATCTGGTTCCCTCTCCTTCTGGAGTTGTCCTCCGAAGAACCGTGGAGATTGGAGTGTTTTCCGACTCTCATTTCGCAGAACGACGGAGCGTTGCTGCACCCCAACCTTCAATCCCTGGCTCTCACGGCCTGGATGTTGAGGGCGTAGACTTCACTGCGTTGGGTCTGTCTGAGGGTATCTCCCGTGTCTTGCTTGCCTCTAGGAAGGATTCCACTAAAAAGAGTTACTTTTTCAAGTGGAGGAGGTTTGTCGTTTGGTGTGAGAGCAAGGCCCTAGAACCTCGTTCTTGCCCTGCACAGAACCTGCTTGAATACCTTCTGCACTTATCAGAGTCAGGCCTCAAGACCAACTCAGTAAGGAATCACCTTAGTGCGATTAGTGCTTACCATTATCGTGTGGAAGGTAAAGCCATCTCTGGAGAGCCTTTAGTCGTTCGATTCATGAGAGGCTTGCTTTTGTCAAAGACCCCTATCAAGCCTCCTACAGTGTCATGGGATCTCAACGTCGTCCTCACCCAGCTGATGAAACCTCCTTTTGAGCCACTGAATACCTGCCATCTGAAGTACTTGACCTGGAAGGTCATTTTCTTGGTGGCAGTTACTTCAGCTCGTAGGGTCAGTGAGCTTCAAGCCCTGGTAGCTCATGCTCCATATACCAAATTTCATCACAACAGAGTAGTGCTCCGCACCCACCCAAAGTTCCTGCCGAAGGTGGTGTCGGAGTTCCATCTTAACCAGTCAATTGTCTTGCCAACATTCTTCCCCAGGCCGCATACCCGCCCTGCTGAACGTCAGTTGCACACATTGGACTGCAAGAGAGCATTGGCCTTCTACTTGGAGCGGACACAGCCCCACAGACAGTCCGCCCAATTGTTTGTTTCTTTCGACCCTAACAGGCTAGGGGTCGCTGTCGGGAAACGCACCATCTCCAATTGGCTAGCAGATTGCATTTCCTTCACTTACGCCCAGGCTGGGCTGGCTCTTGAGGGTCATGTCACGGCTCATAGTGTTAGAGCCATGGCAGCGTCAGTGGCCCACTTGAAGTCAGCCACTATTGAAGAGATTTGCAAGGCTGCGACGTGGTCATCTGTCCACACATTCACATCACATTACTGCCTCCAGCAGGATACCCGACGCGACAGTCGGTTCGGGCAGTCGGTGCTGCAGAATCTGTTTGAGGTGTAAATCCAACTCCACCCTCCAGGACCCGCATTTATTCTGGTCAGGCTGCACTCTCAGTTAGTTGTTCTTCGTAGGTCAATTTTCTGTTGTATCCTCGCCGTTGCGAGGTTCAATTGACCTGGGTTCTTGTTTTGAGTGAGCCTGAGAGCTAGGGATACCCCAGTCGTGAGAACAAGCAGCCTGCTTGTCCTCGGAGAAAGTGAATGATACATACCTGTAGCAGGTGTTCTCCGAGGACAGCAGGCTGATTGTTCTCACCTACCCTCCCTCCTCCCCTTTGGAGTTGCGTTTTCATCATTTTTGCTTGTCATTCAACTGGCGGGAACGGTCGCGCACGGGCGGGAGGACGGCCGCGCATGCGCGGTGGGCGTGCCCTGCGTGCGGACCGCCCGCGAAGCTTCTTCCGGTTGGTGGGGGCTGCCGCGGACGTCACCCAGTCGTGAGAACAATCAGCCTGCTGTCCTCGGAGAACACCTGCTACAGGTATGTATCATTCACTTTATCTGCTCATTAGTGTTGATTTGGAGAAAGTCTGATTGGGTGGTATTGGCTTTATATGTATGCAGTGCTAGACCAATATGGACTACAAGGGCTATTTCAGAGGGATGTGAGAACACTCTATAAGAAGCCTACAGAGATGATTTGGGCTAATGTGCCACTATCTTGGTAATTTCAAATTGCTAGCAGCACCAGGCAAGGTTGCCCTTTATCTCAGCTTCAGCTGGACAAACAGATCAATTTATGTACATGCAGCTAGCACATTGCATTGTTTCTCATGCCAGAAGGATCACATACCCAGTATGGTGGGAAACTGAGGGCTTGGTTGAAACGCCAGATGAATTTAAATCACCAGTCTCAGGTTTGCATAACAGATCATTAAGGAGAGTAAAAGAGATGACTAAGAGCTAATAGCAAGCTGGGAGAAGGACTTGGGATATAGGACTATGTTGCCAATAATTAAGTTAACAGCAGGAATACAAATAACAGTACATTAGACAGATTTGCATGAGTGTCGGTTTAGAATTTAACGTAGAGCATACTTTACACAGACTCAAGCCTGCCTTTCAGGTACACGGCTACTCCATCCTGCATGAGGTGTAAAATGGCCAATGTTAATTTTTTTATATGCTTTTTGGTGGTGTATCCACATAGAGCAGTTTTGGAAAGCAGTGGTGAAATATCCATCAAATTACAGGCAGGATAATTCATTTTATTCCATTAAGTATTGTGTTAGATGAATTAGAATCCCTGGGAAGAGGGGCAAAAACTCACCTACTGGTGAGGAAAGTGGAAATGGTATAGGAAAATGTGTATTATAATATTGGGCACTTGAAAAATCCCCCACATTTTGGCATTGGCTCAACAAGTGTCATACATTAAGATTATGGAGCTAAGAGGAGCAAATCATACGCATAAACACAAGAACCGATTCCTGGATGTGTGGGAGGATTATGTGCAGTCCTTGTCTTCTCCAGCCCCACAGCCTAGCTTTGAGCACACTGCAGATATAAAAAGGGGTTGGAGGTCAGCCCTTTCTAGGGAAGGGAAGCAGCTTTTTCATGTGACCTCAACCGGGGGGGGGGGGGGGGGGGGGGGGGGGGGGGGGGGGGGGAGGACAGAGGTTAAGGGTTTCATATGGGGTGACTAGAGGAGAGAGCTATAGTTCAAGATGGAATAGGGAGGGCCAGTTTGCGAGGTGTAAGAAACCAGCCTTTTGAACTGGAGGTCTTTTGGAGAAAAGGGGACACGGGCAGGGAATGGAAGGTTGGGGTAAAAGAGGAATTTGTATATATGTTCTTCCTGTCAGCCGCTTTGTTAATGATTTAGAGCACTGTTTTATGTTAGTGTTTGATATATGATGTGTTTAATAAAACAGATTTGAGCACATTACCCAACCCCCCCCCCAAAAAGACTTGCATCTGGGGAGACTATTTTGGGTATTAACAAAGTTTACTCAACCCACTTTCTCTTCCACTCATCTGGATTCTGAGGATTTTGCTTTGGCCTTCCAAGAGGTTAGGTTAGTCAGACCAGATGCCTTTCCATATCTAGGGGTAGTTTTATATGGTGGCACCTAGTTTAAGGTGCAGACAATACACATAACCATTATTTTAGTCATTTTTGAACCTAGGTAGCCTCTTACAAAATTCTAATGTGTGTAAAAATGCACACATTCTCATGGCATGTACTTTTATGATGGACTTGGGTAGATTCAAAGTGGCATGTCCAAGTATATGCGCAAATTATTAAATGCTACTATTTATACATGTTCTTGCTAATATCTAGATGCAGGCATTTACACCAGCCCTTAAATCAAGGCATATTTTTGGTTCCTATTTTTTCTTTATGAAATAGGCACCTTAATTATCACTTTTAGTGGACAACTCTATTGTTAGAATTATCTTCCTTGTGACCCTACTAGTCAGAATTGCTTCAGGTGTCTAGTTTTGTATTGCCTGCTCTCAACACCACCTGACTGCTAGTTAGTTCATGATGTCCTTTTAGTTTTAAGAATTCCCTCCATTTGTGCTGTGGGTGAGACCCTCACATCTCTGAGGTCTATTACTGGAAACCTAGACCAGATGTATTCCACGTATTAACAAAAGTGGAAAGAAAAGCAAATGACAGCCAGTGTGGTTAAAAGGTAAAGTGAAAGAGGCTATTAGAGCCAAAAGAGCATCCTTCAAAGAATGTAAAACGGATCTGAATGAAGAAAATAAGAATCAACATAAGCACTGACAAGCTAGATGCAAAGTACTGATAAAGAAGGCTAAAAGAAAATATTAAGAAAAACTTGCCGTGGAGACAGAATCTCATAGTAACACCTTTTTCAGGTACATCAGAAGCAGAAACCTGTGTGGGAATCTGTGGGACAGTTAGATTATGAAGGAGCAAAAGGGGCACTCCTGAGAATTAAAAAGTCATAGGATAGGAGGCAATGTCCTGTGGACTAGAAATTGATTATTGGATAGAAAACAGAGGGTAGAGTTAAATGGCCATTTATCTCAATGGAGGAAGGTGAATAGTGGAGTGCCACAGGGATCTGTACTGAGACCGGTACTATTCAACATATTTATAAATGATCTGGAAATCGGAATGACAAGTGAGGTGATTAAATTTGCAGATGACACAAAACTATTCAAAGTTGTCAAAATGTATGCGGATTGTGAAAAATTCAGAAAGACCTTAGACTGGAATACAGGGCCTCCAAATAGCAGATGAAATTTAATGTGGACAAATGCAAAGTGATGCACATTGGGAAGAATAATCTGAATCCCTAGCCGTCAGCACTCAAGAAAAAGATCTAGGTGTCATTGTAGACAATATGCTGAAATCTTTTTGTGCGGTGGTGGCCAAAAAAGCAAACAGGATACTAGAAATTATTGAGAAAGGGATACAAAATAAGAATATTAAAATGCCACTGTATCGCTCCATAGGATACACCTATCCTCACCTGGTGAGGTATGGTGTTCATTTCTGGTCGCCCTTAGATATAGCGGAATTAGAAAAGGTTCAAAGAAGAGCCACCAAAATGATAAAGGGGATGGAACTCTTCTTGTATGATGAAAGGCTAAAGAGGTTAGAGCTCTTCAGCTTGGAAAAGACGGCTGAGGGGGGTGTATGATGAGGAAATATTTTTTTCACTCAAAGAATAGTAAGTTCTGGAACTCGCTGCTGGAGGATGTGGTAGAGTGGTTGGCATATCTGGGTTTAAAAAAAGGTTTGGACAAGTTCCTGGAGGAAATCTCCATTGTCTATATTGAGATACAGTGGGGGAAATAAGTATTTGATCCCTTGCTGATTTTGTAAGTTTGCCCACTGACAAAGACATGAGCAGCCCATAATTGAAGGGTAGGTTATTGGTAACAGTGAGAGATAGCACATCACAAATTAAATCCGGAAAATCACATTGTGGAAAGTATATGAATTTATTTGCATTCTGCAGAGGGAAATAAGTATTTAATCCCTCTGGCAAACAAGACCTAATACTTGGTGGCAAAACCCTTGTTGGCAAGCACAGCGGTCAGACGTCTTCTGTAGTTGATGATGAGGTTTGCACACATGTCAGGAGGAATTTTGGTCCACTCCTCTTTGCAGATCATCTCTAAATCATTAAGAGTTCTGGGCTGTCGCTTGGCAACTCGCAGCTTCAGCTCCCTCCATAAGTTTTCAATGGGATTAAGGTCTGGTGACTGGCTAGGCCACTCCATGACCCTAATGTGCTTCTTCCTGAGCCACTCCTTTGTTGCCTTGGCTGTATGTTTTGGGTCATTGTCGTGCTGGAAGACCCAGCCACGACCCATTTTTAAGGCCCTGGTGGAGGGAAGGAGGTTGTCACTCAGAATTGTACGGTACATGGCCCCATCCATTCTCCCATTGATGCGGTGAAGTAGTCCTGTGCCCTTAGCAGAGAAACACCCCCAAAACATAACATTTCCACCTCCATGCTTGACAGTGGGGACGGTGTTCTTTGGGTCATAGGCAGCATTTCTCTTCCTCCAAACACGGCGAGTTGAGTTCATGCCAAAGAGCTCAATTTTTGTCTCATCTGACCACAGCACCTTCTCCCAATCACTCTCGGCATCATCCAGGTGTTCACTGGCAAACTTCAGACGGGCCGTCACATGTGCCTTCCGGAGCAGGGGGACCTTGCGGGCACTGCAGGATTGCAATCCGTTATGTCGTAATGTGTTACCAATGGTTTTCGTGGTGACAGTGGTCCCAGCTGCCTTGAGATCATTGACAAGTTCCCCCCTTGTAGTTGTAGGCTGATTTCTAACCTTCCTCATGATCAAGGATACCCCACGAGGTGAGATTTTGCGTGGAGCCCCAGATCTTTGTCGATTGACAGTCATTTTGTACTTCTTCCATTTTCTTACTATGGCACCAACAGTTGTCTCCTTCTCGCCCAGCGTCTTACTGATGGTTTTGTAGCCCATTCCAGCCTTGTGCAGGTGTATGATCTTGTCCCTGACATCCTTAGACAGCTCCTTGCTCTTGGCCATTTTGTAGAGGTTAGAGTCTGACTGATTCACTGAGTCTGTGGACAGGTGTCTTTCATACAGGTGACCATTGCCGACAGCTGTCTGTCATGCAGGTAACGAGTTGATTTGGAGCATCTACCTGGTCTGTAGGGGCCAGATCTCTTACTGGTTGGTGGGGGATCAAATACTTATTTCCCTCTGCAGAATGCAAATAAATTCATATACTTTCCACAATGTGATTTTCCGGATTTAATTTGTGATGTGCTATCTCTCACTGTTACCAATAACCTACCCTTCAATTATGGGCTGCTCATGTCTTTGTCAGTGGGCAAACTTACAAAATCAGCAAGGGATCAAATACTTATTTCCCCCACTGTATGAGAGGAAGCCAACACTTGCCCTGAGATTGGTAGCATTGAATATTGCTACTAATTGAGTTTCTGCCAGGTACTTGTGACCTGGATTGGCCACTGTTGGAAGCAGGATACACTGGGCTAGATGAACCATTGGTATGGCCCAGTATGGCTATTCTTATGTTAAATGTTCTGTTACCATCTTCTCATTAAAGATCTTAGGCAAACCTCTTCTGCCTTACACTCTGTTTTCACTATCAGCCTTGAGATGGTTGAGGTACTAGACTGCTGGAAGCAAGCAATCATTTGTCCACTATTAAGAAGTCAAGGCAAATGCCCCAACTTACATCCAGTTACTGCTTAATATCAAATTTACTGTATCCAGAAGCAACTCTAAAACTTCTTAGGCAAGACAAATGCACTTCCCCCCAAGCAAACAGATTTCAGACCATTTCACAGTACGTTGGCAACCCTGAAATAGGTGTATAGTGGAGTTCATTCATATGAACTTAACTTGTAGGACTGTCTTTCTGATTTTATTAGACCTGTCTGTTAGTATTTTAACATCTTGGATTATCCCCTTGTTAATTAGATGAATTGGCCTGAGAAAGACTGCTTTGGTTTCATCCAGATAGGTGTGTTTATGGTGTTTGGAACAGTTTTCTTAGATGTCTGTAATGTTCACTATGGTACATCAAGGCTTGGATTTAACCTGTGCTTTGTAATATTTTTCTTAACCCTTTGTCTGAGGTACTTCGAACTGTACTTTTGACTACTGTCTCTCTCAGGCTGTTAACATCAGTTACAACCTTGTAACAGTGGATTAAACCCTAAAAAGGCAGAAGCTGTCTTTTCCAGGGAACTGTATGGATCTCTAATCACTGAGGGACCGCATAAAAATTCTAGGCATTCTCCTGGGTAATTGTTTGACTTTTGATCAGTAAATTGTGATAGCCTAGTTTGGAGTTTCTTACACGCCTTCCATACTCTTGTTATATTTGGAATGTTTTTGACACAAAGGCAGTTCACATTTGAGTCCTGCCTTTTTTTGTTTTCACACTTGTTATTACTGCAATGCTCTCTATCAGGGCTTAAAGATATAACAACTGTTTTCTCTTTCTCTCAGAACCTTCTTGTTAATTCCCACATATAATATGTTTGAATTTAATAAATGCTCTTTTCCTTTAGTGTGCTGTCACCTACTCTCTGGAATGATTTACCATTTTTAAACTGAAATTCTCATATAAAATTAAATCTGGCCTTAAAAACACTTCAGGTTGGCCTTGGAATCCTGGGCCCTATTTCAACCTAATATTAGTAACTAACAAACTAGCTCTCTTTGGGTATGCTTTCCTGGCTGGGGCTTAGAGACCAAGCCAAGGTTTCTTTACTCTTCTAACTCCTCCTTTCCTTTTTTTCATTTAGCCTATCTGTTCTACCCTTTAGTAAGAACTTTGTTAATTAATCTGTGTTATTTCTGCCTGCCTCTGATCTGAACTGCTTGGATTTGTATTAATTCATCTTTACTGTTTATGCTTATTTTATTAACTGCATAGTTGTGGAATGTCAAATTTAATAAAGGCATGGAAAATGTACTGTGAAAGAAAATGGTGTTATGTAAATTATATGTAAATTGACTGATGTCATCTTAGCAAATGTGTTAGAAGTTAAAATGTACTTCTGTTTGTTGCAGAATCTAAAGAAACCGTTTCTAAGACTGAAGGGAATAAAGATACAACAGGAGAAGTACAGAAAGAAACTGTTGAAGTAGAAACGTCTCATACTAAACAAAAATCTCAGAGCTCAACAAAAATGGAAAGTCCTAAAGAAAAAATTAGTGGAAGATCTATTAGAAAAAGACAGAATATTTATGTACAAAAGGACTTTGCTGAAATCAACACTAAACTTGTTAAAGAAACTAACCCAGCTAAAAAGTTGCCAAGAAAATTGAACCAAACTCTGAATGAAAGTGCCATTGAAGAATTTTCTATTGAAAATGTTCAGGCCACAAATGTACAGGTTATACAAGAAAGTATTTCCTTATCTGCGAGAGAAATCAGCATTCCGGTATCTAATTTACCCAAAAGGAGAGGGAGACCACGAAAAGAGAAAATTGAAGTATCTTTAGCAAGAACACATGAAAAACCTATTAGTAAGACGAAAGTTAAAGCATCAGAAACTACTCAACAAACTAAAGAAAGTATAAATGAAACACCAAAGAGAGAACTTTTTTCTGAATGTTCACTAACCGAGAAAACTAAAAAAGGAAGGAGAAAAAAATGTATAGAAGAAAATGCTGTTTCAGAAGTTTCAAATCAGGTAATAATTAAAGATGTTTTAGAGGTAAAAGAAACTACAAGAAGGTCCACAAGGGTCAAAAGGAGTAAGCCACAGCCTGTAAGAGATCAAGACCCTGGAGAACCTGTGCGTCAAGGTTCCCAGCAAAAACTGGAAAAATTGTCTCCAAGTATGGAAAATAATTTACAGACTTCTGAGTTAACTGTGAACAATTCTTTACTGAAGCAAATTGATCACATTACTGAAACAAAAGTGCCTGTCCAAGTTAAAAAATCTGTACAATGGCATCCTGTATTGACTTACCTTAAGGCACCTGTCCAAACAAGCAAGTGTAATCAAGAGACAATAGAAGATGAAAAAGAAATTTCATCAACTAGAAGGAGACTTGGAAGAAAAAGTAAATTAGAGTTGCAGCCATCTGTGGTGCCAGGTAAAAGATCCCGAAGAGAAAATACTGTAGAGAATAACAGAGAAGTTTCTGTAAGAGCACATTCTACTATAGGAAGAAAACAAACCCGAATGCAGACGGCAAAGAATACACAAAAAGTAACTGAGCAAGAGATTGCCGGGAGTACCAATGAGACACTTACCAACACAAATACACTTAGGAATGCAAAACAAAAAGCACTTCAGTCCCAACAATTTGGAAAGATAACATGTGAAGCAAAAAAACAAATTGGAAATACTGAATTAGAATCCATTTTAAGAGGTCAAGAAAAGAGTAAAGAATTAGTAGTTGAAACTAGGAATTTAAGAAGATCTTTGAAAGATCAGGCAAGTAAAATGCATAAAACTGAAGTGACCCGAACAAGAAAAGCTTTCAGAGAACCAACAATTAAATCAGATTCATCTGTAAATAAGATAAAACCTGTTAAGGGGAAAAATCAAAATATAATTGATCAGTTGTCACCATTATCATCTTATCCAGCTTTGTTCCGTCAGTCAGAAAATGAATCAAAAGCTGATTCAAGGTTTAGACGACACATGGCAGCTGTTAAAAATATGCCTGTTTTGAATGATGACGTGGTCAAGAATTTGCACACCAAGGAAAACAAAGCTAATCAGAAAACTAGTCCTGTTTCAAATAAAAAGAAAGGATCTGCTAAAAAATCATTGACAGAAATGAAAACTGCTTTTGATTTTCAACCTATTAGCCAAAGAATTCGAAGAAAGACTTTTTCTGGTGTTGTACAGGAAACTTTAATAAATACAAAAGAACCATCCAGCAATATAAGAAGAGTATTAAAGAGAAAATTAAAAAATGAAGCTGTCTGTGTAATACATCAGGAAATATCCCAACAGAAACTTGAGAATCAACTGGAAAGTGAAACAGGTCGTAGAGCAAAACTTTCAAAGAATAAGACTGAACTGAAAAAAGATGGTTTTAGTTATGATGCCCAAGATAATATATCTGGTGCAGGTGCGAGAAAATGTGGGAAAGTTGATAAGCCACATTTAAAGGAGATAGAAGTGACAGGCCACAAAATGGGCAGAGGCAAAGCTGATAAGAGTGAAAAAGAAAATCCTAGAAGAGGCCACAGCATGGCTGTTGAGAAAATTTCTTCTCCAGTAAGTCTACTGAGAAGAGGCAGAAGGAAACAAATTACAAATAAAGCTCTGACAGTTAATGAGGTTCAATCCATTTCTTCTAGAAGCAAACGCAGTTTGGATGATAGAACACCAGCAGAGAAACTGAAAACGGGTAAGCTAAAAGCTCTGAATAACTTTTCATGAGAGATTGTAAGACATTTTTGTTCATTTCCTTCATCCATTATGGCACAATATGCAGTCGGTCTACGTTGTGTTCATTGTAATTTACTATGGGATGCGCATTGCTGCAGTACGTTCCACATGGAACAGGAGCACTAATTTGCAGCAAAGTGGAACAGCTGATGTCAGAATAGCAATAGTATGGGTTTATTTGTTATTTACGGTAAGAAAGTATGGAAGGGCAGTAGAGCTAATGATAGTGGCTGTGTCAGCTGTCCTGTATTGGTGGCCATAATTATTCTCCGACGACAAGCAGGCTTATAATTCTCACACGTGGGTGATGCAGACATACATCGCCGGGTGTGGAATTTACATAAGTCTAACTAGAGCTTAGCGGAGCTTGAGATACGCTGCACCGCGCATGTGTGAGTACCTTCCCGCCTGCTGCGAGAACGCAGTGGTCTCAGTTCTTTTCTACCACGGTGAGGAGAAGGTTTGTTTTTTACCATCTCCTTGCATCGCTTATTCCTAGAGAGCTTTTTGTGCCTTTCGGCTATTTTCGTTTTTTTTTTTTCATCCTTTATTGTGTTCCTGTTCTGGAACCTCCTTCCTTTATTTTTCCTTTAAGTATTGGTGATTTTGTCTGGTTTTAAGTTTCATAACATTTTATTTTTAGTCATCAGGCCGCTTTTAGGCCTTGACCAATTCTTGGGCTCAATCATAGCCTCACTAACTGTGTTCTCTGTCTTCGCATGAAGAAGAGGACCCAGATTTTCATAGAGGCTCAACGAGAGGATTTTTGGAGTCTAGTCCATTTTCCAGCAACGGGAGTGTCAGTAAGCATGGCTACTAGACTCAGACACTGGGAGCAGTGAAGCATCAAGTGGATCTCCACCTGTCTTGAGGCCTTCTGCTGTACAGGGCCCCTGGGACCATCCATCATCGGACCCAACCCGAGGCGACATGAATTAGACGTCCTTGTCGGCACCAAGGAGCCTCGGTGACACGCTTCATGTGAAAGGCCAACATTGTTTGCCCTCGACACATGGTGCCGGGAGCTCTGGGGCGTTGATGGATTTTGACATCTGAGAAGCATCAGCGCCAGGAGGACCGCTCCCCCTCCATACAGGAGGTGCCAACGCGTCAGTTTCCCAGCAGCCAAGACCCTGCTCCTGTATTGACTCCAGCAGTTCTGCAAAATAAGCCGGCACCCCAGCCTTTCCCAGTGTCGGCCCTTGATGAGTGTACCACGGGCCTTGTTCCCTGAGCTGCTAGATGGCCTCTTGCAAAGGTGTGCATTGAGGGTGCTTGCGCCTACCCTGCCTCCTGTTGCGGCCCCACTTGGCCCTTAGTCTACGCTGCAACCTCTGATACCAGTGCCACATGCACCCTCGATGTTGATGGAGGAAGCTTCGTCCGAGGCATGTTTGAATTCTGTTACCGTTTTCATTTCCACCACCTCCCGCGGGAGGGCATTCCAAGCATCCACTTCTCTCTCCGTGAAAACATACTTCCTAACATTTTTCTTGTCTGCCCCCCTTCAATCTCATTTCATGTCCTCTCGTTCTACCACCTTCCCATCTCCGGAAAAGGTTCGTTTGCGAATACCTTTCAAATATTTGAACGTCTGTATCATATCACCCCTGTTTCTCCTTTCGTCCAGAGTATACATATTTAGTTCAGCAAGTCTCTCCTCATACGTCTTGTAACGCAAATCCCATACCATTCTCGTAGCATTTCTTTGCACCGCTTCAATTCTTTTTACATCCTTAACAAGATACGGCCACCAAAACTGAACACAATACTCCAGGTGGGGCCTCATCAACGACTTATACAGGGGCATCAACACCCCCTTTCTTCTGCTGGTTACACCTCTCTCTATACAGCCTAACAACCTTCTAGCTACGGCCACCGCCTTCTCACACTGTTTCGTCTCCTTCAAATCCTCAGATACTATCACCCCAAGATCCCTCTCTCCGTCCGTACCTATCAGACTCTCCCCGCCTAACACATACGTCTCCCGTGGATTTCTATTCCCTAAGGCCCTCATGATCAAAAGCAAACTCTGGCGCTAGAGGCTGTTAACGCCATACTAGCGCCAGAGTTTGCAGCCGACCCATGATCAGAGCCCTCAAGCGCCTGAAACAGCGCACTCGAGGGCTCTCAGCGCAAGTAGCATGCAAATGCATGCTAAACAGGGCTTCTAGCGCAATTAGCTTGCAAATGCATGCTAATTGGCGCTTAACGCATTCATCCCCATTGATCAGCGATCAGCGCGCCAAAGATTGGGTCGCTGGCCGCAGCAAAATCAACGCCAGCTTTGAGCTGGCGTTAGATTTTGCGGATCATTGGGGAGGAATGGTGAGCCCTGTCCAGCATGCAGTTGCATGCTTGCAGGCCCCCGTTCCCCCCCAAGGCAACAGCATTCGGGACTGGAGGTCCGGTGGACTTCCGGTCCCCCCGGACGATCCAACCCTCCCCCGAACTCCCTGGAAATCTTCGTGGCCGCCTCCGGCCAAGCGTTGTCCCACCGTCCCACCAGCGCTGGGGGGGGTGGGGGTGCTGGACCTCCAGCCCCCCAAACCCCAAGAAATCCTTGTGGCCGCCTCCGGCCAAGGGCTGTAATCTACCGACGAGGGGGATGGGGCTGGAGGTCCACCCCAACTCCTCCCCCCCCCCCCCCCCCCCCCCCCCCCCGCGTTCTCCACAAATCCCTGGTGGTCCGTGGTGACACGTAAACCCAACCTCCTCCCTCCCAGCCCCCCTACCTTTTGTTGGAGGAGGGACGCAGCCTGCATGCCTCCCTCCTCTTCCTTTCGACGCCGCTTCAAAATGGCGGCGCCCAGCCCCGCCCATTACATCCTGGGATGTGCTGGGCGGGGCTACATACCATATAAGGGAGCGATTCTCTTACATGGTATGTGTCACCACGGACCACCAGGGATTTGTGGAGAACGCCGGGGGGGGGGGAGGAGTTGGGGTGGGCTGGAGGTCCGGTGGACCCCCCCCCCCCCCCCCCCCCCCCCGTCGATGGATCACAACGATTTCTGGGGGTTAGGGGGGCTGGAGACCCACCGATCCTCCATTCCCCCCCCCCCCCCTCCCCGTCGCAGATGGGATGGTAGGGCAGCGTTTCTCTAAAGCCGGCAACCAAGTCCTCTGGGGGTTCGTGGGGGGGGGGGGGGCTGGAGAACCACCGGATCTCCAGCCCTCCGTGAACATGGGGGGGGGGTCGTGGGGGGGGCCGGAGGTCCACCGGAACTCCAGCCCCCCCCCCCCCCCCCAATCGCTGGGTGGGAGTCGGTTTGGCCGCCGGCGGCAGCAGCCACTTTGTTAGGGGATCGGCAGGCCACTTTGACAGTTTTGGGCTTTTGTCAGCCCAGACCTGTCGAAGAAGTGCGGGAGGATTGTGCTGAGCGCATGCTCGAGCGCAATTCTCCCGCACTTCAACATGATAATCAAAGATAATAGCGCTGCTTAGATTTGCATGCATTATCTTTGATCATCGATGCAGAAAAGCCCTGCGCTGTCCCGGCGCTATTTTTAGGGCGCTGTTTGGAACAGCGCAGGGCTTTTGATCATCTGGGCCTCAGTGCATTTCTTTGCATTGAATTTTAATTGCCAAACCTTAGACCATTCTTCTAGCTTCCTCAGATCCTTTTTCATGTTTTCCACTCTCTCCCGGGTGTCCACTCTGTTACAGATCTTAGTATCATCTGCAAATATGCAAACTTTACCTTCTAACTCTTTGGCAATGTCACTCACAAATATATTGAACAGAATTGGCCCCAGCACCGATCCCTGAGGCACTCCACTACTCACCTTTCCCTCCTCCGAGCGAATTCCATTCACCACCACCCTCTGGCGTCTGTCCGTCAACCAGTTCCTAATCCAGTTCACCACTTCGGGTCCTATCTTCAGCCTGTTCAGTTTATTTAAGAGCCTCCTGTGGGGAACCGTGTCAAAAGCTTTTCCTGAAATCTAAGTAGATTACGTCCATAGCTCGTCCCTGATTCAATTCTCTTGTCACCCAATCAAAGAACTCACGATTTCCCTTTGGTAAAACCATGTTGTCTCGGATCTTGCAACTTATTGACTTCCAGGAAATTCACTATCCTTTCCTTCAGCATCGCTTCCATTACTTTTCCAGTAACCGAAGTGAGGCTTACCAGCCTGTAGTTTCCAGCTTCTTCCCTATCAGCACTTTTGTGAAGAGGGACCACCTCCGCCGTTCTCCAATCCCTCGGAACCTCTCCCGTCTGCAAGGATATATTAAACAAATCTTTAAGAGGACCCGCCAAAACCTCTCTGAGCTCCCTCAGTATCCTGGGGTGGATCCCGTCCGGTCCCATGGCATTGTCCACCTTTAGCTTTTCAAGTTGTTGATACACACTTTCTTCCTTGAACGGTGCTCTATCCACTTCATTCTCATTTGTACTATTTCCAGTCCATCGTGGTCCTTCTCCAGGATTTTCTTCTGTGAAAACAGAACAAAAGTATCTATTTAGCAAATTTGCTTTTTCTTCATCATTATCCACATAGCGGTTCGCAGTATCTTTTAGTCTCACAATTCCCTTTTTAGTCATTATCCTTTCACTAATATACCTGAAGAAATTTTTGTCACCCGTCCTTACATTTCTAGCCATTTGTTCTTCCGCTAGCACTTTTGCCAGTTGGCTTCTTTTAGTTTCATCCGGTATTCCTCCATGTGTTCCTTTTCTTGAGTTTTCCTGTATTTCTGGAACGCCAACTCTTTAGCCTTTATTTTCTCAACCACTTGCTTGGAGAACCATATCGGTTTCCTTTTTCTCTTGCTTTTATTTACTTTCCTTACATAAAGGTTCGTGGCCCTATTTATAGCTTCTTTCAGCCTGGACCACTGTCCTTCCACTTCTTATTCGTCCTCCCAGCCCATCATCTCCTTCCTCAGGTATTCCCCCATTTTACTAAAGTCAGCATGTTTGAAATCCAGGACTTTGAGTTTTGAGTGGCTGCTCTCCACTTTAGCTGTTATATCAAACCAAACTGTTTGATGATCACTGCTGCCCAGGTGGGCACCCACTCGGATATTTGACACGCTATCCCCATTTGTGAGCACAAGATCCAGTGTTGCTCCCTCCCTCGTGGGTCCCATCACCATTTGTCTGAGCAAAACACTTTGGAAAGCATCCACGATCCCTCTACTTCTTTCTGATTCCGCAGACGGAACCTTCCGATCTACATCCGGCAGATTGAAATCTCCCAGCAACAGCACCTCTCTCTTGCTTCCTTCTTTTGAATATCTGCGATCAGGTCTTTATCTAATTCCTCCAATTTTGTCGGAGGTCTGTAGACAACACCCACGTGGACAGAGGTTCTATCATCTGTTTTTAAGATGATCCATATCACTTCTTCCTTTCCCCAGGTCCCTGGCATTTCAGTCGCTGTGATACCATTCCTCACATACAGAGCTACTCCTCCACCTTTACGACCCTCTCTATCCTTCCTAAATAGATTATAGCCTGGTATGTTTGCATCCCATTCATGGGAACCATTGAGCCACGTCTCCGTGTTTTTAGTTTTTTCAGTTCTTCGTTGAACCACGGTATTGAGTTCTTTCTGTGCAGGTTCTAGTTTGAATTGGGGCAATGCTGTCTAATATTGTTCTGCATCTATCGTCCCAATCTAGGAGGAATTTGGTTGTGTCTGCCTTTGTTGTCCATCCGTTATAGTAGATCTGTTGCCAGAAAATTGCTGGGTCTATTTTTCCTCGTGGTGTAGGTTTTTCATTCTTGTTTTTTGAGTGTAGTTTTCATTTGCCATTGGAGGGAAATATATGCTCTGTAGTGGTCTGACCACGGTGTGGGTGTCCATTTTGTGTCTGCTAGTATAAGGTTTGGGTCTGGATCGAATTTATATGCGATAATGTCTAGTGTGTGTCCTTTGGTGTGTGTTGGTTGTGCATTTGGTACATGAAGATCCCATAATTGTAGGAACTCTTTGCATTCTTGGGTGCTTGTTGAGGTAGGATCTTCCAAGTGCAGGTTAATGTCACCTATTATGATAAGGTTTGAGGTAGAGATACATGTGTTCGAGATGAAGTCCACGAGGTGTGTTTGTGTCTTGCCAGTTGCCTGGCGGCCTGTAGAGTAGGATTGCGTTAAGGTGTTCCTGCAGGTTTGGGTGATTGATTCTTACCAATGCAATTTCGAGTTGAGGTAAGATGGATTCAGCTGTGGTGGTGATAGTGAAGTCGGTTTTGTATATTATGGCTATACCACCTCCTCTTTTCCCGATTCTTGTCCAGTGGGTAATTTTGTATGCTGGTGGGCATAAATCTAGGATTATGGGATCCTTAAGGTCATGGATCCAGGTTTCAGTGATGAATAGGAGGGCAAGATTGTCTGTTTACTACTGACCTGGCGTTTGCGTATCCCAGTTGGATTGGATGGTATGGTTCGGTCTGGGCCGTAGATGTGTTAATTTTTATTAGTTGTCTGTTTTCTTGGTATTTGGTTTTGTTGTTTCCTTTTTTCCCTTTCTGTTGGTTATTTCCGTATACATTTATTTTTCCTTTTAGTTGGTTATTCTTTTGGTTTGGTGAGTTGTAGATGGGTTGTCTGTAGGGTTTATGTATTGTAGGTAAGCTGTCGTTTAAGTTGGGAGTGGTCCATGCGTGGTAGATTAGGGGGAGGAAGTAAATTATCATGAATAGTTTTTTGGTATTCATGTTGGCTGTGGTTCGTATACAATTTAAACAGTAAGCAGTACAGTATACACAGTATGGTATGAGCAGTACAATATAAACAGTGCAGTATAAGCAGTGCAACTTGAACAGTAAGCAGTATAGTATACGCGGTGCAGTATAAGCAATACAGTGTATGCAGTGCAGTATGAACAAAGCAGCTTAAACAGTAAGCAGTGCTCAATATAAACAGTGTCCGCAGTGCAATATGAGCAGTACAGTATAAGCAGTGCAACTTTAAACAGTAAGCAATGCAGTATACACAGTGCAGTGTGAACAGTAAGCTAGTGCAGATTTAAAGTTCTTTAAAACAGTATTAAAGGTAATACAGTTCTGGTACACCGAGTTGGGTGTGGGTTTTTTTTTTTTTCTTTCTTTTAGACAGTTTCGATGTGTGCCGCGTCCACTCCCAGCGAACCCCTGCTCACCTTCACCTCCGTTCGCCTTGCTGCACTTTTCGCCCAGCTCTGTCCTCACTTCATCCCACGCTCTGTGCTCTACTTACCAGCCAGGTCCCTCTCTCACTGGTTGGCACTGGTGGTAGGACTGATCGGCGGGGTCCGATTCAGGTCCAACGAGCAAGCAGCCGATCTGGAGAGGGACGTCGCTGGGACGGTGATTGTCGGCGTGGTAACGTTCATCGGTTGGTAGTGCAGGGGTTGTCGCGTTCAGGTATCTCGTCGACGGCGGTAGCTGCAGTCGGTCTGATGCCGAAGTCGGGTCGAGTGGCACGTGGTCTTGGGGCTGCCGTGCGTGGCTGTCTTACTGGGCTCCCTCTGGCGCTTCCAACTCTTGGCTCCACGGCCTCATGCGGCGTTCACTCACTCGGTCCTGTGCGCACCTGTGCTCGAGGTGAGTGTCGCGTCCGGTTCGTCCGTTAAGCCTAGTGAGTCGTGTTTTTCAGCGTCCTCGATCTCGCATCTCCACGGAACATTGCAGGGGCGGCTCCACGCTGATCGCTGCGCTCGTGGTGAGGGTCAGTGGGTTTTCTCGGTCACCTCTTCGAGGTTCTCGAACGGCTGGGTCCGGATCTTCGATGCTCCATGTTGATTGCTGCGCTCGTGGCAAGGGTTGGCGGGGTATCTCAGTCAATCCTTCGGGCTCCCGTGTGTCCAGGCCCGGGTCTTCGATGGCTCCGAGCCCCCGCTGCAACTTCCACCCTAGGCCGAGGCACGCGGTCCGTCCGATTAGGTCTCTGATCATCGATCGACTCCGCTCCAGTTGGACGTCGGGGCTCTCGGCGCGACTAGGGCTCTGTTTGTGTCGCACCTCCGATTTCAGTCGGCTCTCTGCCTGTAAGATCGCTGGGGTCCTCAGAGTTGGCTGTCTCCGCAATCGGACGGGTCGGTGTGGGTGTCGGGCAGGCCCAAGTCAGGACCAATCTATGGGGATTTGGCTCCGGTGCTAGCCCTCGCAGGGAGATGTCAATCTGCCTCCCTGCCTAGTGGTGGCTGCAGCCCTCGCTCCAGCAAATTCCGCCGTTTTCATATCCCCTCCGTAGTGGTTGCCGCGCTCAGCTTCTGCGATGGCATGGAGCTCAGGGTATGTACATCCTACTCCATTGCCATCTTGCTCATCCGCTGGAAATATCAGGACATATAGCTATTCACCGAGCCTCAGCAAAGACATCCTACTCTCTTTTCTTCCTGGCTAAGACTGTAAACAAAACCGGTAACTTCAAACTCCAGGCCAATGAAAGCCCAGAACAACAAGGTTGAGATGTTGGAGAATGTGGTCAGACGGTCAAATTTGCATCTGATCAATAGGGGGGGTGGGGGAGAACACAACAGGCCCACCTAAGGGCAGCCATGATTCCAATATGAACACTTAAGTCTAAAACAAATACATTCATGGGACTGGATTCTAGTCTGAGACAGCATCTCCCAAGGAATTCACTAAATTCTTCAGCTCCTCTACTGTATCACAGCTCCTGGTGGAGCCATTATGAAAGACTTCCACCCTAGCTGGATATTGAATAGTGAAGCATACTTTTCGATTTGCAATCTGGGAGCAATAACTTTCCACAGCCCAGTGTCGAGCCAATACTTGTGCCAAGAAATCATCAAAAAGCAAAAGCTTGTGGCCCCTAAGCTCCAGATGCTTCACTGCCTTGTAGGCATGTAGGATCACCATTTTATCCATAAATTTTAAAAAGTGCATTCTCCGAGGACAAGCAGGCTGCTTGTTCTCACTGATGGGTGACGTCCACGGCAGCCCCTCCAATCGGAAACTTCACTAGCAAAGGCCTTTGCTAGTCCTCGCGCGCCCATGCGCACCGCGCATGCGCGGCCGTCTTCCCGCCCGAACCGGCTCGTGTTCGTCAGTCTTCTTTTGTCCGCGCTCGGTTCGGTCGTGTTTACGCCGTTCGCGCCCCTTAAGTTGACCCTCGCGCGTCTTTTTGACTTTTCGCTACTTAAAAAAAAAAAAGGGATTTCGGAAGAAGGCCTTTCGGTCTTTTTTCCCCCTTCCTGTATTTCCAGTTTTTGCCCCATTAAGTTTTCTTTCGGTTTCGGGGTAGGCCCTTTTGAGGCCTCGGGTGGAATTTTTTCTCCCCCTCTTTTTGGTGCCTTACCGCAATTACGAGTTTTGATTTCGCCGGCGTGATTTTTCCGCCCATATCATCGAAGTCTCCCAGCGGATTCAAGAAGTGCACCCAGTGCGCCCGGGTAATCTCGCTCACTGACAGGCACGCGTCGTGTCTTCAGTGTCTGGGGGCTGGGCACCGCCCGCAGGCCTGTAGTCTTTGCGCCCTTTTACAGAAAAGGACTCTGGTAGCGAGATTGGCCCAGTGGAACGTTTTGTTCTCTGGCTCTTCATCGGCACCGGGAGTATCGAGTGCGTCGACGTCGACAGTGTCAAGACCTCCGCTCTCGGCCGCGACTGCATCGAGTGCATCGAGGCTTCGACCCTCTGCGTCGTCGGGGCCGAGATATCGGAAGGCTGCGTCGGTGGTACCAGGACCTCCACTAGTGCTGATGTCGTCGGACGGTGGTGATTCGACTGGAGTGCAGGTGAGGGCTGTCCATTCCCCTGCTGGTGGCGGTGAGCCTTCGGGTGGGTCTCCCCCTACCCTGAGGGCTCCTGCGGTACAGCCCCCCCCCCCCCCCGAGACCGAACTTCTTCGGCCTCGGCCCCGAGGAAGCGACGGCTGGATTCTACGTCCTCGTCGGTACCGGGAAGCTCCGGTGACATGCTTCGTTTGAAAAAGTCAAAGAAGCATCGACACCGGTCTCCTTCTCGTGTTGGTACCGAGAGCTCTGGGTCGCCGAGGGAGTCGGCACCCAGTAGGCATCGGCACCGAGAGGACCGCTCACCCTCTGTTCAAGAGGTGTCGATGTGCTCCCATTTGGACAGCCCGGAACAGCCTCCTCACCCGGAACAGACTCTGACATCGACACCTGCATCGGCTTCCATGTCTTTCTCCACAGCCGCTCTGCACGAGAGTCTCCGGGCCGTTCCCCCAGAAATCCTGGGAGAGCTGTTGCGCCCTTCCCCTCCGGTACCGGGGGTGCTTGCGCCACCGGTACCGTCGAGTGAGGCGCCGGCTGGCCCTTTGCCCGGGGTGAGGTCTCCGACATCGGTGCCGCTTGCGGTACCGACTGCGGTCGCCTCCCAGGAAGGCTCCCCGTCGGCGGAGGGAGCTTTGCCGGTGCGGGCGAGGGAGTCTACCTCTCGACGCTCCCACCGTGGCCGTGGTTCCACGGAGTCGAGCCGGGCACGGCTTCAGACACAGGTCCGTGAACTTGTCTGATACCGATGGTGAGGCCTCGTGGGAGGAGGAGGAGGACATCAGATATTTCTCTGACGAGGAGTCTGATGGCCTTCCTTCTGATCCCACTCCCTCCCCTGAAAGGCAGCTTTCTCCTCCCAAGAGTCTTTTGCGGCCTTTGTCCGGGAGATGTCTACGGCCATCCCCTTCCCGGTGGTCGTGGAGGACGAGCCCAGGGCTGAAATGTTTGAGCTCCTGGACTATCCTTCTCCACCTAAGGAAGCGTCCACAGTACCCATGCATCATGTCCTAAAAAAGACATTGCTGGCGAACTGGACCAAGCCTTTAACTAATCCCCACATTCCCAAGAAGATCGAGTCCCAGTACCGGATCCATGGGGACCCAGAGCTGATGCGCACTCAGTTGCCTCACGACTCTGGAGTTGTGGATTTGGCCCTAAAGAAGGCTAAGAGTTCTAGGGAGCATGCTTCGGCGCCCCCGGGCAAAGACTCTAGAACCTTAGACTCCTTTGGGAGGAAGGCCTACCATTCCTCTATGCTCGTGGCCAAAATTCAGTCTTACCAGCTCTACACGAGCATACACATGCGGAACAATGTGCGGCAGTTGGCGGGCTTGGTGGACAAGGTCCCTCCTGAGCAAGCCAAGCCATTTCAGGAGGTGGTCAGGCAGCTGAAGGCGTGCAGAAAATTCCTGGCCAGAGGGGTGTATGACACCTTTGATGTTGCGTCCAGGGCCGCTGCTCAAGGTGTGGTGATGCGCAGACTCTCATGGCTGCGTGCCTTTGACCTGGAGAATAGAATCCAGCAGCAGATTGCGGACTCGCCTTGCCGTGCGGATAATATTTTTGGAGAAAAGGTCGAACAGGTGGTAGAGCAGCTCCACCAGCGGGATACCGCTTTCGACAAGTTCTCCCGCCGGCAGCCTTCAGCTTCTACCTCCACAGGTAGACGTTTTTATGGGGGAAGGAAGACTGTTCCCTACCCTCCTTCTCGACAGCCTGTGGCCCAGGCTAAGCCCCAGCGCGCTCGCTCTCGTCAGCAGCGTGCGACTCAGCAAAGCCCCTCGGCTCCCCAGCAAAAGCAAGGGACGAGCTTTTGACTGGCTCCAGCAGAGCATAGCCGACATCCAAGTGTCAGTGCCGGTCAGAGGGAGGTTGAAAGTTTTTCACCAAAGGTGGCCTCTCATAACCTCCGATTAGTGGGTTCTTCAAATAGTCCGGCACGGATACACCCTCAATTTGGCCTCAAAACCTCCAAATTGTCCACCGGGAGCTCAGTCTTACAGCTTCCAAAACAAGCAGGTACTTGCAGGGGAACTCTCCGCCCTTCTCAGCGCCAATGCGGTCGAGCCCGTGTCATCCGGGCAGGAAGGGCTGGGATTCTATTCCAGGTACTTCCTTGTGGAAAAGAAAACAGGGGGGATGCGTCCCATCCTAGACCTAAGGGCCCTGAACAAATATCTGGTCAAGGAAAAGTTCAGGATGCTTTTCCCTGGGCACTCTTCTCCCCATGATTCGGAAAACGATTGGCTATGCTCTCTGGACTTGAAGGACGCCTACATGCGCATCCCGATACTGCCAGCTCACAGACAGTATCTACGATTTCAGCTGGGCACACGTCACTTCCAGTACTGTGTGCTACCCTTTGGGCTCGCCTCTGCGCCCAGAGTGTTCACGAAGTGCTTGGCTGTAGTAGCAGCGGCACTTCGCAGGCTGGGGGTACACGTGTTCCCATATCTCGACGATTGGCTGGTGAAGAACACATCCGAGGCAGGAGCTCTACAGTCCATGCAAATGACTATTCGCCTCCTGGAGCTACTGGGGTTTGTGATAAATTATCCAAAGTCCCATCTTCTCCCAGTACAGAGACTCGAATTCATAGGAGCTCTGCTGGATTCTCGGACGGCTCGTGCCTATCTCCCAGAGGCGAGAGCCAACAAGTTGTTGTCCCTCGTCTCGCGGGTGCGAGCGTCCCAGCAGATCACAGCTCGGCAGATGTTGAGATTGCTGGGCCACATGGCCTCCACAGTTCATGTGACTCCCATGGCCCGCCTTCACATGAGATCTGCTCAATGGACCCTAGCTTTCCAGTGGTTTCAGGCTGCTGGGGATCTAGAAGACGTGATCCACCTGTCCACGAATTTTCTCAAATCCCTGTATTGGTGGACGATTTGGTCCAATTTGACTCTGGGACGTCCTTTCCAAATTCCTCAGCCACAAAAAGTGCTGACTACGGATGCGTCTCTCCTGGGGTGGGGAGCTCATGTCGATGGGCTTCACACCCAGGGAAGCTGGTCCCTCCAGGAACGCGATCTGCAGATCAATCTTCTGGAGTTGCGAGCAGTCTGGAACGCTCTGAAGGCTTTCAGAGATCGGCTGTCCCACCAAATTATCCAAATTCAGACGGATAACCAGGTTGCCATGTATTACATCAACAAGCAGGGGGGCACCGGATCTCGCCCCCTGTGTCAGGAAGCCGTCAGCATGTGGCTGTGGGCTCGCCGTCACGGCATGGTGCTCCAAGCCACATATCTGGCAGGCGTAAACAACAGTCTGGCCGACAGACTGAGCAGGATTATGCAACCTCACGAGTGGTCGCTCAATTCCCGAGTAGTGCGACAGATCTTCCAGGTGTGGGGCACCCCCATGGTAGATCTCTTTGCATCTCGAGCCAACCACAAAGTCCCTCAGTTCTGTTCCAGGCTTCAGGCCCACGGCAGACTGGCATCGGATGCCTTCCTCCTGGACTGGGGGGAAGGTTCTGCTGTATGCTTATCCTCCCATACCTCTGGTGGGGAAGACTTTGTTGAAACTCAAGCAAGACCGAGGCACCATGATTCTGATTGCTCCTTTTTGGCCGCGTCAGATCTGGTTCCCTCTTCTTCTGGAGTTGTCCTCCAAAGAACTGTGGAGATTGGAGTGTTTTCCGACCCTCATCCAACAGGACGAAGGGGCGCTTCTGCATCCCAACCTCCAGTCTCTGGCTCTCACGGCCTGGATGTTGAGAGCATAGACTTTGCCTCTTTGGGTCTGTCAGAGGGTGTCTCCCGCATCTTGCTTGCTTCCAGGAAAGATTCCACTAAGAGGAGTTACTTCTTTCTATGGAGGAGGTTTGCCGTCTGGTGTGACAGCAAGGCCCTAGATCCTCGCTCTTGTCCTACACAGACCCTTCTTGAATACCTTCTGCACTTGTCTGAGTCTGGTCTCAAGACCAACTCTGTAAGGGTTCACCTTAGCGCAATCAGTGCATACCATTACCGTGTGGAAGGTAAGCCGATCTCAGGACAGCCTTTAGTTGTTCGCTTCATGAGAGGTTTGCTTTGTCAAAGCCCCCTGTCAAACCTCCTACAGTGTCATGGGATCTCAATGTCGTTCTCACCCAGCTGATGAAACCTCCTTTTGAGCCACTGAACTCCTGCCATCTGAAGTACTTGACCTGGAAGGTCATTTTCTTGGTGGCAGTTACTTCAGCTCGTAGAGTCAGTGAGCTGCAGGCCCTGGTAGTCCAGGCCCCTTACACCAAATTTCATCATAACAGAGTAGTCCTCCGCACTCACCCTAAGTTCTTGCCAAAGGTTGTGTCTGAGTTCCATCTGAACCAGTCAATTGTCTTGCCAACATTCTTTCCCCGTCCTCATTCCTGCCCTGCTGAACGTCAGCTGCACACATTGGACTGCAAAAGAGCATTGGCTTTCTATCTGGAGCGGACACAGCACAACAGACAGTCCGCCCAATTGTTTGTTTCTTTTGATCCCAACAGGAGGGGAGTGGCTGTGGGGAAACGCACCATATCCAATTGGCTAGCAGATTGCATTTCCTTCACTTACACCCAGGCTGGGCTGGCTCTTGAGGGTCATGTCACGGCCATAATGTTAGAGCCATGGCAGCGTCGGTAGCCCACTTGAAGTCAGCCACTATTGAAGAGATTTGCAAAGCTGCAACGTGGTCATCTGTCCCCACATTCACATCTCATTACTGCCTGCAGCAGGATACCCGACGCGGACAGTCGGTTCGGGCAGTCAGGCTTCAGAATCTGTTCTGGGTTTAGAATCCAACTCCACCCCCTAGGCCCATGTTTATTCTGTTCCAGGCTACACTCTGTTAGTTGGATAAATTGTTAGGTCAATCTCAGTTATGTCCTCGCCGTTGCGAGGCCCAATTGACCATGGTTGTTGTTTGAGTGAGCCTGGGGGCTAGGGATACCCCATCAGTGAGAACAAGCAGCCTGCTTGTCCTTGGAGAAAGCGAATGCTACATACCTGTAGAAGGTATTCTCCGAGGACAGCAGGCTGATTGTTCTCACAAACCCGCCTGCCTCCCCTTTGGAGTTGTCTTCCCTTGTCTTTGTCTTGCTACATACGGGACTGATGAACACGAGCCGGTTCGGGCGGGAAGATGGCCGCGCATGCGCGGTGCGCATGGGCGCGCGAGGACTAGCAAAGGCCTTTGCTAGTGAAGTTTCCGATTTGGAGGGGCTACCGTGGACGTCACCCATCAGTGAGAACAATCAGCCTGTTGTCCTCGGAGAATACCTTCTACAGGTATGTAGCATTCGCTTTATGACCACTCGGGCGATCACCCTCCTGCAAACGTGGCCCAAGTAGTGCACCCGTTCAACCTGGTAATGGGTACGGCTTTCAGGAAGGCCTAACTTTCGGGCAGATCTTTATCCACAGTAGCCTCTGGGAGTTCCACCAGCCAAATGTTCCAGTAGTACCTATTCTCTTGTTCAGTCTCTCCTCCAATTCGACAGTCTGCCGCCAGAACGCTATCAGTTGGCTCCGCAGGTCCGATGTCTCCATTTCCTGTGCAGTCACATGCTGTTCAACTGCATCGATTCTCCCCGCCTAGGCTATCAGCTTTTCGTCATCAAGTGTGGATTGAAACTGGGTCATCTTGTCCTCAAGAATGGCCTTAACACATGGGTTAGGTGCCGTGCTGCCTCCTCAGACATGATTAGATCAGGCTGCTCTTGCTTCACTGCCATCTTGGAAACTGACGCAGAAGGCTTCTCCATTGCACTTCTAAGGGGTTAATTTGACATCACTATCAGGTAGCAATGTAGAAACTACTGAAAAGTTCCCCGATGGTGTCCAATCACCACGTTCGCACAAAAAGAGGGTAGGCAACAACTTAAACTTGAGAGAAACAAAGATATAAGAGATCGGGAGAGGGAGTCCCCATTGGTTAGGTCACACTCACTCTCTGGTCATCACGTGACAACCCCCCCCTCCCCCCCCCCCCCAATTTACCTGAATTCAACAAAAATATTTCCCTGTTTTCTTACTGGATGAATACTCCTCCCCCTCCCCAGCTGCACTCCATAATATCCACAGAAGAGACATTTATCTTCTGCCCCCTGTCAACAGTGGAGTCTCCCTTTTCTCTCAGATTGTAGAAGGCCCCAAAGCCACAGATTGTTGTATAGCCAAAAACATTGGAGGGGGGTTGCATAGCCAGTGTTCCAGTGTCAGCGACTTCTGTTGTGGGAAAGATTAAATCTTATGCCGTCTGTGGCCCAGTGCAATCTCAGGCATTTGGGTTCTTGGTGTAGTATGGAATAGATACAAGCCTTGTCCATTGGAAACCTGTCAAATTACATACAATGAAGCTTTTTGATATACCTCTCAACATCAGGTGCTGCTGTTCATGTAAGTTTTTTCCTCTTAGGCTAAAGCAGTCAAGTGATGCACATTGGAAAGAACAATCCAAATCATAGTTACCTAATACTTGGGTCAGCACCCAAGAAAAAGGTCTAGGTGTCGTCGTAGATAATACGCTGAAATCTTCTGCTCAGTGTGTGGTAGCAACCAGAAAAGAAACTGGATGCTAGGAGTTATTAGGAAAGGGATGGTGAATAAGACCGAATATACTATAATGCTCTATCACTCCATGGTGCAACCTCACCTTGAGTATTACGTTGAATTCTGGTTGCTGTATCTCAAGACAGATATAGTAGAATTAGAAAGGTACAAAGAGCAGTGACCAAAATGATAAAGGGGCTGGAACTCTTCTCATATGAGGAAGGGCTAAAGAGGTTAGGGCTCTTCAGTTTGGAAAAGAGACGGATGAGGGAAGATATAATTGAGATCTACAAAATCCTGCGTGTTGTAGAACAAGTAGAAGTGAAAGAAATAAGCTCTGGAACTCTTTGCTGGAGGATGTAGTAACAGCAGTTGCCATTTCTGGGTTAAAAAAAAAGGTTTGAAATGTCTATTGTCTGCTATTGAGACAGACACGGGGAAGCTACTTCTTGCCGTGGGATTGGTAGCATGGAACGTTGCCACTCTTGTGACCTGGCTTTGCCACTGTTGGAAATAGGATACTGGACTAGATGGACCATGGCTGCGGTTATGGTTGCACCAGTGGAAGCAAATCCATGATTTAATAAGTATTTTCTGATCCCAATGAAAATAAGGTTTTGTCCTAGATCCAAGGACCTTGAACAGGTTCATTGTAAATGAAAAGCTCAAAATAGTTTTCTTACAGGCCTAACTTTTTTCTGGCAAGAAGACTGGCTATATGCTGGATTTGAAGGATGCTTACACCCACTTACAGAACATGCAAGTTACAGGAACTATTTCATATGAGTAGAAGTGCCCAAGACTTGCATACTGCTGTTGGATGGCGTCAAGTACCATGAGTAGTCTTAAAATATGTACTGGTTGTTACACATTTATGCATTGGTCTTCAAACAGTAGAAGGTGATCTAGATTAATTGTAATCTGCTAAGTATATTCAAGAGTGAATATGAATGATATGAAAGAAATAACTAGATAAAGAAACAGCAAAGAAACTGAGCTGTGAAGAGAATTTGCTGATAGCATTCCTTTTGATTTACTTATGGTAATGTTTTGGTATTTTGAAATGTTTAAGTAATTTGCTCTTTTCTATCAGTTAATTGATGCAGTGAATGTTAATGTGTACTTGTTTGTTGGTGCTGTTACACAGAGAATGTTTTCAAAACTTGAATCACAGATAGTGTGTTTCTTTCCTCAGAGACTGATCACAGTACAGTTCAACAAAAAAGAGGAGGAGGAAGGGAAGATAACTTGGAAAAATGAATCGCAAGATTGTGCAACAATTTCTGAAGTGGATGAGAAAATTTACCTACCATTCTTAAATCAAGTTTTTCATTTGCTTATGCATTGTTAATTAGGATATGCGTGCACATATTTTTAAGTGGTAATCTTTTCAGTATGCTTTTTATTTCTTGTAATTGGATGAATTTTTAAGTAATGTATTTAGATTGCTTTGTTTTGTTGGGATATTGCAGGTGTTTTTCAACAAGTTTTGTAAATACTCGTCTCATTTTAAACTTATTATATATGGTATTACATTCTTTTAAATAGCCCAACTGAAACAGTGGATAGCTGTATCATATTTTGTAAATAGATATTGGCTTTCTGATTTTCTAATACTGTTCAATAAATGTGCATTTTATATGTAAACTAGTAAAGATAATTTTATGATTGTGTAACTGATATTTCTTTATGCTTACTAAACTATCTAGGGCCCTATTTACTAAGATGCGCTACCATTTTTTAGCACTCGCCTACAATTAGCACATGCTAAACACTAGAGACTCCCATATATTCCTATGGGTGTCTTTAGCATTGATTTCGCTAGAAACGCTAGCACACCCTTAGCACTGCTTAGTAAACAGGGTCCCGCAATGTAATATTTCATATGCTGTCTTCTAATTGGAAGTTTCCAGCGCGTTAAGAAATCAAGCATGAGTTGAAACAGGAAGAAGCATGGACTCAAGCATACAAATAAAGATAAGCATCAGTGCAAGTATCAAGACTAACACTTGTAAATGAGAAACTATGAAGAGATTTTACTCAATTGCAGTAATGCCATTTCAGTATGACTTGCCTTGCACATACTGAGCTAAATTGGTTGCTGTATGTTTGATATGTTAATACATTTGTTAACTGTTTTAGTTTTAATTTAGAAGAAACCATAGTTCATAAGATATGTACTTTGGGGTTTTTTTTATTATAAATGTGAATTATCTATTTTCTACTTTAAAGTATTAGTAATTTAGAGTTTATTGATTTATTCTCATTTCTTCTGTTGATTAGGTTTCATATGTTCAAATTTAAAATCAGGAATCATTTACTTTACTATAATGCAGATTGATTATACTGCATTGGTATTGGCTACAAATGCAAAAATGTAAAATTCTGTAAATATATTTAGCATTTGTCTTCTTTGAAACTGAAAATACTTTTTACTTTTAGTTGGTCAAAAACAAGATTAATATGACAATTTGATATTTTGCCGTTTATACAAAATTCTTATTTCAGATTGGCCATACCCCTTTTCTTGAATTTTGGCACAGAATATTAAGACTTCATAAATACAAGTACATTTTTGTGACTGTCTAAAAAAAAGATATAAATGAGATGATGGACTGTAAAGAGTTTTATAAATAGATTAGGTTTGTTCAGGGTGGTTTCTTTTTTTCCTTTTTTTTTTTTTTTTTTTTTTTACTTCGTTGCTCTTCAAATTTTATGGAGGTTTTTTTGTTTTCCTGTTTTGTGAGGAGGGGGGAGATGTTGGGATTGAAATTTTGATATAGCCAGGTGTCATCCATTGAAGAACAAATACAGGGATACTTAAGAGAGCTCTCATGTTAAAGATTAACAGTCTCCTATTTCCATACCCACTTGCTACTATTTCATTGTATTAAAACCATAAATATTCAGTCATATCAATATATTATTTTTGTTTGGAAATTTGCTCTCTGTTCTGAATAATTTATGCTGTATTGTCCATGTTCTTTCTAATCCAGTAAATTGCTTCTTGGTTTTAAATTTAATAATTTGGATCTGTTCTGAAGAATTTTTTTGTACTTGTAAAATTAGATGTTTCAGGGTAAATTATTGCAAAGCTTTACAAAATACAGCTTTGTTGTGTGGATTATACTTAAGATTCTCCGAGGACAAGCAGGCTGCTTGTTCTCACAGTGGGTCGACATCCACGTCGGCCCAGGAATTGGCATTTTGCAAGCAAAATGTTAGTTTTGCCAGTCTTCTGGCGCGCATGCGCAGACTGATTTCCTGTCCGTCGTGTAAACGCGTTCCCTCAGTTTCCTTTTTTCCGCGTTGAGGTGCGGTAGGTTTTTATCTCCGTTCTTCTCAGGTCCAGGAAAAGAATCTTCGCGAATGTTTCGCTATGTGTTCTTTATTCTTTATTTTACTTTTTGTGCAGTTTTCAAAAAAAAAAAAAAAATCCGTATTGTCTTTTTAGATTTTTATCACTTTTTAAAGTTTCCTTTTGGTCAGGTTATTCCCTTATTTTTTGTGCCCTTTTTTTCTTTAACAGGCACAATCATGTCTTTGATTTCGCCGAAGTCGTTTTTCCTTCCATGTCATCGAAGACTCCCAGCTGCTTCAAGCGTTGTACTCGGTGCAACCGGACTATCTCAGGCACCGATACCCACACCTGATGTATTCAGTGCCTTGGGCCCGGTCATAGCCCAGCCGCTTGTAGTCTGTGTCTTTGTATGAAGAAACAGACCCAAGCGTATCGAGAGGCCCAACAAGAAAATTTTGGGGGACTCAGTCCGGTCCATCAACATCAGTACCGAGGTTGTCAATGTCGAAGGGCGCATCGACGTCGGGGAGAGAGGTAATGGCTGCTATGAGACCAACTCGTGCTGGGGAGCAGTGAGGTATCGAGTGGATCTCCACCTGCCTCGAGGCCTCCTGTTATGCAGGACCCCTGGAACCGGCCTTTGTCGGTCCCAGCCCCGAGGAGGCTTGAGGATTCCTCTGTACCGAGGAGTCTCGATGATGGGCGTCGAGCAAAGGCTAAGAAGCACCATCATCGTTCTCCTTCGACACACGGTGCCGGGAGTTCTGGGGCGTCGAGGGAATCGGCACCCGAGAAGCGTTGGCTCCGAGAGGATCGCTCCCCCTCTATTCAGGAGGTGCCGATACATCGGCCTTCTGGTTAGCCTGGTACCTGCTCCCGAGCCTCGAAAAATTCTGGCACCGGCTCCCACAGCCTTGTCCAACAGCTGCTGTCGACGAGTGCATCAGGACCCTGCTTACAGAGCTTCTGGAAGGATTGCTGCGCCAGTCTGCTTCGGTGTCGGGGGTGCTTGCGCCTTCCGTACTGTCTGCTGCAGCGGCATCAGGCCCTTCGCATGTGGTGAGGTCCCCGACCTCGGTGTCGCCTACCACCCAGGTCGACTCCCCTTCGATGTCTGCGGAGGAAGCTTCGCCGGAATCCAGGTGGGCGTCGACTTCTCAGCACCGCCATCAAGGACGTCATTCCTCGGCGTCAAGGCAGGCTCAGTTTCGGACTGCTCTGAGGGATGTCTTGTCCGATACTGAAGATAAGCGTTCGTGGGAGGAAGATCCCAGGTCTTTTTCTTCTGTCGAGTCCTATGGGATTACCTCTGAACCTTCCCGTCCGCCAGAAAGGAGACTTTCTCCCACCGGAGAGTCTATCCTTTACCTCCTTTGTCCGAGAAATGGCTGCGGCTGTTCCCTTCCCTATGGAGGTTGAGGATGAGCCCAGGGCTGAGATGCTTGAGGTCCTGGATTAGCCTTCTCCGCCTAGAGAGGCTGCAATGTCTCATTTGCATAATGTACTGAAGGAGTCCTTATCCGAAACTGGTCATTCTGTCTAATCCCGTGATCCTGAAAAACTGAATCCCTATAACGGATCCATGGTGAGCCTGGATTGATGAGGTCTCAGCTACCCCACAATTCCATGGTAGTGAACTCCGCCCTCAAAAGAGCCAAAAGCACTAGGGACTATGCCTCGGCACCTATCAGGCCATATGCTCGCTGCCAAGACATACCAGTTCTTCACAAGTGTCCATTTGCGGAACTCGGTGAAGCAACTGTCCAGCTTGGTTGGTGCACTCCCTCCAGAGCAGGTCGAACCTTTTTGCCAGGTGGTCAGACAGCAGAAGGTGTGTCGAAAATTCCTGGCCAGGGGTACGTTCGACACTTTTGATGTAGTATCCAGAATTGTTGCCCAAGGTATAGTGATGCGCAGGCTCTCATGTCTGCTTGTCTCTGACCTGGATCATTCAGTCCAGCAGCGGATGGCGGATGTTCCTTGCCGGGGGGATAACCTTTTTGGTGAGAAAGTAGAGGATCTAGTTGACAAGATCAAGAAGCACAATGATGCTATGGATTCTCTCTCCTGCCGGGCATCTTCTGCTAATACCTTCTCATCTAGGAGGTTTTTGGAGGTATCAGGAGTGCTCCCTATTCCTATGCTAGGTGTAGATACACTCCTGCTTTTCTCAGCAGCCTGCCGAGGCTCAGTCCCAATGCGCTCGTTCTCATCAACAGCGTGCGCCTAAGGCCACTGCGGCTCCCCAGCAAAAGCAAGGGACGGTCTTTTGACTGGCTGTAGTTCAGCATAGCCTCAGTAAACGTGCATACCGGACGACTTGCCGGTTGGGGGGAGGTTAATGTTTTTTCACCAAAGGTGGCCTCCTATAACCTCCAACCAGTGGGTTTTTCAAATTGTCCGGTTAGGATACACCCTCAGTCTGGAATCCAAGCCTCCAAATTGCCCACCGGGAGCTCAGTCCTACAGCTCCCAGCAGAAGCAGGTACTTGCAGAGGAACTTTCTGCCCTTCTACAGGCCCAAGCGGTCGAACCCATTCCACCAGGGGAAAAAGGGCTGGTATTCTACTCCAGGTACTTCCTTGTGCAAAAGAAAATAGGGGGGATGCGTCCCATCCTAAATCTAAGGGCCCTGAGCAAATTTCTTATCCGAGAAAAGTTCAGGATGGTTTCCCTAGGCACCCTTCTTCCCATGATTCAGAAAAACGATTGGCTATGCTCTCTGGACTTAAAGGATGCTTACACACACATCTCAATACTTCCAGCTCACAGGAAGTATCTTCTATTTCGGCTGGGAACACATCACTTTCAGTACCGTGTACTGCCTTTTGGCCTGACTTCTGCGCCCAGAGTGTTTACAAAATGCCTAGCTGTAGTCGCTACACAGACTGGGAGTGCATGTGTTCTCCAAGGACAACAGGCTGCTTGTTCTCACATATGGGTGACATCCACAGAAGCCCCAGGTCCGGAAAATCTTCCTAGCAACAAAAGTTGCTAAAGCCTTCGGGTGCGCGCATGCACTTCCATCTTCCCGCCTGTCGTGTGAGAGTCCCGCTTCAGTCTTCTTTTTTCCGCGGTCAAGAGCAGCTTTTTACGGCGGTTCTGTTGCCTTCGTTTAGCCAGCTTTTTCGCCGATTTTTTTTCTTCGTTTTTGTGCTCATGTTCAAGCTGTTTTTGTTTTTCTCCAAAATAAAAAAAATCAAAAAGAAAAGTTTCCTTAGTTTATCCCTCAAGTAAGTTTCCTTTTATCTACGTGTGCGGCCATTTTGGCCACCCGTACGGGTTTTTCCCCTTTTTGTGCCCTTCTTTTGGCACCATCACAGGTTTTGATTTCACCACCGCTATTTTTCCGTCGATGACTTCGAGGCTCGCAAGCGGCTTCAAGAAGTGCACTCGGTGCAACCGGGCAATCTCAGGCACCAACCCTCATGCGTGGTGTATCCAGTGCCTTGGGCCCGACCATCTCCCAGACGCATGTAAGTTGTGTCTTAGCCTTAAAAAGCGGACACAAGCATCGAGACAAGCTCAACGGGAACGCCTGTTTGGAGCTTTGCCCGGTACTTCAACTTCGACAGTGGTACCGAGTTCGTCGTCGATGTCTGCACCAGAGAGTGCATCGACCTCAGGAGCGCAGGTAATGGCTGTCCACAGACCATCACACGCTGGCAGCAGTGAACCATCGAGTGGGTCTCCACCTACCTCGAGGGCTCCTGCGGTTACAGGCCCATCGGGACCGACCCCTTTCGGACCCGACCCCAAGGATGTGTGTGGATTCCACGTCCTCTTCGTCAGTACCAAGGGGTACCGGTGACGTGCCTTGAGTGAAGGCAAAGAAGCACCGTCATCGGTCCCCTTCTTGTCACGGTACCGAGAGCTCCGGGGCGTCGAGAGAATCGGCACCCGTGAAGCGTCGAAGCCGGAAGAACCGCTCACCCTCCGTACAAGAAGTGTCAACGCGCCGGTCTCCAGACAACCCGGTACCGCCTCCTCATCCTCGGCAGATTCTGGCCTTGACTCCTGCACCGATTCCACAGTCTTTCTCGACGGACACTCTTGACGAGCGCCTCCAAGCTATTCCAGGAATTCTGGAAGGGCTGCTGCGACCGTTTATTACGGTATTGGGGGTGCTTGCGCCGACGGTACCGTCGATACATGCAACAGCTAGCTCCCCACCTGTGGTGGGGCCTTCGACGTCAGTGCCGCTTGCGGTCTCGGCTGCCACCCAAGTTGACTCTCCGTCGACATCGATGGAGGGAGCTTCATCGCCGCCGGCACAGGAGTCAATTTCTCGACATCGCCATCGAAGACATAGCTCCTCGGCGTTGAGACGGGCTCGGCTTCAGATTGCAGTCAGAGAACTGTTCGATACCGAAGGGGAGGCCTCGTGGGAGACAGAGGAAGATTCAAGATATTTCTCTTCTGAGGAGTCTTGTGGTCTTCCCTCTGACCCTACTCCTTCGCCAGAGAGAAAGCTTTCTCCCCCTGAGAGTTTGTCTTTCTCGTCCTTTGTGCGGGAAATGTCTACGGCCATTCCCTTCCCGGTGGTAACTGAAGATGAGCCCAGGGCCGAGATGTTCGAGGTCCTGGATATCCTTTGCCACCTAAGGAGTCATCCACTGGATATCCTTTGCCACCTAAGGAGTCATCCACTGTTCCTCTACATAATGTCCTCAAACAGACATTGTTAAGGAACTGGATGAAACCATTATCTAATCCTACCATTCCTAAGAAAGTTGAGTCCCAGTATTGGATTCACAGGGACCCGGAGTTGATGTGGGCCCAGTTGCCTCATGACTCAGGGGTTGTGGATTCTGCTCTCAAGAGAGCCAAAAGTATGAGAGATTTCGCCTCGGCGCCCCCGGGCCGGGAAGCTCGGACTTTGGACTCTTTTGGGAGGAAGGCCTACCAATCCTCTATGCTCATCTCCAAAATTCAGTCTTATCAGCTCTACACGAGTATTCATTTGCGGAACAATGTGAAGCAACTGGCGGACTTGGTCGATCAGCTCCCTTTGGAGCAGGCCAAGCCTTTTCAAGAGATGGTCAGGCAGCTGAAGGTGTGTTGTAAATTCCTGTCCAGGGGTACTTACGATTCTTTTGATGTGACGTCCAGAGCTGCTGCTCAGGGTATAGTGATGCACAGACTCTCATGGCTGCGTGCCTCTGACCTCGACAATCAAGTCCAGTAGCGGCTTGCGGATGTACCTTGCCGGGGGGATAATATTTTCGGCGAGAAAGTTGAACAGGTGGTAGAGCAGCTCCAACAGCGGGAAACCGCATTTGACAAACTGTCCCACCGGGCGCCTTCAGCATCTACCTCATCAGGTAGATGTTTTTACGGGAGAAGGAGGTACAATAAGCGTAGGTACAATCCGCCTTTCCGCCAGCCTGCTCAGGCTCAACCCCAGCGCTCTCGTTCACGTCAACAGCGTGCGCCTTGACGGGCCCCTGCAGCTCCCCAGCAAAAGCAAGGGACGGGCTTTTGACTGGCTCCAGGCGAGCATAGCCGCAATAACAGTGTCCGTGCCGGACGATCTACCGGTCGGAGGGAGGTTAACATTTTTTCACAAAAGGTGGCCTCTTGTAACCTCCGATCGGTGGGTTCTTCAAATAGTCCTGCGGGGATACTCCCTCAAATTGATCTCCAAATTGCCCACCGGGAGCTCAGTCCTTCCAGCACAGGCAAGTACTTGGAGAGGAACTCTCTGCTCTTCTCAGCGCCAATGCGGCCAAGCCCGTGCCACCAGGGCAAGAAGGGCTAGGATTCTATTCAAAGTACTTCCTTGTGCAGAAGAAAATAGGGATGCGTCCCATCCTAGACCTAAGGGCCCTAAACAAATAACTAATTCGAGAAAAGTTCAGGATGCTTTCCCTGGGCACCCTTCTTCCCATGATTCAGAAAACGACTGGCTATGCTCCCTGGACTTGAAGGATGCTTATACACACATCCCGGTACTGCCAGCTCACAGGCAGTATCTTTGATTCTGTCTGGGAACACAGCACTTTCAGTACTGTGTGCTGCCCTTTGGGCTCGCCTCTGCGCCCCGGGGTGTTCACCAAATGCCTGATGGTTGTTGCAGCGTCGCTATGCAGGCTGGCAGTGCATGTGTCCCCTTATGTCAACAATTGGCTGGTGAAGAACACCTCGGAGCAGGAGCTCTACAGTCCATGCAGATGACTCCTGGAGCTACTCGGGTTTGTTATAAATTACCCAAAGTCCTATCTCCTTCCAGTTCAACAACTAGAATTCATAGGAGCTCTGCTGGACTCTCTGACAGATCGAGCCTATCTTCCCGAGGCGAGGGCGGACAACCTTCTGTCCCTGGTTTCCTTGGCCAGAGCTTCTCAGCAGATCACAGCTTGGCAGATGTTGAGACTTCTGGGCCATGTGGAGGGCCATAATTGAACGAAAACGTCTATCTCCATGGGCGTTTATCTCCGAGAACGGGTCCGTGAAGGGGCGGACCGAACCGTATTTTCGAAAAAAAATAGACGGTCATGTTTTATTCGACAATTTGTGAGCTGGGCATTTTTGTTTTTCAGCGATAATGGAAAATGAAAGCGCCCAGCTCAAAAACGAATAAATCCAAGGCATTTGTTCATGGGAGGGGCCAGGAGTCGTAGTGCACTGGTCCCCCTCACATGCCAGGACACCAACCGGGCACCCTAGGGGGGCACTTTTACAAAAACAAAAAAAAAAGTAAAAGAGCTCCCAGGTGCAGAGCACCCTTCCCTTGTGTGTTGAGCCCCCCAAATACCCTTCAAAACCCACTGCCCACAAGTCTACACCATTACTATAGCCCTAAGGGTGAAGGGGGGCACCTACATGTGGGTACAGTGGGTTGGGGGGGTTGGACGACTAAGCATTAAGCAGCACAATTGTAACAGGTAGGGGGGGATGGGCCTGGGTCCACCTGCCTGAAGTCCACTGCACCCCCTAACAACTGCTCCGGGGACCTGCATACTGCTGCCAGGGAGGTGGGTATGACATTTGAGGGTGAAAATAAAAAGTTGTGAAACATCATGTTTTGTGGTGTGAGGGAGTTAGTGACCACTGAGGGAGTCAGGGGAGGTCATCCCCGATTCCCTCTGATGGTAATCTGGTCATTTAGGGCACTTTTTGGGGCCTTATTCGTGAAAAAACAGGGTCCAGGAAAAGTGCCCTAAATTCTACCTACAAACGCATACTTTTTTTCCATTATCGGCGAAAGGCGCCCATCTCTCCTCGGCCGATAACCACGCCCCAGTTCCACCTTCGCCACGCCCCCGTCAACTTTGTACGCTTCCGCAATGGAGTGCAGTTGAAAACGTCCAAAATCGGCTTTCCATTATACCGATTTATTCGTTTTTGTGAGATAAACGTCTATCTTCCGATTTGGGTCGAAATCTAGGCGTTTTTCTCTTTCAATTATAAGGTGGATGGCCTCCACAGTTCGTGACTCCCAAGCCTTCACATGAGATCAGCTCAATGGACCTTAGCTTCCCAGTGGTATCAAGCTGCTGGGGATCTAGAGGATGCAGTCCAGTTGTCCACCACTTTTCACAATTCCCTGGTATGGTAGACAATTCGATCCAATTTGACCTTGGGACGTCCCTTCCAAATTCCTCAGCCTCAAAAAGTGCTGACGACGGATGCATCTCTCCTGGGGTGGGGAGCTCATGTAGATGTGCTCCACACTCAGGGAGCTTGGTCCCTTCAGGAATCAGGTCTTCAGATCAATTTCCTGGAGTTGCGAGCGATCTGGAACGCTCTAAAGGCTTTCAGAGATCGGCTGTCCAATCAAATTATCCAAATTCAGACAGACAACCAGGTTGTCATGTACTATGTTGACAAGCAGGGGGGCACCGGATCTCGCCCCCTTTGTCGGGAAGCCGTCCAGATGTGGCTTTGGGCCCGCCGTCATGGCATGTTTCTCCAGGCCACGTATCTGGCAAGCATAAACAACAGTCTGGTCGACAGGTTGAGCAGGTTAATGCAACCTCACGAGTGGTCTCTCAGCAGGGCAGTTGTCCGCAAGATCTTGCGAGTGTGGGGCACCCCCTCGGTGGATCTTTTTGCCACTCAGATCAATCACAAGGTCCCTCAGTTCTGTTCCAGACTTCAGGCCCACAACAGGCTAGCCTCAGATGCCTTTCTCCTGCATTGGGGGTCAGGCCTTTTTTTGTATGCGTATCCTCCCATACCTCTAGTAGGGAAGACTTTGCTGAAACGCAGGCAAGACCGCGGAACCATAATTCTGATTGCTTCCTTCTGGCTGCGTCAGATTTGGTTCCCTCTTCTTCTGGGGTTATCCTCCGAAGAACCGTGGAGATTGTTTTCCAATCCTCAGAATGAGGGGGTGCTTCTGCATCCCAACCTCCAGTCTCTAGCTCTCACGGCCTGTATGTTGAGGGCGTAGATTTTGCCTCCTTGAGCATTTCTGAGGGTGTCTCCTGGGTCTTGCTTCCAGGAAAGATTCCACAAAGAGGTGTTACTCTTTCAAATGGAGGAGATTTGCCGTCTGGTGTGACAGCAAGGCTCTAGATTCTCACTCTTGTCCTACACAGACCCTGCTTGAATACCTTCTGCACTTGTCAGAGTCTGGTCTTTAGACCAGCTCCGTAAGAGTTCATCTTAGCACGATTAGTGCTTTTCATTACTGTGTGGAAGGTAAGCCTAACTCTGGACAGTCTTTAGTTGTTCGATTCATGAGAGGTTTGCTTTTGTCAAAGCCCCCTGTCAAACCTCCTATAGTGTCATGGGATCTCAATCTCGTTCTCACCCAGCTGATGAAAGCTCCTTTTCAGCCACTACTGAATTCCTGTCATCTGAAGTACTTGACCTGGAAGGTCATTTTTTTTGGTGGCTGTTACTTCAGCTCGTAGAGTCAGTGAGCTTCAAGCCTTGGTGGCACATGCTCCTTATACTAAATTTCATCATAACAGAGTAGTTCTCCGCACTCACCCTAAGTTCTTGCCGAAGCTGGTGTCAGAGTTCCATCTGAACCAGTCAATTATCTTGCCAACATTCTTTCCCCGTCCTCATACTTGCCCTGCTGAACGTCATTTGCACACATTGGACTGCAAGAAAGCATTGGCCTTCTATGTGGAACGGACAAGCCCCTTCAGACAGTCCGCCCAAATGTTTTGTTTCTTTCGACCCCAACAGAAGGGGAGTGGCTGTCGGGAAACGCACCATTTCCAATTGGCTAGCAGATTGCATTTCCTTCACTTACTCCCAAGCTGGGCTGACTCTTGAGAGTCATGTCACGGCTCATAGTGTTAGAGCCATGGCAGCGTCAGTGGCCCACTTGGTCAGCCACTATTGAAGAGATTTGCAAGGCTGCGACGTGGTCATCAGTCCACACATTCACATCTCATTACTGCCTTCAGCAGGATAGCCAACGCAGCAGTCGGTGCTGCAGAATCTGTTCGGGGTTTAGAATTCAACTCCACCCCCCAATTGACCCTGTTTGTTGTTTTGAGTGAGCCTGGGGGCTAGAGATACCCCATCAGTGAGAACAAGCAGCCTGCTTGTCCTCGGAGAAAGCGAAGTTACTTACCTGTAGCAGGTATTCTCCGAGTACAGCAGGCTGTTCTCACCAACCTGCCCGCCTCCCCTTTGGAGTTGTTCCTTTCTTTGGTTTTGCTTCATAAGTTGACTGAAGCGGGACTCTCGCACAACGGGTGGGAAGATGGTCGCGCATGCGCGATGTGTGCGCTCGAAGGCTTTAGCCGTGGACGTCACCCATCAGTGAGAACAATCAGCCTGCTGTCCTCGGATAATACCTGCTACAGGTAAGTAACTTCACTTTTCCTTATCTCGACGATTGGCTGGTGAAGAGCACCTCGAAGGAAGGTGCTCTGGAGTCCATTCGAATGACTATTCAGGTGCTGGAGCTACTGGGGTTCGTCATAAATTATCCCAAGTCCCATCTCACCCCAGTCCAAAAATTGGAATTCATTGGAGCTCTGCTGAACGCTCAGACAGCTCGAGCTTATCTCCCCGAGGCAAGGGTGGACAACCTTCTACCCCTGGTGTCCATGGTTCGAGCATATCAGCAGGTCAAGGCTCGGCAGATGTTGAGACTTCTGGGTCACTTGGCCTCGACAGTTCGTGTAACGCCCATGGCATGTCTACATATGAGATCAGCTCAATGGACCCTCGCTTCCCAGTGGTTTCAAGCTGTGGGGGATCTGCGGGGGATCTAGAGGATATAATTCAACTGTCCACCGACTTTTGGAATTCTCTTCAGTGGTGGATGTTTCTATCCAATTTGACCATGGGATGAACATTCCAAGTTCCTCAGCCAAGGAAAGTGCTGACGACGGATGCATCTCTTCTGGGGGTGGGGAGCTCATGTAGATGGGCTCCACACTCAGGGAGCCTGGTCCTTTCAGGAAAGAGGTCTGCTGATCAACCTAATGGAATTAAGAGCAATCTTGAACACTCTAAAGGCTTTCAGAGATCGGCTGTCCAACCGAGTTACCTTAATTCAGACAGACAACTCGTGAGGTTACATTATCTGGCGGGCGTAAACAACAGTCTGGCCAACAGGTTGAGCAGGATAATGCAACCTCACAAGTGGTCACTGAAAATGGGCATAGTCAGCAAGATCTTCCGAGCGTGGGGCACCCCCTCGGTGGATCTTTTTGCCACTCAGATCAATCACGAGGTCCCTCATTTCTGTTCCAGGCTTCAGGCCCACGACAGACTAGTGTCAGATGCCTTTCTCTTACATTGTGGAACAGGCCTTCTGTATGCATATCCTCCCATACCTCTGGTAGGGAAGACTTTGCTGAAACTCAAGCAAGACTGCGGAACCATGATCCTGATTGCACCCTTCTGGCCACTTCAGATTTGGTTCTGTCTTCTTCTAGAGTTGTCCTCTGAAGAACCGTGGAGATTGGAGTGTTTTCCAACACTCAGAACGAGGGTTCACTTCTACATCCCAACCTCCAGGCTCTGGCTCTCACGGCCTGGAAGTTGAGAGCTTAGAATTTGCCTCTTTGGGTCTTTCGGAGGGTGTCTCGAGTCTTACTTGCTTCCAGAAGAGATTCCACGAAGAGGTGTTACGCTTTCAAATGGAGGAGGTTTTCTGTCTGGTCAGACAGCAAGGCCCTAGATCCTCTTTCTTGTCCTACACAGACCCTGCTTGAATACATTCTACACTTGTCAGAGTCTGGTCTCAAGACCAACTCCGTAAGAGTTCACCTTAGTGCGATTAGTGCTTATCATTGCCGTGTAGAGGGTAAGCCTATCTCTGGACAACCTTTAGTTCGCTTCATGAGAGGTTTGCTTTTGTCAAAGCCCCCTATTAAACCTCCACCAGTGTCATGGAATCTCAATTTTGTTCTAACCCAGCTAATGAAAGCTCCTTTTGAGCCACTGAATTCCTGCCATCTGAAGTACTTGACCTGGAAGGGTCATTTCTTGGTGGCTGTTACTTCAGCTTGTAGGGTCAGTGAGCTTCAGGCCTTGGTAGTACATGCACCTTATATCAAATTTCATCACAACAGAGTAGTCCTCCACACGCACCCTAAGTTCCTGCCAAAGGTGGTGTCGGAGTTCCATTTGAACCAGTCAATTGTCTTGCCAACATTTTTCCCCGTCTTCATACCCACATTGGCCTTTTACGTGGAGCGGACAAAGCCCTTCAGACAGTCCGCCCAGTTTTTTGTTTCTTTTGATCCCAACAGGAGGGAAGTTGCCATCGGAAAACGCACAATCTCTAATTGATTAGCAGAGTGCATTTCCTTCACTTATGCCTAAGCTGTGCTGACTCTGGAGGGCCGCGTCACGGCTCGTAATGTTAGAGCCATGGCTGCGTCAGTGGCTCACTTAAAGTCAGCCTCCATTGAAGAGATTTGCAAGGCTGCAACGTGGTCATCAGTCCACACATTCACATCTCACTACTACCTTCAGCAGGATAACTGACGCGACAGTCGGTTTGGGCAGTCAGTGCTGCAGAATCTGTTCAGGGTTTTGAATCTAACTCCACCCCACTAGACCCATTTTTATTCAGTTCCAGGCTGCAGTCTGTTAGTTGTTTATGGTTTCAGGTCAATCTAAGTTATGACCTCGCCTTTGCGTGGCCCAATTAACCAATGTTCATTGTTTTGAGTGAGCATGGTTGCTAGGGATACCCCACATGTGAGAACAAGCAGCCTGCTTGTCCTCAAAGAAAGTGGAGATACTTACCTGTAGCTGGTATTCTCCAAGGACAGCAGGCTGATTGTTCTCACAAACCCGTCCACCTCCTCTTTGGAGTTACTGGGTTTTTGGGGGGGTTTTTTTGCTTTTTGATTTAACTGAGGGAATGCATTCACGCGACGGGTGAGAAATCAGTCTGCACGTGCACTTTTATTTAACTGAATAGAAGTGTTCACATGACGAGCGGGAAATCAGTCCGCACATGCATGCTGCATGCGCGCCAGAAGACTCTGGCAAAACGTTTTTTATATTTTGTTTGCAAAATGCCGATTCCCGGGCCGACGCAGACATCGACCCACATGTGAGAACAATCTGCCTGCTGTCCTCGGAGAATACCTGCTACAGGTAAGTATCTTTGCTAATACTTTTTAAATATTTGGAAATGTTAATAAATTTAAATCAAGGTTGGATAGAATAGATGGTTATAAGATAATTCAGGATTTCCAGCTTGCAAGCCTGCGTGACATGGGGATGTGGCCCAGTTGAGATTTTTAAGCAAAAATATTTTTACATAGCTAAAACATGTTATTTTGAAGCACTGCAGAGCTATTTGGTGGGTATGAAGTCAATTTAAGAAGGGACCATAGAGTATAAATTATATTGTAAAAAGGCTAAAATATTCATGCAGCCCAAACATGGGGGTCCATATTCAAAGGGGTTTAACCAGGCTGTAGAGGTTCTTGCCTTGTTAAACTCCATTGAACTGTCTGACAGCTAATATTCAGCAGCACTTAACCAGGTAATACCACTGATTATGGTCTCTATTTGGCCATTGTAAAATTAGCTAGGTTAGGGGCAGGCTAGGGATGGAGTTTGGGCAGCTAAGTAAGTGGATAAAGTTAGGATAGTAAGAAGGCTGTTCTAACTTCATATGCCGAGTTAATTGGGTACCAGTCTGAATATCAGACAGTTTGCAATAACTTCTGGGTTGCAACACTATTTAACCACATATTCAGTGCTGGAGGCTGGAATGCCCTGGCAGTGAATATCCAGGGTTAATTCAGCCCACAACTGTGAGAAGCTTACCAGCGGTTTAGTTCTGTGGGTTAAATATCAGACCTATGGATTTAGATGTGGGCCACTCTTTAAAAAAAAAAAAAAGGGCACATATTTTTGATCATGCGGCCCAGTGTTAAAACATTTTTTTTAAATAGACATCCATGAGATAGATTTATAAAATTGAGTTGGTATAAAAGGTAAATAAACATTTGCTAACCTTCAAATAGTACTAAGGGTAGAGGCTTTCCAAAAGCTATCAGATACTACCACCAGGTTTCAGACCAGTTGGAGTATGTTTTTCCCATCAGTGAACATATATGATTTACTGCCAGAGGATGGGGTCAATGTAACAGAAAAGGGTTTAGATAAATTCACAGAGGAAAAATCCATAAACAATTATGTAGATCCAGGATAACCACTGTTTAAAAAAAAAATTTATTTATTGAAAGGAGTGGCCTAGTGGTTAGGGTGGTGGACTTTGGTCCTGAGGAACTGAGTTCGATTCCCGGCACAGGCAGCTCCTTGTGACTCTGGGCAAGTCACTTAACCCTCCATTGCCCCTTGTAAGCCACATTGAGCCTGCCATAAGTGGGAAAGCGCGGGGTACAAATGTAACAAAAATAAATAAAAATAAATCACAAATGCACTGAAAATCTTCCAGACAACATAATCTATGAAGAAATCTACATTATAATTATAATAGTCTAGGAGAAGTCATTAATAAGGAGCCAATCGACACTAATCAGACAAGGTAATTATTACTGTTAAAGAAAAAATCTGGGTTCTGGTTTCTGATTTTGGTGCCATCACAGCAGAGAGTTCCTCCCACAGATTGACCAGGTGCGATCATTCTGCTCTCTTTGCTGGTAATTGTCACCACACTTGTTGCATCTAAGGTCGCAGGGGGAGTGAGGAATCATTTTTTTTTTCATGTACAGGCTTAATGAGATCTCTGTCTTATATCGACTGTTCCCTTGCCTTGCTGGACCTCGGAACTGCTTCCTGATCACCACTGAGAATCCAGGAAAATGCAGAAGCAAAGTCTAGCTACAGTAGTATGGCAAGAGTAGATTTATCTTCTCCATTGTACTTTCCCATAGCAGCTAACACCTGTCACCAGATCTACAGACCAGAACTCATTGGCATGTGGCCATCTATGAGGTAGCCAATGTTTTTTGCTGGGTGTGAGAAGTAAGGATTTGGGTCTACTCTTTCGGATCTGCTGGGTATTTGACCCAAATTGTCTAGTTGGAGTAGACTGCTGATCTTAAAGTGGGTCTTATTCAGCAAGGCTTATATAAAAGAGCAGTTGCCCAGATGAGTATAAGAGATAGGTATAGTTGTGATGTATTTGAAACACAGCCATGCTGATGTGTTGTTGTTTATAATCAATTCATTGTACATAAGTATTGCCATACTGGGTCAGACTAAAGGTCCATCAAGTCCAGCATCCTGTTTCCACCAGTGGCCAATCCAGGTCACAAATACCTGGCAAGATCCCAAAAAAGTACAAAACATTCTGTACTGCTTATCCCAGAATTAGTGGTTCCATATCATCAAGCTGATCAATCCATAGACTGGTGGGTTGTGTCCATCTACCAGCAGGTGGAGATAGAGAGCAAACTTTTGCCTCCCTATATGTGGTCATGTGCTGCCGGAAACTCCCCAGTATGTTCTCTATCTCAGCAGGTGGTGGTCACACACAGCAGCAGCTCTGGCTAGGCCTCCAAGCCTAATTTTTAGGTTTTGTTGAGTGCCTGGGGTTGAGGGCTCTTTTGAGCAAGTGCAAACCTGGTGGTGCCAGGTCCCTCCTTTTCTCCCCCCTCCCGCTGGCTCCGTTGAAAAAAAAAAAAAATTTTTAAACGTCTTTAAAGGCGTTTATTTCGACGTTTATTTAAGCGTCTATTGCAGCTACTCACTGGGACACCAGGTCGTTACAACTCGGAGCGGACAGCAGGTAATTTTACCTTTTTATAGCGGGCGGGGGTTCCCCGATTCTTCTCCTCGTGGCACATGGCGTCGGAGGGCGAGGGCGCAAAGGGTCGCTCCCCGGGTCGCTTGAGCGCTTCTAGAGGGGATGCGGGGGTCTTAAAGCCTGATTCGCCCTTGTTGGGTGGCGGTTTCGTGACCGATGAATGTCCCGGTCCTTCCTCCGGCGTGGCGGTTTTTCCCGCCATAAACGCCCATCCCCCGCTCCTCGCCTCCGCCATTTTGGCCGGCCACGCGGCTCGGACGGCTTCTTCTTGGGCCGCCCTTGAGGTTGGAGACTTTAATGCCATGAACGCCCTTAATTTGGGCGACGGCACAGAAGCGGCTAAAGTTAAAAGCCGTTCTTCCCGCGCGGCTCCTTCGCGGAGTTTCGCGCCGGACGCCATTTTGGATGCGCAGCAGGCCTCTCCCCCGCTGTTGCGAGCGACGGTTGAGAGTGCGCCTAGGGCTGTTGCCCAGGCTGCGGAAGTGCACAGTCTGGGGGGTTTCTCCCCCGAGTTTGTTTTGCTGCTGCATCAGGCCTTCCTCATGCACAACGCTGCCCCCGCTCCCTCGTCTGGTAAAGAGGTTGAGGTTCCCAGAGGTAAACGCCCTCGGGTTGATTCCCAGGCCTTGGAGGAATTTGTCTCCTCCGATGTAGATGAGGGCAGCGTGTCTGAGGTCTCCCAACGGTCCTTTGCGGATTCCTTGGAGGAGACGGATCCCCGCTCGGATGGAGCGGATGACCCCTCTGCAGCGCGGCTTTTTCGCCCAGAGCATTTGCCCAACCTGTTGTTACAGGCCATGGACACTTTGAAGATTTCCTCTCCGGAGGACGTCTCTCCCTCAGCCCCTGTTGGCTCTGCCATTATGCTGGGGACGAAGCGCCCGCCTAGAACCTTCCACGTGCATGATGCCATGCACACCTTAATTTCGGCTCAATGGGATGTCCCAGAAGCGAGCCTTAAAGTGGCTAGGGCTATGTCCCGCCTCTATCCTTTGGCTGTGAGTGAACGTGAGGCCTATCTGTGGCCTACCGTGGATTCTTTAATCACTGCGGTGACTAAGAAAACGGCATTGCCGGTGGAAGGTGGCACGGCCCTAAAGGACGCCCAAGACAGGAGATTGGAGGCGGCCTTAAGGTCGTCCTTTGAGGCGGCTGCTTTAAGTTTGCAGGCCTCAGTTTGCGGCTCCTATGTGGCCAGGGCGTGCCTGACTATGGTGCAGCGGGCGTCCCCCTCGGATCATTCCTTGAGGGATGATTGGCCAGCCCTGGAATCGGGCTTAGCCTATTTGGCAGACTTGCTGTATGATGTCTTGAGAGCCTCAGCTAAAGGCATGGCTCAGACAGTCTCTGCGAGGCGGTGGCTTTGGCTGAAACATTGGTCTGCTGACCACGCCTCTAAATCCCGCCTGGCTAGATTGCCTTTTAAAGGCAAGCTGCTCTTTGGGGTCGAGCTGGACAAAATCGTGACCGATCTCGGCACGTCTCAGGGCAAGAAGTTACCAGAGGTCAGGGCTCGGGCTAGTGCTCGTCCCGGTACCTCCAGAGGACGGTTTCAGGAAGCCCGTCGGTACCCGCCCGGGCAGGTCGGGTGCTTCTGCCCCCTCTTCCTTTAAGAGGCATTTCTCCCCCAAGCAGCGTTCCTTTCGCAGAGACCGCCGTCCCGGAGGTGCTCCCTCCGGTCCTCCCCCAGGGTCTCGTACCCAATGACGGGGTCTTGGTCCACGCCCCAGTGCAGATTGGAGGACGGCTGTCCTCGTTTCTGGGCGAGTGGACCACAATAACTTCAGACGCTTGGTTGCTGGAAGTCATCAGAGACGGCTACAAGCTAGAGTTCTGCCGACCCTTAAGAGACGGGTTTGTACTCTCTCCCTGCAAGTCTCCGGTCAAAGCTGTGGCAGTGCAGCAGACTTTGGACAATCTGATCCGCCTGGGTGCGGTCGTTCCGGTGCCAGAAAGTCAGCTTGGCAAGGGGCGTTACTCCATTTACTTTGTGGTCCCAAAGAAAGGAGGTTCTGTCCGGCCTATCCTCGACCTCAAAGGGGTCAATCGGGCCTTGAAAGTGCGGCACTTTCGCATGGAGACTCTCCGCTCTGTTATAGCGGCAGTGAAGGCAGGGGAGTACCTGGCATCCTTGGACATCAAGGAAGCGTACCTGCATATTCCCATCTGGCCTCCTCATCAACGCTTTCTGCGTTTTGCAGTCCTGGGCCGACACTTCCAGTTCAGAGCCCTCCCGTTCGGGTTGGCTACTGCTCCGCGGACCTTTCCAAAGTAATGGTGGTTCATAGCGGCCTTCCTGCGAAAGGAAGGAGTACAAGTCCATCCTTATCTGGACGACTGGTTGATCCGAGCCCCCTCTATGCAGAGTGCGGCAAAGCTGTGGACCGGGGTGGTTGCTCTTTTGAGCTCCCTGGGATGGATCATCAACTGGGAGAAGAGCCAGCTGCGCCCGACTCAGTCCCTGGAGTACCTGGGAGTTCGATTCGACACCCAAGTGGGCAGAGTGTTCCTGCCAGACAATCGGATTGTCAAACTTCAGGCTCAGGTGGACCAGTTCCTAGTAGCCTTCTCCCCTTCGGCTTGGGACTATGTGCAGCTGTTGGGCTCTATGACGGCCACGATGGAAGTTGTGCCCTGGGCCAGGGCTCATATGAGACCACTTCAACACTCTTTGCTCCAGCGCTGGGACTCCGGTGTCCGGAGGATTATGCTGTGCGCCTTCCCTTGGACCCAGCAGTGCGCAATGCGCTGAGCTGGTGGATGCAGACAGACAAGTTGTCTGCGGGAATGCCTCTGGTGACCCCAGAGTGGATTGTCGTCACGACGGACGCCTCGTTGTCGGGCTGGGGAGCCCACTGCTTGGGAAGGACAGCGCAGGGGCTCTGGTCTCCTGCAGAAGCAAAGTGGTCTATCAACCTCCTGGAACTCAGAGCCATTCGGTTGGCGCTTTTGGAGTTCATCCCGTTACTGGTGTGGAAGCCTGTACGGGTTCTGTCGGACAATGCCACGGCTGTGGCCTATGTCAACCGCCAGGGAGGTACCAAGAGCGCCCCTCTAGCCAAGGAGGCTATGAGTCTATGCCAGTGGGCGGAAGCGAACCTGGAGCAGCTGTCAGCGGCCCACATTGCCGGAGTCATGAATGTCCAGGCGGACTTTCTCAGTCGCCATACCTTGGAGCCCGGAGAGTGGCAGCTATCTGCTCAGGCGTTCTTGGACATCACGAAGCGCTGGGGCCAGCCGAGCCTAGATCTGATGGCGTCATCGGCCAATTGCCAAGTGCCGCGCTTCTTCAGCAGAGGACGGGACCCTCGATCCCTGGGAGTAGATGCTCTTCTCCAACAATGGCCGACGCAAGAGCTTCTCTATGTGTTCCCGCCCTGGCCCATGTTGGGCAGGGTGCTAGACCGGGTGGCAAAGCATCACGGCAGGATAATCCTGGTGGGTCCGGATTGGCCCAGACGTCCCTGGTATGCGGACTTGATCAGGCTCTCAGTCGACGATCCTCTGCGGCTGCCTGTGGAGCAGGGCCTGTTACATCAGGGTCCCGTGGTGATGGAGGATTCCCTCCCCCTTTGGTCTTACGGCCTGGCTATTGAGCGGCAGCGTCTGAGGAAGAAGGGCTTCTCAGACAAGGTCATCGCCACTATGTTGAGAGCGAGGAAGCGCTCTACTTCTACTGCTTACGCCAGGGTTTGGCGTATCTTTGCAGCGTGGTGTGAAGCAGGCTCTCTTTCTCCTTTCTCTGCTCCAATTTCTTCAGTGTTGGCGTTCCTGCAAGAAGGTCTGGACAAAGGCCTGTCGCTCAGTTCCCTTAAAGTCCAGGTAGCGGCTCTGGCTTGCTTCAGGGGCCGCCTGAAGGGTGCTTCCCTGGCTTCGCAGCCAGATGTGGTGCGCTTTCTCAAGGGAGTTAATCACCTGCGCCCTCCTCTGCACTCAGTGGTGCCTGCGTGGAATCTCAACCTGGTGCTAAGGGCATTGCAGAAGCCGCCGTTTGAACCCTTGTCAAGGGCATCTCTGAAAGACCTGACGTTGAAAGCAGTCTTTTTGGTGGCTATCACTTCAGCCAGAAGAGTTTCCGAGCTCCAGGCGCTCTCATGTCAAGAGCCTTTTCTACAGTTCACTGAGGCAGGAGTGACTATTCTCACAGTGCCTTCCTTTCTGCCCAAGATTTTCTCGCTTCCATGTGAATCAGCAGCTCTGTCTCCCTTCCTTTCGTAGGGAGGACTACCCAGAGGAGTACTCTGCTCTTAAATATCTGGATGTGAGACGAGTCATCATCAGATACTTGGAAGTGACCAATGATTTCCGGAAATCGGATCATCTGTTTGTCCTGTATGCAGGTCCTCGTAGGGGTCTGCAGGCTGCTAAGCCTACAGTGGCAAGATGGGTCAAGGAAGCCATTGCAGCGGCTTATGTGGCCGCGGGGAAGGTGCCGCCTATCCAGCTGAAGGCTCACTCCACAAGAGCTCAAGCGGCCCTCGATGGCAGAGGCCGGTTCCGTCTCCTTGAAGAGATATGCAAGGCGGCAACTTGGGCTTCGGCCCATACATTCTCCAAGCATTACCGTTTGACTGGGCTGCACGGGCGGAGGCCCGGTTTGGAGCTTCGGTGTTGAGGTCAGGGATTTCAATGTCCCGCCCTGAGTGAGTACTGCTTCGGTACATCCCACCAGTCTATGGATTGATCAGCTTGATGATATGGAAGGAAAAATTATGTATAATCATACCTGATAATTTTCTTTCCATTAATCATAGCTGATCAATCCATAGCCCCTCCCAGATTTCTGTACTGTTTTTATTCTGGTTGCATTTCAGGTTCAAGTTTAGTCTTCAGTTACTTCAGAAAGACTTCGTGTTCAAGTTTTTCACTTGGATTCTTCAAGAGTTAAGACGAGTTTTGTGTTACAGTGAGCTGCTGCATTCCTCTCCCCTCCGTTTTACGGGGCTGGATTGAGACTTAAAATTCTGCCGGCACTCCCTCCCGCTTCGTGCGGCTGTAGGGCAGTTTTGTACCCCTCCCGCTTCGGCGGTGTTCGGGTCAGTCAGCTCCTGTTGCGGTTGCAGGATAAGCCAGATCCCCCCGCATCGGCGGGTGTGGTGTCCCTCCCCCGCTCCGCGGGGATGAGCTGGACGGATTCCCCTCCCCCACTTGTGTGGGGATGAGCTGGGTTAATTCCCCTCCCCCGTTTCGGCGGTGGTGAGCTGGGCAGAGTGTCCCTTTGTGGGTGTAATTCTCTAAGTGCTGAGTCCTGCGGATGGAGCTTTGATATCGACATACTGAGGAGTTTCCGGCAGCACATGACCACATATAGGGAGGCAAAAGTTTGCTCTCTATCTCCACCTGCTGGTAGATGGACACAACCCACCAGTCTATGGATTGATCAGCTATGATTAATGGAAAGAAAATTATCAGGTATGATTATACATAATTTTTCCATTTTCTCCAAGTCTTTGGACATTTCCTTTAGGAAGCCGTCTAAACCTTTTTCAAACTCCACTAAGCTAACCACGTTTACCACATCTGGCAATGAATTCCAGAGTTTAATTACATGTTGAGTGAAGAAAAGTTTTCTCCAATTCATTTTAAATTTACTACATTGTAACTTCATCGCATGCCCCCTAGCCCTAGTATTTTTGGAAAGTGTAAACAGACACTTCAAAATACTAGGACTAGGGGGTATGCGATGAAGTTACAATGTAGTAAATTTAAAACATAAATTTTACTTGTCAAGCCCTTGACATTTGAAAAAGGTCAGTAGAAGCATTCATGGAACAAACAGTCCAGCATTGTGCACATTTTGAACAAAATGTTTTAATGGATTTTCTGTTTCCATTTTGAAAATATTTCTAATCCAGCAGTTAATCTTTTTTTATTTATTTTTTTAATCATTTATTTATAATTTTTTCATTTTACAAGGATCACTTGCAAAACAGTAAAACAAAGATGATTGTACATTAAAACAATATTAGAAGAAAACAATCTCAACAAGATAAATGGATTTTATACAATCTTTCTCTTTCTTAGACCACAAAATAAATAGGGAGAGTGAAACAAGACAAGGAGATCAATTTAAGCAACAGCAAACAAAGAAAACGTGGTATTAACCCGATTATCCCCAGTTATTTATCTAAATCATTATTCCACATTGATCATCTGGTTGGTTTCTTCAAGACCATAACGGTGCATAGTCCATCAATTTCATTGGAAACATACTTATTGTCCAGTATTAGTGAAAGTAATACACCTGATTCATTTTTTTCCCTTTTAAACCAGAAATTGTTTAACAATACAAACCCTTGAATCTCCAATCCATTTCCCGCTGATTAAAGTAATCCCAGTTTCACAGGCTTCACTCCTTTTGAATTAATATATTAAGAGGAATCATTTCAGAGGAAAAAAAAAACATTAGGAGTCATACCCCGAACTCTGGGAAAACAACAATCTCGATATTAATCATCGGCAACAATATTCATTTTGTTCAAATTTTTTCTGGTCTTTTATCATTTTCAAATCTTAACCGTTTCCTACTTCAGTAGAACTTCATTTGCTGTATATTCTCAAAGGATTCGATTAGATTATCCATGTGGCTCATTAACAAGACTATATCTGAAGCAAAGTCATTCTCTACCACCGTCAGGTCCTGGAGCACCCTCCAGATGACATTCAATGCAACCTCCACGGGAGCCAAAAACTCCAAGCTGATAACTCTTAAGGGTTTAGGATTAGCACCACCGACACTGGTTCAGCTGTAAACGACTTCCGTTTCAGCATACACTCCTGACTCCTCCACTCAGTTAATCTTTTTAATAACTATATGCTTTCTTTAGGATTACATTGGATCCCCACCTCATCGAACCATGTAGCAGGTCATTCCTTGGATTTTTTTTGTATTCAGATTTCTTGAATTTGAATATCAAATAACATTTCCTCTATTATGTGGTCAGATCATTACGAATTAGATTTCACCTTGCACATTAAATCAGACACAAAAACCTAACACTTCAAAATTAAGTCAAATTTGGTCCATATTTTAAAAAATACTTTATAACCCAAGCTACTATTCTTTTTGAGAAATTACTATCATCTTCAACTATTGAATTGGGTCATATGATCAGTGATTGAAATTAATATCTTACTACTTTTGGTGATTCTTCAATATAGTTCCTTATAAGCAAATTACATCTGAAATGATTTCTTCTCCATGGTATAGTAGTGTTCTGGTTAACAAAAAAAGATGCAAGAAGGACGCTAGAAAAACACTGGTGTTCCTCGGATCCCAAATGTGCCAGGCAAAAGCGGAGACAGGCATAAGAGATTAGAAAAACATTGTTCTAGCTAAGAAACCTAGTCTAAAAATATACTTAAGAGCTCAAGTAATTATCAGGCTCTGTTTCAAACTGTTCATTCTTTATTTTCTGGTACCATTAACTTGCTAAGTATTTTGAAGATAAAATACATATAATCAGATCCCAATTAGGTGTGTCCAGTTCACAATCAGAGATTGATGTAGTGGATGTGTAATGTGGTGTTTTGGCAGATTGTGTTTGGCTGGAATTTCCATCTGTTGTCTCTCAATTTTTATTTAATCTAGTCACTAAATTTGCAAAGGGATTAGAGAACTGCATGGGAGTGGGATTCTCGCAGGGATACCCTCCAGGTCTGCAGGAATGGACCCAGTGGAAGTGCATAGCAATCTGAAGTTTGCCTTCCCTCCCCTGAGCTGCAGGGTGCTCTCCCAACACATACCTCAAGGCACCCTGGTGGTTTAGTGGCTTCAGGGCAGTAAAGATCCCCACTCTTTCCTGCCCGCTGTTGCTGATCCGCTGCTTTTTAAAAATGACTGCTGAGACTTCCATGGAAGTCTTGCAAAGCCACTGCTTGAAATCTTGGCAGCCATTTTAAAGAAGCTGCATGGCAGCAAGAGGGTCAGCAGCAGGCAGGAAAGAGTGGGAGGGAGGGAATTGTAAAAAGGTGGTAAATCTTTGTTTCCCCTTCCTCATATAGCCATCATCGCCGTATACTCAAAACAAAGCAAGCAAACCTATGAGCTGCTGCATCCATAATCTTTATTGTTGGTAGCATTTCTTAATCCCACATACATTTTAAAACATGCCAGCTTGTGCAGCATATGGATGTACACATGAAGTATAATAGAACAACTTGCAGCTTGTATGACTTCCTGTGGAAGGTTTGTGTTCTTTGTTTTTGATCATTCCAGGTATCTACCACCCTCTCCGTGAAAAATTACTTTCTGACATTATTCCCGAGTCGGCCTCCCTGCAACCTCAATTCATGTCCTCTAGTTCTACCACCTTCCTGTCTTTGGAAAAGGTTGGTTGGAGATTAATATCTTTTGAATATTTGAATGTCATATTACTCTTGTCTCTCCTTTCCTCCAGGATATACATGTTCATTTCCTCAAGTCTCTCATACATCTTGTGACGCAAACCCCATTCCATTTTCGTTGCTTTTCTCTGAATAGCTTTAAGTCCCTTATTAAGATACAACCTCCAAAACTGAACACAAAACTCAAAGTGGGGCCTCACCAATGACTTGTACAGGGGTACCAACACCTCCTTTCTTTTGCTGGTTAATACCCACCCATCTCTATATAGCCTACCTTCTTTCTGGCTGTGGCCACCACCTTGTATTGTTTTGTCATCTTGAGATCCTCGAACACCATCACCCCAAGGTCCCTCTCCTGACCTGTGTATATATAAAACGTATATAGTCGTCCTTTTTCATGCACAAAAGTTCTTCACCCCTTACATTGTACTACTTCCTCAGGTTTTTCCAGACTAAATCCATGATATTCCAATTTTTAGTATTAAGTCTGAGCTGATAAATTCTGGACAATTCTTCAAACTTTACTAGGTTCCTCCTCAAGATATTCACACTATTGAGGGTGTCTACCCTATTGCAGATTTTTGTATCGTCATATCAAACAGCCCCTTCAGCAATATCACTAACAAAAGTATTGAAAAGATATAGCCCAAGAATCAAAATTTGTGGCACACTACTAGTAGCTTCCCTTTCCTCAGAGTGAGCGCCATTTGTAAATGCTTCTGTTGCCTTCCACTTAACCAGTTTCTAACCCAGTCAGTGACTTTAGGGCCCATACCAAAGGTACTCAGGTTTTTTTTATTAGTCCATGCTACAATCCAAATACACCCTATCTTGTGCTCTCCCTCGATCCAATTCTCTGGTTACCCAGTCACATAAATTAATTAGATTTGTCTGAGACCTGCCTCTAGTGTAATCATGCTGCCCTTAGGTCCTGCAATCCATTGAATTCCTGAAACCACACTATTTTCTGTTTTAAAAGCATTTCCATTAATTTACTTACCAGAGAAGTAAGATATTCTGGCGTGTAGTTCCCAGCCTCCTCCTTCCACTTATGTAGAAAGGGACCACATCTGCCTGTGAGCCCTCTGGGACCACTCCTGACTCTACGGAAGCATTGAAAAAGTCAGCCAGAAGAACCACCAGAACTTTCTTAAGTTCCTTTAGTACCCTCCAATGTATGTCATCCAGCTCCATTGCTTTGTTTACCTTTAATTTAGTTAGCTCCTTACAAACACTGTCCTCTGAAAAATCCTTCAGGGGCTACCATACCTCCATTCCTATTTGTGTTGCTCTCCTGCAATCCTACTCCCAGACCTTCAGCTGTGAGCACAGAACAGAAATATTTGTTAAACAATTCTGCCTTATCCTTATCAACCTCTGCACTTTCCTCCCCTTCACCCTTGTGTCACACAATGCCACTGCACGTTCTCCTATCTTGTCTCCCTCCCCCCCCCCCCCCCCCCCCCCATTTTAGTGTATTGGCTATTTTTTCCTTCCATTTGTATCTTTGCTTTCCTGACTACTTTGCCAGCTTCTCTTTTCTAGATAGAAAGAACTCTCTCCATACCTGTCTCAGAACTGACCACACCATCCAGCAATCACTAGATTCTAGGTGATCACCCACTATAACATCTGAAGCACTCTCCTCCCCTTTTGTAATGAGTTAGTGACAACATACAGGGAAAACTTGCACAGGAGCTTGTTGACAGCAAAATGCCAAAGCAGAAGGTAATGAAGCACAGTACTTTGTCTCTTTTTTTAAGACTTTATTTTTTTAACAGTTCCTTTGTGTATCCAAAAGCAGACTGATTGGCTGCACCACTGTACATGTGTACCAGACTGCCAAATCAAAGTTCTGGCTCGCCTAATCCAGCTTGTTCCTGCTTGTTCTAGCTCGGCTGCTCAGCTCTGCTTCAGCTTGTTCCGGACCATCCACTCCAGCTTGTTCCAATCCGCCTGATCCAGCTTGTTCCAGCCCATTTGCTTCAGCCTGCTCCAGTCCGTATGTTCCAGCTTGTTCCAGCCTGTCCTGGTCCTGCTGCTCTGCTCTCTTCTGCTTATGATTACTCCAGTCCGTCTTTTCCAGCTTGTCCCGGTCCTGCTGCTCGGCTCTTCTCTGCTCCAGCTTATTCCAGTCCGTCTGCCCCAGCTTGTTCCAATCCACCTGATCCAGCTTCTCCCAGCCTGTTCCAGTCCGCCTGATCCAACTTCAGAAGTCCATCAACAGTGTGTGGTCCTAGCTCTGATCGTCTATCCTCAAGAACACGCCCAGCTGATGAAAATGACCATTCGGATGATGTGCTGGCAGCAGGCACTCCAAGGACTCGTCTGGCAACTCTAGAAAGATTTTTTCCACTTAGTTGTTTTTGACTACCACTAAGACAAGATGTCATTAGTAATTTTGCCAGTGGTAGTCATGTAGGCATCCACCTGTGAAAGAGCAGATGGTATCGTTTTGAATGTGATTGTGTGAAGGCATATTTTGCAATGACAGTAGTATTGTCATTACAAATAGAACATATTGAAATAGCAAACAAAAGAAAATATATACATACCTCAGATATATTTGAAGATGAAGAAGAAGAATAGTGGTCAGTGCCTGTGCATATTCAATTGGTGCTAATGTTCCAAAGTTGTATTTAAAATGTGGATCCCGCAAAGCAGCGGTACAATGCAAATGATGAATTGTGAAGTATTTATTCAGCATGTTAAGTAGATGGGTTTTTTTTTAGTTGTGACATGATGGTACTGTCAGAAGACTTTTCAGTGAAATGTTTTTGAAGCTTTATTTTGGTAGGTAACACCAGATGCAATGAAGGGCTTTTGTCAGTAGAGAGGCATTTTGTGGCCACTTCAACTGGTTCCAAAACTTGAATGACATCAGCTAATAAGTCTTCATTGATATGAGCCAGCAGATGAAAAAAAATTTCTATTAAAACCTGGCTCAGTACTCACAGTATAGAGAACTGAAAAATTTGTTGCCACTGATTTCAGTGTTAACAACATACTGTTCCATTGTGTTACTACACATTGTTTAAGTGTTGTTAATAGCTGATTGTTAATTTTTGTTCTTTTTGCCAATGTCACTGGTTCTTTCGAAGTGTCAATAAGTTGGGCAACCTCAGGTGGCAAACTGGTGCCATATGAACTTGGCTGCTGTTGTAGTCCATGTGACAAAACAAGCTTTAGATTATGACATGAACATCCAAGCCATGTGTTTTCTCGAAAGGCAGCCTTCATATTATTGGCATTGTCTGTAGTGAACACATTGTCTTGATGTTGAACACAAAACTCATCCAGAATAGACTTCACTGTCAGTTTTATATTTGCTGAGGTATGATTTTCATCCAGTAATTGAGTAGCCAAGATACACGATTCAGTTTGCCAGTTATCAATATACTGTACAGTCACAGTTATGTAGCTGTGGTTGCTTTGTTTGTGTGGCCAGAGGTCAGTTGTCACACCAAAATGTGGCACCAAAGTTTGCTTGTCGATGAGTGTGATCTCTTTCTCAACAACACCATCAAGATGACGAGACACAGTTGACCCACAGGGCATGACTTGGTCCAGGTCAACGTTCCCATATTTAGCACCAATGGAGATGAGCTTTGATGCTAAATTCCTGAATCCGTTTCCTTCAACAATAGAAAAAGGCCTGACATCTGTTGCACACATGGTGACCACACTGTCTGCCACTTCAGATTTGATGCTTGCAGGTATTTTGTTGGTATTACTTGATAGAAAAAAAAAAGAAAAAAAAAGCCAGGTATTGCTGTAATCTTTGTTGCTGGCATACGGTTTGCACAGTAGTCCTTATCAGCCCATAAGCCATTGGTGCCATTGCGTGATCTCCAAGAGAGAACTGTCTTGCATCTCGAACAAAGCACAAAAGACACTTATTTGGCATTGATCAATATTGATTTAAAGAGATTCCATACTCCACTGTTCCCCTTATTTTTTGTATACGAAACAGGGTCGCTGTTTGAATCAATACGTTTTTGAATGTTGGCTTTCTTTTCCGTTGCCATACCTACCGAGTGACAGCCTCTATCAAACGATAAAACACAGAAAAAATAAAAAATGTATTTACTACTGTACTGAACAAAATGCCATCATGAAAGACCATGGTGGAGGGGAGGGGTTGGGCTTGATGCAGCAGGGCCAGCTTTTTCTCTTTCCATGATCTGAGGGCCAGTGTTGGCATATGGCGAAACATTTTCTAGCCCGATTCATTCCAGAAAGTAGCCCAACACTTTTGACACAAAAAAAAGCCTTTGTATTGCTCCATGAATACTTTGTGCAATTCTGGTCACCACATCTCAAAAAATACAGTGGAATTAGAAAAAGTACAGAGAAGGTTGATGAAAATGATAAAAGGGATGGGACAAGCAACTTCCCTGTGAAGAAAGGCTGAAATGGCCTGGGCTCTTCAGCTTGGAGAAAAGATGGCTGAGGGGAGATGTAGAGGTATATAAAGTACTGAGTGGTGTGGACAGGGGGCACACAATGCAGAGTAATACATTTAAAACGAATCAGAGAAAATATTTCTTCACTCATTAATATACTGAATCTTAGAAAAAGGACAATAAATACATAAAACAAACTGAAGTTTTTTCCACACTAAAATAGAGAGAATTAATGGTCACCCAAACAGCACAATGCCCTCAACAAAAGAAACAAGTGGGTATGCTAATGCTTTAGCTGCAGTAAAACAGCTCACAAACAGCCAGTTCCCAGCATGAGAGAAATAAACTGCCTATACATATAAAAAATAAAAGTAGTCAGCTGAGCTCACCTCTGCAGTTCTCTTCTGTGGATGACTCAGTCACTCACTCACAGTCACTAGTAGTACTCACTGCCCCTTCTCTTCTGGTCTGGCTCTGGCAGTGCTTTTTTTTTTGTAGAAAAAAAAAAGGTGCTGTACTCATTATGGGTGGGGTCACCACATATGGCTCCACCCCTTTGATAGCCACACCCCTTATACCAGCCATGGCGCATATAAACTGACATCATTGAAAATATTATACTAGTATAGTAGAAAAAAATAACGTGATTTTTTTTTCATTATAATTTCTATAAGCTGGTACAGCTCCAGTTATACCCAGTGCAAAATAAGACAGCAGATGTAAATTCTCACATTGGACATATTCCAAACACTAAAATGAAAAAAAATGATTTTTTTCTACCTTTGTTGCCTGGTGACTTTGTTTTTCTATCCATATTGGTCCCAGTCTCTGATTCTGCTGCTCTCTATCTGTTCCCTTAACTCCGTTTCCAGGGCTTCCTTTCCATTTATTTCTTTACTTTCCTCCTTTCTTCTTCATTTCTTGCCCTACATCCATAAGTAAAAGCTGGCTCCTATGTGGAATTGATTGGAGGAGGTATAAAGTGGATCCAGCTTTTGCCTATTTTCTCAATCCATGTGCAGTTTCTCTCCTCTCTTGTCTTTCCCTCGTCTTCATCCATGTGCATCTTCTTTTTTCTTTCCTCCCCTCCATTCATGTCCAGCACTTCTCCTCTCTTCTCCCCTCCATCCATGTCCAGCATTTCTCCTCTCTTCCCTGCCCTCCCATCCATGTGCATCTCCTTCCTCTCTTCCCTCCCCTCCATCCATGTCCAGCATGTCTCCTCTATCCGCTCCCATGTCCAGCGATTCTCCTCTGTCCTCTCCTGCCATCTATGTCCAGCAATTCTCCTCTCTCCCCTCCATCCATCCATTCATGGCCAGCAATTCTCCTCTCTCCCCTGCCCTCCCCTCCATCCATCCATGGCTAGTGATCTCTTCTCTCCCCATATCCCCCTGCCATCCCCTCCATCCATCCATGTCCAGCAATTTTCCTCTCCCCTGCCCTCCCCTCCATCCATCCATGGCCAGCAGTTCTTCTCTCTCCCCTGCCCTCCCTTCCTCTCCAGTGATCTCTTTTCTCTCACCCTGCCCTCCCCTTATCTCCATGTCTAGTGATCCCTTCTCTCCCCTGCCCTCACCTTCTCTCCATGTCCAACAATCCCTTCTCTCCCCCTGCCCTCCCATCCATGTCCAGTGATCTCTTCTCTCCCCCTGCCCTCCCCTCCATGTCCAGCAATCTCTTCTCTCCTTCTGCCCTCCCCTTTTCTCCATGTCCAGCGATCTCTTCTCTCCCCCTGCACTCCCCTTTTCTCCATGTCCAGCGATCTCTTCTCTCCTCCTGCACTCCCCTTCTCTCCATGTCCAGCGATCCCTTCTCTCCCCCTGCCCTACTCTCCAGCAATCTCTTCTCGCCCCCTGCCCTCCCCTCCTTTCCATGTCCTGCAATCTGTTCTCTCCCCCTCCCCTCCATGTCCAGCGATTCTCCCTGCCCTCCCTCAGCTCCACGACAACCCTCCTCTCCGTTCTTTCCTCCCCCCCCCCCCCCCAAGCGTATCGGCATCTTTTTTCCTTCCAGCGTCTGCCCTGTATAAGAGGCGTGGGGAGGCTAAGCCTCCCCAGCCCAACCGTAACCTTCATCCCCTGCTGCCCCCAGGAGCAGATCAGCTGTGGCACAGAGGAGAGAGGGAGGCAGCAGGATGGAGCAACTGTGGCACTGAAGGAGAGAGAACTGGAAGGCAGCAGGAGTTCAGCAGCTGTGGTACAGTGACCAGAGCCCAGTGCTTTTTTTTGTGCCGGTACGCACCGGTACGGTGTACCGGCACCTTTTTTACTCCCGGCGTCTGCCCCATATAAGAGGCTTGGGGAGGCTTACCGTAACCTTCTTCCCCTGCTGCCCCCACAAGCACAGGGCTCCTTCCCTCCTGACTCAGCTCCCCAACCGGCAGCCCGACTCCTCTCCGTTCCTCCTCCCCCCCTCCCCCATGTGTTTTACCTTCCTTGGCAATGACGGCAGTAAAGAAGAAGGCACTGCAGGCTCGCCTCCAGCTTCTCCTTTCCCCTCTTTACACAGTGTCCCGCCCTCGCAGAAACAGGAAATGCATCATCGCAGAAGGTGGGACACTGTGTAAAGAGGGAAGGGAGTGATACAGAGGCATTATAGTATTCTTGGGCTTATTTACCATGCCTTTCCTAATAATTCCTGGCATCCTGTTTGCTTTTTTGACCACTGCAGCACACTGGGCACCTAGATCTTGTTCTTGGGTACTGACTTCCCAAGGTGGATCCTAGCATCAGGTAACTATGGTTTGGATTATTTTTCCCAATGTGCATCACTTTGTGTTTTTCTGAATTAAATTTAATCTGCCATTTGGATGCCCAGTCTTCCAATTTCCCAAGGTCTCCCTGCAATCTTTCATAGTCTGCATGTGTTTTAACAAGTTTGAATAATTTTGCATCATCTGAAAAATTAATCACCTCTCTTGTTCCAATTTCCAGATCCTTTACAAATATGTTAAATAACTCAGGTCCTTGTACAGATCCCTGTGGCACTCCACAATGCACCTTCCTCCAATTATAAAAATAGCCATTTAACCCCGTCATCTGTTTTCTGTCCAATAACCAATTCCTAATACACAACATAATATTGCCTGCTATCCCATGACTTTTTAACTTTCTCAGGAGTCTCATGAGGAACTTTATCAAAAGATTCTGAATATGGAGATATACTATATAAACTGGCTCACCTTTATCCAAATGTTTATTCATGCCTTCAAAGAAATGAAGCAAATTGGTGAGGCAAGACTTCCCTTTGCTGAACCTGTGCTGACTCTCCCATTAAACCATGTTTGTCCACGTATTCCATAATTTTATTCTTTATAATAGTTTCTACTATTTTGCCTGGCAACGAAGCCAGGTTACCAATCTGTAATTTCGTATATCATCCCTGGAACCCTTTTTAAAAAATCAGGATTACATTGGTCACCATCCAATCTTCAAGTATTGTGCATGATTTTAATGACAGAAGCAGCGCAAACTAGATTTTTGGTATCAAGAGGTATAGCATTGCTAGACATACGCAGTGCTGTACACATATGCAACTACTTTCTCTGTCCCTAGTGGGCTCACAATCAAAGTTTTTGTAGCTGGGGCAATAGAGGGTTGAGTGATTTCCCTAGTGTCAACCAAGAACTGTAGTGGGAATTAACCCAGTTCCCCAGGATCTCGGACCACTGCACTAACCATTAGGCTACTCCTCCATCAGTATTGAGAGCATCAGTCCCCATTGTTCCAGGAGCTGTATCAGATACTGGGGATGCATTTACATTTTTGTTTAGGGGGGGGGTCTCAAACTTCCTCAACATTGAGTATCAATAGAGACCATATGGATCAGGAATCTTCCAAAGTCACTCAGAGGGCCAGGAAGGTTTCATCCTTGTTGCTAATAGGGGAAGCCAGTGCAGTGTGGAGGCCAAGAAGCATTGACATTGCTTGTCCTTGAAGCATAGCATTGAGAGCGTCGATGTACCAAGGTCACTGGTGATCTTGAAGAATCCCCCACAATGAGGATAGCTTGCAATCCTGGATATTGGATGGGCTGCACCAGTCTCTGAGGAACCCAAGATCCAGCCCCTGATACATCCCAGGTGTCTCTGAAGGACATGAGCACACAAGTCCCCATCTTTGTTGAGGGCAGGTGCCAGGAGGAGATGCAGCACTTCTTTGCTTAGCAAGAGGCTATGGCATCTAGGGCATGAAAATTGAACTACAATTCCAATAATAGTAGTAGTAGTAGTAGGAAAGAAAGAGTTGAGAATAGCTTTAGCTACTGCAGATACTGAGTCCTCCCCTGCACTGCTACAACAAACTTCAGAATCCAGCCAATAGATCTCTGTAGATTAAATGTAAAACATAAGTTTGAGAAAAGCATCTTAATAAAAGAGCTGTCTTAAACCTATCAAATGACTGTTCAAGGCACAAATGAAGTAGCAGAGCATTCTGAAATGTTGGTCCAGTTATACTGAAAGTTGTTTTCTAGAAAGTATCCAAACCAATCTCCCTAGGTAGTTATACTGGGAAAATTGCAACATTAGCAGAGGCACATATAGAATCAATCTATAAAGAAATAATGACTGGCCGGTTTGAAAAGTGTTATAAATTAATATCAAAATTTTATATGTCATCCTTTGGGATACTGGCAGCCAGTGAGCATCTTTAAAGATTGGTGTTACAGGATCAAATTTTCTTGCTCCAGAGAGAGATGTTTAATTGCTATGTTTCAAACAAGCTGCAAACTCATAGATCTTTGAAGCAAGACGTTACAATAATCTGAGTAATGATGAAAGAATTCACCAAAACTCTATAAGCATCTGAATGAAATAGAACTTTAAATGAGCAAATCTTCTACAATTAAAAAAAATTGCTTTACAACTAAAGAAATATGGTCCTGAAAATTTAGTCTGTTAACCAATATCACTCATAGAATTTTTACAGAACAGACGATTGGTACTTGTACACCTTCTAATTAGATAGGCATTTTTAGCATTAATGCTCCATTTCATGAAAATAAAGGGGCCTTACATTTATCAGGGTTAAGTTACTTCTTATTCTTTACAAGCCAGTTAGCAATAGTCTGGAGTTTATCATTAAAATCATTAATACCTTGGGTACATGTAAAATCAACTTGAGTAAGAAATTGAATATTGGCCTCATATACATAGGATGACAAACCTAGAGAGTGAATAAGACATAAAAGTGAGCCATAAAGATATTAAACAAAATTGGACTTTAGATAGACTCTGTGGTACACCACATGTTAAATTTTAAAGTTTAGAAAAATGATTCTTCCTTGACACTAAATGCATTCTATTGCATAGATAAGATTGAAACCACTGTAATTGCTGTCTTTTAAGCACTGAAATAGAAGGATGTGGTCTACTATATCAAACACAGTTGACAGGAGAATCACAGTTTTATCATTATCCATACTGGTTTGTATAAAGGTAACAGCTCAGCATTGTTTCAGTGTTAAGATTTTGCCGAAATCCCATTTGATTCAGATGCAAAACATTAGTTTTTTTTTTCTTTTAACACAATATTCTCTGCAAGTTTAGAAATAAATGGCAAATTTACAATTGGCCGATAGTTAGATGAAAAAGACAAGCTCTGAGAAGGGTTTTTAATCTAAGGAAGAATATGCACTGATTTCCAACTATCAGGAGCCATTCTCTCAATCAAGCTTGTAGAGATCATATCATGATTATAAGGTACAAAGATGGTCCCAAAACACTAAACTAATGATGAGGGCATAGAATCATGAGGAGCCGCATTAGATTTTATTGCAAGCAGAAATTTAGAGATACCTGAAAAAGTTGCAATATTAAAAGCTGAAAAGAACTACATAGTGATTTGCATTTAGTTGGTGACGCTTAAATAGGAACAGTCGTATAAATCGGTGAAACAGAAAATGATGTCCATAAAGCTTCAAATTTTTATACAAAGCAATCTGCAATATCTGTTGCAGTTACTGTGGAAGTTACTGATAAAGAAGCAGTAGTAGTGGCAAGCGAATGTACAATACCATAAAACCTAGTTGAATGAGGTGCTCTAAATATTTGACTTGAAAAACGGGGAATTTTTTAGCATCCAAAATTGCTTTATTAGGTTTGAGCCAAGATCTTGTAAATTTTTAAATTAAGTATGATGATTTTTTTCACATTTGTTTATGGTGTCTACGGTACTACTTATCATTTCTATAGTGCTACTAGATGTATGCAGCGCTGTACACTTGAACATGAAGAGACAATCCCTGCTCGACAGAGCTTACAATCTAATTAGGACAGACAAACAAGAGATAAGGGAATATTAAAGTGAGGATGATAACATAAGGGTTCTGAACAAGTGAACAAGGGTTAGGAGTTAAAAGCAGCATCAAAAAGGTGGGCTTTTAGCTTAGATTTGAAGACGGTCAGAGATGGGGGTTGACGTACCGGCTCAGGAAGTCTATTCCAGGCATATGGTGCAGCAAGATAAAAGGAACGGAGTCTGGAGTTAGCAGTGGAGGAGAAGGGTGCAGATAAGAGAGATTTACCCAGTGAACGGAGTTCCTGGGGAGGAATGTAGGGAGAGATGAGAGTGGAGAGGTACTGAGGAGCTGCAGAGTAAATGCACTTATAGGTCAATAAGAGGAGTGTGAACTGTATGCGGAAACGGATAGGAAGCCAGTGAAGTGACTTGAGGAGAGGCTAATATGAGCATAACGACCCTGGCGGAATATTAGTCGTGCAGCAGAATTTTGAACAGATTGAAGAGGAGAGAGATGGCTAAATGGGAGACCTGTGAGAAGCAAGTTGCAATAGTCTAAACGAGAGGTGATAAGAGCGTGGATGAGGGTTCTGGTAGTGTGCTCAGAAAGGAAAGGAAGAATTTTGCTGATATTATAGAGAAAGAAATGACAGGTTTTAGCAGTCTGTTGAATATGTGCAGAGAAGGAGAGGGAGGAGTCGAAGATGACCCCAAGGTTACGAGCTGATGAGACAGGAAGGATGAGAGTGTTATCCACAGAAATAGAGAATGGGGGAGGAGGAGAGGTTGGTTTAGGGGGAAAGATAAGAAGCTCAGTCTTGGTCATGTTTAGTTTCAGATAGCGCTGAGACATCCAGGCAGCAATCTCAGACAGGCAGGCTCATACTTTGGCCTGGATTTCAGCTGAGATTTCTGGTGTGGAGAGGTAGGTCTGGGAGTCATCAGCGTAAAGGTGATACTGAAAACCATGAGATAAGATCAGAGTACCAAGGGAAGAAGTATAGATGGAGAAGAGAAGAGATCCCAGGACAGATCCCTGAGGTACACCTACTACTACTACTATTTAGCATTTCTATAGCGCTACAAGGCATACGCAGCGCTGTACAAACATAGAAGAGGATCCACTAGAGTATACACTAAAGGTATGCTGGGAGAGATAAGAAGAAAACCAGGAAAGAACAGAGCCCTGAAATCCAAGTGAGGACAGCAGATCAAGGAGTAGGCTGTGATCATCAGTGTCAAAAGCAGCAGATAGATTGAGTCTACGCTGACTCATTAATCTAACTATATAAATGAGAGGTGACCGACTCACCCGCAAATGCGCAGTAGAGAGCAGCTGTCGTCAACGTTCCGCGCATGCGTTGGACTCACGGAACAGCTGTCAAGGGGAGAGCAACAGCAGACAAGCACCTCTCGCACACAACCTCAAACTCCAATAAATAGGAAGGGGGAGGAGGACCTGGAACATGGAAGGGGAGGGAGGGAGGGGGAGGGAAGGAGGGGCATGCAACTCAGAGCAGCAGACTTCAGGGACGGAGGGGAGGACCCTGTGGCGTCACATTCACAAGGGAGACTCCAAGGAGGGAGGGATATGTCAAGGAACATGGAGGGGAGGAGTACTTGAACTATGCAAATAGGAAGGGGGAGGAGGGCCTGGAACACGGAAGGGGAGGGAAACAAAAAACTTGCCCGTTTTAATGGGCTTAACGGCTAGTAAATTATAAGTGGCATGTTTTGAAGTTATACGTTATAAGTGGCATGCACTGAGATATTCCATAAGGATGCTTTTTATTCTAAGTGGCAACAACAAATTCCACAGAGAAATACAACCTATATATTTTTTTCAAACTTTTTGTGAATCTTAAAAACTCTCCATAAACATGGTGTTAATGTGCTCATCCACATTTTTAAAAGACTGCCACCGACCACCAGGGTTTTCTCAATGTCCACCACAGTATATTTGTAGCACACTGAAAAATATTTCAATTTTCTCGTGCATTCCAAAACTTTAACAGTGAATGATTTTTTAAAAACTTGTGTTTGTTATCTTAATCCGTCTCATGGGTCCTGACATAGACCATGTTTCACATGCCACTTTTTCAAGGAACCCACTCAAGAGCTTTAAATTTACTGCTCCTGTCCCTATGAGCACAAAACACACAATTAGATTTTGAAGATATTATGCGAGGACGTCCTCAGGAAAATTTGGGCGCCCCTTTCGATTATGCCCCTCATAACGATACTTTTATAGGCGGTATATCAAGTCTGAGTATAAATACAAACTTATTCATAATCCTATAAAACTGTAGCTTGTTGGATTACTGGAAATCCATTCTCCCCAGCCTTATCTCCAACACTACTTGGTACACCTATCACAGTGGTTCACCAGTTTAGATACCTTGGTGTCATCATTTGACCAACAGCTTACCACTCAGGGCTTGCTTCCTCTCACTCCAACAGTTTAGAATGGTTTGCTTCTCCCAAAATGAGTCTTTCCAAAGGACCCTTCTCTATGCTCTCCTCATGTCACACCTAGATTCTTGTAATGTAATCTACTCTTGTCTCCCACACTGTCACCCAGGGTCTTCAATCGGTCCAAAACATAGCTGTCTGGATTCTTATGCCAGTATATTTGACCATGTTACTCCTTTACTTATCTGCAATCGCTGGCTCCCATCTTCTGTATTCAGCTTAAGGTGTTAACTCTCACGAAGCTTTGCATACAGGTATCCCTGCCTATCTGTCTACATTGATCATTCCTTATGTGCCATCCAGAGTGTATGCATTCTCACTCAATGCCAGACGTGATATGACTCTGTTAGGAATCACATATTTTATTGAATAACTTCCTTATCTGGAACATTCTTACCTCAAATTTAGATTCTAATTGAAGACTCTTTTTTTCAAAAAGCCACAATTTCAGAAGTCTGACGTCTTTGAATTGGGGGTTGTTAAAGCTGATGTTATTACTGTTGCTATGAAATTTGTTGAAGGAATTTGTAAGCAGATATGGGATCACAGACACCCCTGGGAAATTTTATATTGAAAGGATTTATAAGTTGGATTTATTATCTCTGTGCTTAATTGAAATTGTTCTCATTTTCTGGTAGTTTCCCTCCATTTTAAGCTCTTGTTCCAAATAATTTTGGTTTTCTAACAGAACCAAATGGGAGAATTTCAAGAAAAGTATACAGAAAGAACTGAAATGGCAGGTTGCCAGGAAGATATGTATACTGTAAAGATACATGAAGGAAATAAACTATGTATGTCTGTAAACTGAGAAGTGTTATGTAAACTGTAATATGCACTTTTCAGGATAGATAAGAACTAAAGCTGATTCTTCACAAACAGCAAAGCAAGAAGAGACCTAGCACAAGTGCAGTGAATAAACAAAGATGCAATCTGTTGATCTGGGCTGGGGTCCATGGCTAATCGAACAGATGGTACCTTATGAATAAAACCTAACCACTTTCCTCACCCAGAGCTTGAAGTTTCTTGATTAGGAGTGAAACCCTGAACTTGAAATCATGACAGATGCTAGCATGGCCATGCAGACCCCAACCCTTCTGCCTGTGAGCACTGCCTGAAGATGTATGGAGAAACCCAGGTTAAAATGGTCAAAGCCTTCCAGGGAGTACATGAGATAAGAGCTCTTGAAAGTGTTACAAGTATTTAAATGCTTAGGTGTGGTAAGCTCTTGACAGGTTGGGAAACTTAAATGTATCTGAATGTTCACTTAAGAAAGAGCAGAATGTATACAAGGACAAAATCTTTGAATGAGAGATTAGGTGAAATATTTTGACCAGCAATTCTGTAGAATCTTTGATCAAGCTCTAAAATTCTGTAGATCCACTCATCGATATTATGTTGTGATACTTTGACCCTCAAAGAGGAACTACTGTTCTCACCAGATTCAGTTAGCAAATAATTCAATAAGCAATTATTTTCAATGTTTAACAAACTTACTATCTCTCCTACAGAATCAAGGCAGGAGCAATATCTTACAAGCTTCATTTACTCCAATTCCTGCACCAGATTTTCACCTACATCCATCACAAACTTTGCAAGCAATCTGGTCTTCATTCAATACACCTACTCCAGGCTCATTTGGAAAAACACTTGCTCATCTTAACACTACAGCATGTATGCTTGATCCAATTCCCTCATCCAGGTTGAAAGTCCCAACTCTTGAACTTAGTTCTGTTACTCATGCCATTGTTACCCAGAGCTTGTCCTCTGATATAGTCCCAACTAAACTTATAAAAGCAATAGTGAGACCAATCTTGAAAAAAAATATGCTGGATCCATCTGAACCATGAATAATGACAGATCACCACCTTGGACACTGGAATGTGGAGTTCCTCAGGAATCCCCCCTTTCACCAACTATTTTCAATCTTATGATGATACCACTAGCCAAACTTCTAGCCAACCAGAACTTTAACCCCTACATATATGCGGATGATGTCACGATCCATATCCCGTTCAAAAGTAACTTAAACGAAATAACCAACGAGATCAACCAGAGCCTCCAAATCATGCACTCTTGGGCGGACTCATTCCAATTAAAACTGAACGCAGAAAAAACTCAATGTCTAGTTCTCACTTCCCAATACAACACAAACAACTACCCTACCATAACCACACCATACTGCACACTCCCTATCTCAGAAAATCTGAAAATTCTTGGAGTCACTATTGATCGATACCTCACACTCGATACCCACGTGAAGAATATAACGAAAAAAATGTTCTACTCGATGTGGAAACTCAAGAGAATAAAACCTTTTTTCCGAAGAAACATCTTCCGTACCCTAGTACAGTCATTAGTAATAAGTCATCTGGACTACTGTAACACTTTGTACGCAGGCTGTAAAGAACAGACCATTAAAAAACTCCAAACAGCCCAGAACACCGCAGCCAGACTCATCTTTGGAAAAACTAAATACGAAAGGGCGAAACCTCTAAGAGAGAAACTACACTGGCTACCACTCAAGGAACGAATCAGTTCAAGATCTGCACAACCGTCCACAAAATCATCCAAGCAGACGCCCCACTCTATATGTTAAACCTAGTGGACCTACCACCCAGAAACGCCAAAAGATCGGCCCGCAAATTCCTCAATCTGAACTTCCCCAGCTGTAAAGGAATTAAATACAAACAGTCATACGCTACTACTTTTGTGTATAAAAGCACACAGATCTGGAACGCATTACCCATGGCCCTGAAGAATATGGAGAATCTACTACTACTACTACTACTACTTAACATTTCTAGAGCACTACTAGGGTTACGCAGCGCTGTACAAAATAAACAAAGAAGGACGGTCCCTGCTCAAAGGAGCTTACAATCTAAAGAACGAAATGTCAAGTTGAGCAGTCTAGATTTCGCAAATCTTTGAAAACACATCTCTTCAACAAAGCCTACTAAAGACATCCTTAATAAATCATTCCTCAAACTACTCAGGTGCATCAAAAACACCTCTCACAACACCTTACCTAGCACCTTGCATCTAAATCAGCTACCTTCAGCTTATTATCGACTGTATTTAAGATCATGTAATGACTGCATCATAACAACACTCTGTAAGCCACATTGAGCCTGCAAAAAGGTGGGATAATGTGGGGTACAAATGCAATAAATAATAATAATAACCTGTAGAATCATCAGTGGCGTTCCTGGCCTGGATGGCACCCGGGGCGGAGCACCGATGCCCCCCCCCTCCACAAAATTACACCTTCCCCCCCTCTGGTGAAATGACCCCCCCCCGGGTGCACGCCGCTGGCGGGGGTGCCACTGCGCGCGCCTGCTCTGAGTTCACTAAACTTCGCTTCGCTGCAGCTCCCTCTGCCCCGGAACAGGAAGTAACCTGTTCCGGGGCAGAGGGAGCTGCAGAGAATGAGCGACGAAGTTTAGCGAACTCGGAGCAGGCCCGCGCCGCGGCACCCCCCAGCGGCGTGCACCCGGGGCGGACCGCCACCACCGCCACCCCCCCTTGGTATGCCACTGAGAATCATGAGCACAGGTCAGCACCCCAGCATAGGTCAAAAAGGGCAGAGGCCAACAAGCCAGTGCGACTCTGGAATCTATCAGAGATTGAGAAGCCTGTAATTTATTAAAGAACATGAGCCTGTGTAAACTCAGGAATTTATGATCTATTATGATACCCTTACGGGCAAGCTGGCCTGGGAAAGGTACAATTATGGATGGACAGAAGATTGTGATTTAGCAGCTTAAGGGAATGTAGATGATGAGAACAGACAGAATGATCTCTGAGGAAGATAAGTGCTGAAGTAATGTGAAGCATTGCTAAACACAAAAGGTATATAAACAATTGAACCAGAGCATTATGTTGGAGAAGCAGTGGCAGACCACATGTTTGTTTCCCCTGCTCTCCGCATGAGAAACTAGCATTTGTATTACTAATGTAATGTAAGCCTTGATCAGTAACGCTAAATCGGCTACACTGACCTGAATTCTTGGCCTTCCTTTGTTTAGAAATTAATTTTCCTTTTAGCATTTTTTTTAATGCTTAGCTATTTTAAGTTCCTATCTTGGATCATTTAATGTGGACTAACAAAAGCTTTATTGTACCTGTTAGGTTTATTCAGTATACTAGATTTCTTAAATTCTAAATTTATGTTATTTCACATGAATGTAAATGTTAAAAATTGATAAAAAAAAAAAAAAAGAAACTAGCATTTGTAATTGTAACTTTCTCTTGGTAAGTAATTAAAGAATTGCTTTTCTCATACGTGTGGCCTTCCTAGTCTTTTATCTCTTTAAATTGCGGGTGGCTGGTGAGTCCTAATTTGGGGAGGTGGTAAAAAGACTAGTAATATAAAACATTGGTGACTCCGACGTGATAGGAGGGATCGTCCGTTAAGAGTCGCGCACAGACCCTCCGATCGACCCGGATTTTGGGTCAGGGCAAAGCAAAACAGAAAAGCATTTAAACAAAAAAAAAAAAGAGAAAAAAAACAATAAAGACCATAAAAAGTACAAAAAATAGGAAAAAGACAATAAAAGTGGATCCAAGTTTTTAGTTTTATACTTGGATAGGGTTGGATAGAACCTCAATCTGGGACGCTGGATGAGGTCATCCGACAAGCTGACTACGTGACGAGTAAAAATAGTCTTCAGTTTTCAAGCTGCAGGACTTCTGGAATCCTGATTAGGACGCACAGTAGTAAGTAGAACATTTATTTTTATTATATTTTGTTCACAGTATTGAGTGTAAGAGTTCACAGTGTCTTGTGAGATAGTAATTAAATGCTTTCCATTAGATTAAAATGATTTTACTAAAACCCTTACTAAATTGCATAAATGGAACCAGTGCATGGATCTTTTGATCCGCCCACTTTAAAAGCATTAATTGATTATAATGAAAAACATAAGAAGGGCCTAATTTAGGCGTAGATCTCCCGAATTCTATAACATGCATAAATTATAGAACACCCCTGATCTGCCCATGACCCTCCTCATAGCTACACCCCCTTTTTGGACCTGCATGTAAAATGCACGCCTAAATTTAAGCAAGTAAATTTTAATTAAAGCCAGTCATCACCAATAATTGTTTGTTAAAATTTCGATTATTGGAGCTATTTGGCTCATTATTCAATTAAATTGCGCATGCGCAATTTAAAGCACCATTTATAGAATACAGGGGCAAGGCCACTAACCAGTGAGTTCAGTACAGTATGTTATTTCTGTGTTGCAGCCTTTATTAGTAAGATAGTTTTTTTTTTTAATTGGAAGGGCTACTGTTTAAGTACTAAGTTCTGAAGGTTCCCCCCCCCCCCCTCCTAACAATGTATCTACTCAACGTAGTGCTTAAAAAATGTGCCTGATGGAAACCAGTCTTCTGTATATCCATAGAATAGGTACAGCACAGATAGTAGCAGTGCAAACATTTCCACAGGACCTTGTCAACACCCCTTATCCTTGCTCATCATAGGTACCAGCTCTGTGGGTGCCTGAACACCCCCAATATTTTTCCCTGTAAGGCTGTAGATCTAGGGCACAAAGCGCCATTCTACATAGCTACAGGAAAACACCGGAATGAAGCGCTTCTGTACCCTAGTTACTGCTTCCTCTGCCCTGCTCTCTGTTGGCTGGTGTCTGTCAACTAGACAGCAGTGGGAGGAGGCAGTTGCTGTAGCCTAGCAGCTGCCAGTGGGGGAAGGGAAATTTAGCAGACTGACTGAGTGACAAAAGAACAGACACTCATAACTTTATTGGCATGACAATTTTACCTGTGCTGCCAAAGTAATACCCAGAGCAGTTAAGGTTAAAAAGAAAGGCAGAGGTACTGCAAGAGGAATAAAGGGGGCAAACAAGGGGTAAAGAGAATGGAAAGGGGTCACAGGTTAGGATAGACAATGCTACTCTGAGATGATGGAAGAGGCAAAAAGGAGCAGTAAAGGGAAGAGGCTGGGTGATAGGGGACAGGGACTGATAGCGGAGCTGTGGAAGAAGTAGAAACAGGCTATGAGGGTCAGAGGAACTCAGAGGGGGCATGAGCTGTGTGGGAGGTTACTACAAGACAGAGACATGATCTGGGACAGGAAGAAGAGCAGGCAGGGGGACACAAGCTGCAGACAGAAGAGGAGCTGAAAGATGGAGAGTAGGTGTGTGGAACTAGAGAAAGAGTGAGTGAGGAAAAGGGGAGTCATGGTAGAGAAAAGAGACATGAAGGTGATCAAAGGGTGAGAAGTGGAGGAGGCAGTAACAGTGGCGTTCCTAGGGGGGCTGACACCCTGGGCGGATCGCCGATGCGCCCCGCCCCCCCCAGGTGCAGCGCCCCCCCTGGATGCAGCGCGGCCCCCCCCCCCCGGCAAAAGGACCCCCCGCGATAGAACCCCCCCAGGTGCACGCCACTGGGGGGGGTGCTGCGTGCGCCTGTCCTTCGTTCCATGCTCCCTCTGCCCCGGAAAAGCCTGGGCAGAGGGAGCATGGAACGAACGAAGGACAGGCACGCGTGGCACCCCCCCAGCAGCGTGCACCCGGGGCGGACCGCCCCCCCGTTGGTACACCACTGGGCAGTAAGACTAGAAGAAAATGAGATGAGAGAAGCTGTAGAGAGAAGAAATCATGAAGAAATAAATATACATAGAGGAATGAGAAAGGATGATGACATGAGAGGAGAACTGGAGGAAATCCTTAAAAGAAGAAACGTGAGTGCAGAGAGAAAACCAAAAGTAAGTAGAGACAGAAGACTGAATTTAAACTACAGATACAAAGGTTGGAAAATTGCTTAAGTTTTTAGTAAAGATTTCTATTCCAGCTGGATTGGATCAAGGCAATAACTATATATATATATATATATATATATATATATATATATATATATATATATATATATATATACACTAGCCGTTAAGCCCATTAAAACGGGTGAGTATTGGTATGTTCTATTTTGATGTCTTCCCAGCTCCAAGGCCCCATTCCCTCCCCCCTCCCTTCCCAGCTGCAAGGCCCCCCACCCTCCCTCCTTCCCTGCCAGCTCCAAGGCCTCTGTCCCTCCCTCCCAGCTCCAATGCCCCCTTCTCTCCCCCTCCCAGCTCCAAGGCCCCCCTCTGTCCATCCCTCCCAGCTCCATGTCCTCCCGCCTTCCCTGCCAGTTCCAAGGCCCTCTGTCCCTCCCTCCCAGCTCCAATACCCCCTTCCCTTTCCCTCTCCCTCCCCCTCTCCCCCCTCCCAGCTCCAAGGCCCCCTGCCCTCCCTCCCAGTTCCAAGGCCCCATTCCCTCCCAGCTCCAAGGCCCCTCTCCTTCTGACCTCCCATGTCCAGCATCCTCCCTCCTTCCCTGCCAGTTCCAAGGCCCTCTGTCCCTCCCCTCCCAGCTCCAAGGCCCCCTGCCCTCCCTCCCAGCTCCAAGCCCCCCCCTCTGTCCATCCCTCCCAGCTCCATGGCCCCCCTCCTTCTGAGACCTCCCATGTCCAGCATTTCTCCTGCCTTCCCCTCCCTCCTGACGTAACGTCGGTGAGGGCGGGACACAGGCAGGGAAGGAAGGCCGATGGGAGCTGATCTGCCTGTTGCGGTTTCGGCGCTGTAAGTTCAATGGAGAAGAGAGGGCCCGGCCCGGGTGGGGGGGGGGGCGGCGACACCGGGGGGGGGGGGGGGAGCGGTAGCGGCGACCTCGGGGGGGGGAGCGGTAGCGACCTCGGCGGTTCCCTCGTGGTGCAGTCCTCAGCGCAGTTTCCCTCTCTGTGCTGTCATCACGTCTTGACGCGGGGGCGGGACAGAGAGGGGAATCTCTACTGCACATTTGCAAGTGAGTCGGTCACTTGCCATTTATATGTTTGATATATACTCCACCACAAACCCACTGTACCCACATCTAGGTGCCCCCCTTCACCCGTAAGGACTACGGTAGTGGTGTACAGTTGTGGTAGTGGGAGGTAAGGGAGCTATGTACCTGGGAGCAATTTATGAAGTCCACTGCAGTACTCCCTAGGGTGCCCGGCTCCTCCCACGACCAAAGGGCTTGCATTTGATCATTTCTGAGATGGGCATCTTTGGTTTCCATTATCGCCGAAAATCAGAAACGACCAAGTCTAGGGACGACCATCTCTAAGAACGACCTAAATTTCAAGATTTGGGCGTCCCCGACCGTATTATTGAAACAAAAGATGGACGTCCATCTTGTTTCAATAATATGGGTTTTCCCGCCCCTCCATCAGGACGTTTTGTGAGGACATCCTCAGCAAAACTTGGGCGTCCCTTTTGATTATGCCCCTCTATGTATACTAACTAAACTACTTCAGATTCCTGCTTCATCTTGTTTTTGAAAAGGTAAGAGAGGAATATTTGGGTCCTTGAGGAAGCTGGAAGGAATGATGGGGAATGAAACTTACGTGATGAAGAAATGAAAGATGGATCAAAATATATAAGCAGATGATTAGATGGGAAGCAGGGAACCAGAGACATTTATTTATTTTATTATTTGTGAACACTTATATCCCACATAATCCCACTGAGGCAGGCTCCATGTGGCTTACAACATTCAGGAAAAGAATAACATAGTATTTCTAGGACAACAGAGAATAAGGTAGTAGAGGGGGAGGGTGGGAACCAATAGGAAAAAGGGATGAGGCATTGCAGGAGGTCAGGCAGCAGAGGAGTATGATTGATCACATAGGTAGATCTTCAGGGACTTCTTGAACATACCGTGATCGGCTATCTCTCTTAACATTATTGGTAATGCGTTCCAGTAGTGGGGACTCATAAAGCAAAAAGAGGAGGCAAAGAGTAGCTTGTATCTTAAGTTTCTGCAGTTAGGAAAGTGAAGATTGAGATAGGTGCGGGACGACTACTTGGAATTTCTGGGAGGAAGGTCAATCAGGCTGTACATATAAGCTGGAGCGTCCCCGTATACAATCTTGTGTGTAAGAGCACAGAGTTTAAATTCAATACGTTCCTTAATCGGGAGCCAGTGGAGCCTTTCACGAAGGGGTTTTGCTGCTTCAAACCGAGAGTTGCCAAATAGAAGCCTCGCCGCCGTGTTCTGCGCAGTCTGGAGTTTCTTAAGGGTATGCTCTTTGCAGCCGGTGTAAATTCCATTGCAGTAGTCAAAATGGCTCAAGACGAGTGAGTGGATTAAAGTCCTGAAGAGGTCAAACGGTAGGAACTGCTTGATACACTTAAGATACCTCATGGAAAGGAACATGCGCTTCGTAACTGATGATACTTGAAGGTCGAGAGTCAAGTGGGAATCCAGAAAGACCCCGAATAGCTTCAGACTTGCTGCGATAGGGATGGAGAAGTCCAGCGCAGCAATCATGCCTGGGATAGACATTGAACAGGCATACGAAAGAGAGAGCGCCCACACTGTTTTTCCACTTCAGCTCTTCTGTTTTACTGATTTGATGGCTATGGCAGCGTTTCCCAAACTGTGAGCTGCAGCACCCTGATGTGCCGCAGTGAACTCTCTGGGGTGCCGTGGAAAATCCCGACCTCCCTCCCGCCTGAACTGCTACTGCAGACAGCAGCACAACAGCAGCAGAAAAACAACAACAAAAGCAAGCGCAGGGCTACAACAGACTTCAAGCATGTACTGTCAGTTCTGCTGTCCTCTGCCCCTGTAACTGGAAGTTGACGCCAGCGGGGGCAGAGGACCAGCAGAGCCGACAACGCATGCCCGAAGGTTGCTGTGGCCCCGCGCTTGATTTTTTTTTTGTTGCGGCCACTGAAGACAGGGAGCAGATGGCATTCGGGACTCACAGAGACGATTGCCAAGGAGGTTGGATGAAAACAGGAGACTGGATGAAGTCAAAAAGTTGAAGCCAATGGTCAGTCTCTGTTTCCCTTCCTATTCAAAAAAGAAAAAAGCAAGCAACCTATGAGCTGCTGCACCCAAGTTGTCATTCTTTATTGTTGGTAGCATTTTTTATTTAATCTCACTTATGTTTTTAAATATGCTGGCTTGTGCAGCATACAGATGTACAAAGAGGAAGTATAATAACGGTAGCTTAGTAATCTTTTATAAATTGTAATCAGTGTGTCATTTGGAGGGGCTGGTTATAGAGCCACCCTAGCACTGTTATATTTGTGCAGAGAAAAAGATGGAGACTTGTGTAGCCGGGAGGGGTGGAGGCCTGTTGTGATCGGATTGTGTGTGTGTGTGTGGGGGGGGGACAAAGATCAGTGGGTGATGGAGAAAAATTGCTCACACATGAAGGGTGCCGTGAACTGAAAACGTTTGGGAACCACTGGGTTACGGATTTATTTAGAATGAACAAGTGTCCATATCACAAACAAATCCACATCATAGCTTGGCAGAGTTGTGACCTTGGTGGATTGTAGAGCAATTGAGAATTAATCACGCTTTCACCTTTAAAGATGACCCCTCAGGAGCTGAAGGGCAAAATATAGAAAGTGGAATAGGAGAGCCGTGGTGAGGGAAAGAGATTACTGCAACGGAATCTATGCGGGATGCAAAGAACAACTCACAAAAAAAACTCCAGATCACCCAAAACACAGCAGCCAGACTGATATATGGTAAAACACGACTCAAAAGCGCTAAACCCCGTCGAGAAAAGCTGCACTGGCTCCCAATCGAACGGATCATCTTCAAAATCTGCACTTTAGTCCACAAAATCATTTTACGGCATAGTCCCAGGATACATGACAGACCTCATTGATCTGCCAACCAGAAACAGACTCGGATCGGCATGATCATACCTAAACCTACATTACCCAAACTGTAAAGGGCTAAAGTACAAAACAACTCATGCATCTAGCTTCTCCTACATAAGCACACAACTATGGAATGGACTCCCGTATGCAGTGAAAACAATACATGACCACCTAAAATTCAGGAAATCATTGAAAACCCACCTCTTCAAAAAAGCTTATCCCACCGATCCAACATAAATCCCCACACCCAGCAACACAACATAATCAATGATCGTACTGGTCAATTTACTATCCTCTTCCCCTTCGACCCCATGACGCCTGATACACTTCTACCTGTGACCACAACACAACCTTGTATTTGTTATCAACCATAATGGCAATCGCCTTTACGATACTTTGTAAGCCACATTGAGCCTGCAAATAGGTGGGAAAATGTGGGGTATAAATGTATCAATAGCACCTAACTTTGTGTGCCATTTATAGAATAGTGCTTACGCTTTTCTTTGGCAATGATTTTTTAGGCACCATTTATAGAATTTAGTCCTTAATGTCTTTTCATATTTAAATGTCTTGCCATTTATATAATGGGATTTTTTATGTTCTGTGATGTGAAACATTATTTCAACAATGAAGATTTAGTATAGTTTGCTGAACTAACCAGTGTGCAAATCAACCTTCACAGCACAGCTATACCTATGCTCATATTTACAGTAAATTTCATACAAGTGACTTTTACTATATGGAGAACAGGATTAGCCTTACTACAATTTGGAAATGATTATCAAGAAAATGGGGATATAACTTAAAACACAACAAACCTATAAACATGTGTTTTTCAAATTAGTAATTGGATTTTTTTGATGATCTTTGGTTTGACATTGATAAGCTGCTTCTCATAACAGTCTAATTAGGCAATATGTAAACTTTGGCATTCGGTTCTGTCCTGGTGGCTTTTTCAAATGATGTTTGTAAAATTTGCAATTTCATATTACAGATTAAAAATTAAAAACTGCAGGAGGCTAACATTAAAATGAGAATTCATTTCAGGGAAAGCCCCTGTAGACAAAATTCACCCTAATAGAATTGTGCATAAGGGGCTGTAATTCATGATCTCAAGTTACACAAGGGAAGGCTTGTCAAAACCAGTATTGTTGGCCTGTAGTTCTATTCACAGTATTAAACCCATCAGTGAAGTCACTTTGGGGAAAATGCAAGCATTATCAAAGAACAGTGAATTAGCAAGAAATTAAAGCATATACCCTTGCATTTCCAAAACAAAGGATCCCTTCATTAAAAACCTTTCATCAGTGGTTTAATATTCATAGCAGTAATTTGCATAACTAAATCAGTTTTCACTGATGAGAGACGACCAAAGTTTTTTCTCTAATTTCTTGTCTGAATGAGCACTCTAGTTTTTTGATTAAAATTTCACACCAGTAGTTGAACAGAATTGAATACGTAGCTTAGTGCTATTTGCAAGTATCACACTCTAAAATGTCAAATTGAATGTAATTCATATACAGATAAGAAAAGAACTCTTTGCAAGGCTTTTTCTACCTTAACTTCATGTATCTTGCCTTGCTCGGCATTTAGGCTTCTTGATGAATCAAAATAATATGTTAGGAATCATTGGAAACCCTTGTCCTCTCAATGCAAACAAATTACATACTATGGAGGTAATTTTGGAAAGTCTTCTCATGTATTAAATCATGTGTTACACATGGGAAAAGAGGTTTCTAAAATGAGGCACTAGCCTCTTAATTCTATAAACTTGCATGCACAATTTTACACTTACTCTTAATTCTATAAAAGTTGCCAACAATTATGCACGCACATTTGAGCATGTGCCCAATTTACGTATGCAATTTAATTGAATGAGTTAATTAGTACCAATAGTTGGCTTTTTTTAACAAGCAATTATCGGCTCTAATTAGATTGCATTGGCATTTATGCATGATCTGAAAAGGGGGTGTGGAAATGGGAGGGTCATTCATGAGCATAATGGGGGTGTTTCTAAAATTAACTCATATTGTTATAGAATAACGGGGATACATGCCTAATGTAGGTGTGTATATTTGCAACGTGTTTCAGTTGGTGCAAATGGCCATGCCTAAACTTAGGTGCGATTTCCAAGCATAAGTACTATTCTATAAACTGCACCTAACTTTAAGCATGGCTTATAGAATAGTGCTTTTTTCAGCACTGATTTTTTTGGCACCATATATAGAATCTAGCCTTAGTTTGCAAATTTGCACCTTCAAGTTTTAGAATTCTGTTGAGTATGTAACTTAATTGTTAAATTACATAAGAACATAAGAGTAGCCATACTGGGTCAGACCAATGGTCCATTTAGCCCAGTATTCTGTTTTCTAAACAGTGGCCAAGCCAGTAGCAGAAACCCAAATCATGGCAACACTCCATACTACAAATCCCAGGGCATGCAGTTGCTTCCCATGTCTGTCTCAATGGCAGACTATGGACGTTTCCTCCAGGAATTTGTCCAAACCCAACCCAACGCTAACCGCTGTTACCACCTCCTCTGGCAAAGAGTTCTAGAGCTTAACTATTCGTTGAGTGAAAAAAATTAGCTGCTAATTGGCATTGACTAATAATTGGCTATAATTGGTGGCAACTGGTGCTAGTTGGCACTAACTGCCCTTAGTTTGGATTCTACAAATTGAGCATGCAAAATCTATAGCGCATAACTGCAAGGGGGAATAGACCAGAAAGGGGCATGGGCAGGTCAGGGGTGTGCCTAGCACTTATGCATGCAGGTTATAGAATACTATCAGTTTGGTGCCTACTGACAGCAGTTAGGCGCGAGCATTTATACGAGACATAGAGCTAGTGTAGGTGTGTGTAGCAAGCAGCATCGGTGTCTCAGTTTAGGCAGCCTGTAGAGAAAGCATTTATACGAACCATAGGCATTCGCACCTTCTATAACAGCATCATTGGCGTCTAAGTTTAGGCAGGTTGTAGATACTTATCCCCAAAATACACATATAAAATACATATTGGTAGCAACCCTAAATATATTTTAAATACTTAAATGAACGCTCCCGATGCAGAGTTGGGTGGAGTTAGGGTTTACATCAGTGGTGTGCTGGAGCCGGCTCATGAGAGCCGGTTGTTAGTTTTTCTTTAATTCTGCGAGCCGGTTGTGCCAGATCAGCTGGGGCAGGAGCAATCCTCCTATGTATGTTCTTGCCCATGCAATCTCCATTCTTCATACAGAAAGTGACTACCATAAGTTTCAGCAGCAGTCTCGTGAGATTGCCGCAGGAACTCATGGCAGTCTTTCGAGATTGCCTCAGGACCTTATGGCAGCCATTTTTAGAATGGAGAGTGGAGACTGAATAGGCAGGAGTATAAGAGAATCATTCCTGCCTCAGGGAGCGGGAGGGGGTTTGGGTTTTGATAAACATGCTGCCTGCTGCATGGATGAGAGGGAGAGGAGGGGGCAAGCTGCAGTGGATAAGAAGGAGGACAAGCTGCATGTGGACGAGAGGGAGAGAAGGGATCAACTGTATGTGGATACAGTTACCCCTTTCTCTTCAGCAACTGCATATGGATGAGAGAAAGAAGGAGGGACAAGCCCGTGGATGAGAGGGAGAGAAGGGCAAGGAGAGGGAGACATGGCATACATGGAGGGAAGGGAAAAGGGAGAAATGCAGCACATAGAAGGGGATGGAGAAGAGAGGGGGGCATGTTGCTCATGGATGGGAGGAAAAGGGAAAGGGATATGCTGCTAATGGATGTTTGCTTTTTTGGAAATATATATATATTTTCTAATTTTGTATTTAGTGGAGTATGGAAGAAAATGTATTTCTGTTTCTATACGCAGTGAAAATACTGGTAAAAATCTCTGGCTTTCTTGGGTAGGGTCTTCAGTTTTTGTCTGCATGTTTTTGTAGCCCTCTGTTTTGTGTCAGTTGAGGGTCTGTCCGTGTTCTGCATGTGTGACTGAGGTGAAGGATTCTGCTGGCATGTAGTATGTGTAGGAATCTGTAAGAGTCTAGCTTGTTCCAGTTTCTCAGTAGTGGGTATGTTGGTATATAGGATGAAAAATAGTCTGACAGTAAATCATGTGTCAGATTTAATGCCAATAAATTTATTGTGAAAAAAATTAGCCAATTTATTATTTATTTATTTATTAGGATTTATTTACTGCCTTTTTGAAGGAATTCATTCAAGACGGTGTACAAGAAGAATAAATCAAACATGAGAAATAGACAATTATAGCATTAAAAACAGTCAAATAATAGAAAGTATGGCATAGTATACTACTTACAATGTCAACACAATATGTAATATAACATTTTAATTGACAGTGTAGGGTATAGGCAAAGATGGAACATATAGATAGGTAAGAGGAGTTAGAAAGTAAGGTGACTAATTTAAAGAATTGTACATGAGATCAGAGAGATGATTAACATAGAGATAGGTAGGATTTAGAAAATAAGGTGACTATTTTAAGAAAGGTGCACATTTGATGAATAGCAAATATCTTGAATGAATAGCAAATGTACCACCTTGTTTATTAAGCCACCCTAATGCTGGTTATGTGCTAATGCTGACACATCCCATTCACTTTGGGCTGTGTTGGCATTGCCGTACAGCAGCCACTAGTGCGGCTTAGTAAACAGGGGAGTATAGGTTGGCTACAGATACAAGAGTGCGGCAAAAATCAATTGGCCCCTTGGAATTTACAGTAAAGAATATTATATATTTGTAAATTGGTTGCTGCCTGAGCATATCATAATACAGTTATGTACATAGCTATGGGTGAGGCTTTTTTTTTTTTTTTTTTCGAGAGCCCATTGTTAAACATTTACCAGCACATCACTGGTTTACATGTTTAGTTTGCTAAATGTAAAGTATACATGTATATCCTGGAAGAGACATACTTGTATGTTAATGCTTGCTGCCTCTAGAAACACATGTAACGTCGATTTCTTAAAGGAAATTATAAGTGCATTTTTTGGTAAGAAAATTGCGGCTATTGCCATGTATACCAGCTGTATCCACTTAATCGATTGTTCTAAAATTGCCAGATATCTGGTCTTTTCTACAGGAGGTCAGTTTTTAAAGACTGCAATTGGCTTATTTTTTAAAAATCTAGACAATTTGTTTAAAAAAAAAAATTCACACACTATATTCAGTGCCACTGAATACCTTATTTGCCTCTTTCCACTTGCCATTATCACTCTAATTCTATATATGACACTCAATATTGGATGTGCATAAGTACATAAGTACATAAGTAGTGCCATACTGGGAAAGACCAAAGGTCCATCTAGCCCAGCATCCTGTCACCGACAGTGGCCAATCCAGGTCAAGGGCACCTGGCACGCTCCCCAAACGTAACAACATTCCAGACAAGTTATACCTAAAAATGCGGAATTTTTCCAAGTCCATTTAATAGCGGTCTATGGACTTGTCCTTTAGGAATCTATCTAACCCCTTTTTAAACTCCGTCAAGCTAACCGCCCGTACCACGTTCTCCGGCAACGAATTCCAGAGTCTAATTACACGTTGGGTGAAGAAAACTTTTCTCCGATTCGTTTTAAATTTACCACACTGTAGCTTCAACTCATGCCCTCTAGTCCTAGTATTTTTGGATAGCGTGAACAGTCGCTTCACATCCACCCGATCCATTCCACTCATTATTTTATACACTTCTATCATATCTCCCCTCAGCCGTCTCTTCTCCAAGCTGAAAAGCCCTAGCCTTCTCAGCCTCTCTTCATAGGAAAGTCGTCCCATCCCCACTATCATTTTCGTCGCCCTTCGCTGTACCTTTTCCAATTCTACTATATCTTTTTTGAGATACGGAGACCAGTACTGAACACAATACTCCAGGTGCGGTCGCACCATGGAGCGATACAACGGCATTATAACATCCGCACACCTGGACTCCATACCCTTCCTAATAACACCCAACATTCTATTCGCTTTCCTAGCCGCAGCAGCACACTGAGCAGAAGGTTTCAGCGTATCATCGACGACGACACCCAGATCCCTTTCTTGATCCGTAACTCCTAACGCGGAACCTTGCAAGACGTAGCTATAATTCGGGTTCCTCTTACCCACATGCATCACTTTGCACTTGTCAACATTGAACTTCATCTGCCACTTGCACGCCCATTCTCCCAGTCTCGCAAGGTCCTCCTGTAATCGTTCACATTCCTCCTGCGACTTGACGACCCTGAATAATTTTGTGTCATCGGCGAATTTAATTACCTCACTAGTTATTCCCATCTCTAGGTCATTTATAAATACATTAAAAAGCAACGGGCCCAGCACAGACCCCTGCGGGACCCCACTAACTACCCTCCTCCACTGAGAATACTGGCCACGCAATCCTACTCTCTGCTTCCTATCTTTCAACCAGTTCTTAATCCATAATAATACCCTACCTCCGATTCCATGACTCTGCAATTTCTTCAGGAGTCTTTCGTGCGGCACTTTGTCAAACGCCTTCTGAAAATCCAGATATACAATATCAACCGGCTCCCCATTGTCCACATGTTTGCTTACCCCCTCAAAAAAATGCATTAGATTGGTGAGGCAAGACTTCCCTTCACTAAATCCGTGCTGACTTTGTCTCATCAGTCCATGTTTTTGTATATGCTCTGCAATTTTATTCTTAATAATAGCCTCCACCATCTTGCCCGGCACCGACGTCAGACTCACCGGTCTATAATTTCCCGGATCTCCTCTGGAACCCTTCTTAAAAATCGGAGTAACATTGGCTACCCTCCAGTCTTCCGGTACTACACTCGATTTTAGGGACAGATTGCATATTTCTAACAGTAGCTCCGCAAGTTCATTTTTTAATTCTATTAATACTCTGGGATGAATACCATCAGGTCCCGGTGATTTACTACTCTTCAGCTTGCTGAACTGACCCATTACATCCTCCAAGGTTACAGAGAATTTGTTTAGTTTCTCCGACTCCCCCGCTTCAAATATTCTTTCCGGCACCGGTGTCCCCCCCAAATCCTCCTCGGTGAAGACCGAAGCAAAGAATTCATTTAATTTCTCCGCTACGGCTTTGTCCTCCTTGATCGCCCCTTAACACCATTTTCGTCCAGCGGCCCAACCGACTCTTTGGCCGGTTTCCTGCTTTTAATGTATCTAAAAAATTTTTACTATGTATTTTTGCTTCCAAAGCTAATTTCTTCTCAAAGTCCTTTTTGCCCTCCTTATCTCCGCTTTGCATTTGGCTTGGCATTCCTTATGATCTATCCTGTTACTTTCAGTTGGTTCTCTTCTCCACTTTCTGAAGGATTGTTTTTTGGCTCTAATGATTTCCTTTATCTTACTGTTTAGCCACGCCGGCTGACGTTTAGTCTTTTTTCCCTTTTTTCTAATACGTGGAATATATTTGTCCTGAACCTCCAGGATGGTGTTTTTAAACAGCATCCACGCCTGATGCAAGTTTTTTACTCTGCGAGCTGCTCCTTTCAGTCTTTTTTTCACCATTTTTTCGTAATCACCTTTTCTATAGTTAAACGTTAGCGTACTTGATTTCCTAGTTTCACTTCCTTCAATGCCAATATCAAAACCGATCATATTATGATCACTGTTATCAAGCGGCCCTCGTATCGTTACCCCCTGCACTAGATCATGAGCACCACTAAGGACTAAGTCTAGTATTTTTCCTTCTCTTGTCGGCTCCTGAACTAGCTGTTCCATGAAGCTGTCCTTGATTTCATCAAGAAATCTTATGTCCCTTGCGTGTACAGATGTTACATTAACCCAGTCTATATGCGGGTAATTGAAATCCCCCATTATTATTGTGTTGCCCAGTTTGTTTGCGTCCCTGATTTCCTTTAACATTTCCGCATCCGTCTGTTCGTCCTGGCCAGGCGGACGGTAGTACACTCCTATCACTATCCTTTTTCCCCTTTGCACATGGAATTTCAATCCATAGTGATTCCAAGGAGTGTTTTGTTTCCTGCAGAATTTTCAATCTATTTGATTCAAGGCTCTCGTTAATATACAATGCTACCCCTCCACCAATCCGATTCACCCTATCACTACGATATAATTTGTACCCCGGTATGACAGTGTCCCACTGGTTATCCTCCTTCCACCAGGTCTCAGAGATGCCTATTATATCTAATTTTTCATTTAGTGCAATATATTCCAACTCCCCCATCTTATTTCTTAGGCTCCTGTTATTCGCATATAGACATTTCAAACTATGTTTGTTGTTCCTAAGTACATCATGCTTAGTACTTGACAGTATTAATTGGCAATCTTTTGTCTGATTTTTATTGTTATTTAAAGATACCCGATCTACTACAATCTCTTTTGCAACCTCACTATCAGGATACTCTATCTTCCCTGTTATGGTGATATCTTTGAAAGATACCTTATCCCGAACCATGCTCTTTTGAGCGACTGTCGGCCTTCCCCCCATTTCTAGTTTAAAAGCTGCTCTATCTCCTTCTTAAACGCCGATGCCAGCAGCCTGGTCCCACTCTGGTTAAGATGGAGCCCATCCTTTCGGAATAGGCTCCCCCTTCCCCAGAATGTTGCCCAGTTCCTAACAAATCTAAAGCCCTCCTCCCTGCACCATCGTCTCATCCACGCATTGAGACTCTGGAGCTCTGCCTGTCTCTTGGGCCCTGCGCGTGGCACAGGTAGCATTTCAGAAAATGCTACCCTGGAGGATCTGGATTTCAGCTTTCTACCTAAGAGCCTAAATTTTGCTTCCAGAACCTCTCTCCCACATTTTCCTATGTCATTAGTACCCACATGTACCAAGACAGCCGTCTCCTCCCCAGCACTATATAAAATCCTATCTAGGTGACGCGTGAGGTCCGCCACCTTCGCACCAGGCAGGCAAGTCACCAGGCGATCCTCACGTCCACCAGCCACCCAGCTATCTATATGCCTAATGATCGAATCACCAAGTACAACAGCTGTCCTAACCTTTCCCTCCCGGGCAACATTTGGAGATATATCCTCGGTGCGAAAGGATAATACATCCCCTGGTGGGCAGGTCCTGGCTACAGGAGTACTTCCTACTTCACCAGGGTGATGCTCTCCTTCTAGGAGACCTCCCTCCTCCAAGGTAGCACAGGGGCTACCTGACTGGAGGTGGGACTTCTCTACAACATCCCTGTAGGTCTCCTCTATGTACCTCTCTGTCTCCCTCAGCTCCATCAAGTCTGCTACTCTAGCCTCAAGAGAACGGACACGTTCTCTGAGAGCTAGGAGCTCTTTGCATCGGGCACACACATATGACACCTCACCAATTGGGAGATAATCATACATGTGACACTCAATGCAAAAGACTGGATAGCACCCCTCTCGCTGCTGGACTGCTGACATCCATCTTAGTGTTTTTTGAGTTTTTCCGTAATTTAAAACTTGCTAAAGTATTAAGGATATCAGCCTATCACTAACTTACAGTTCCTCCTTTAAACCCCAATCTTCAAGTTCCGAAAGCACAAGCAAAATTTGTTCACTTACCAGAGAAATATCCTCTTCTCCCAGAACTTATTAGAAGGAAAGCAGAGGCCCCGAGTGGATCGGAACGGACCTGGGAGTCACTCCGGCGAAGGCTCCGAGGATATGCAGATGAGCTGCAAGTCCTCCACGGCACCTGAGAAGGCAACCGGTGGGAGAGCTGGGCACCTCTCAACCAAGAAAAGGCTTACCAGGGGTTAGGCCGAAGCCAGCATTCCTCCCCCTGAGGGTCACCTGATCCTGGCTAAGAAGTACCTGGTAGCTCTGGGTAGGTGGAGCGAAAGCCCTGGGTAACTGTGGCGAAGGCCCTGGGAAGGTCGGGGTGGATTTGGGAGTCACCCCGGATGCAGCTGTGAGGATATGCAGAACGCTGCAAGTCCTCCACAGCACCTGGTAGGAGCACTGTGCACCTTGAGCAGAGGCCCCGAGTGGATCGGAACGGACCTGGGAGTCACTCCGGCGAAGGCTCCGAGGATATGCAGATGAGCTGCAAGTCCTCCACGGCACCTGAGAAGGCAACCGGTGGGAGAGCTGGGCACCTCTCAACCAAGAAAAGGCTTACCAGGGGTTAGGCCGAAGCCAGCATTCCTCCCCCTGAGGGTCACCTGATCCTGGCTAAGAAGTACCTGGTAGCTCTGTGTGCACAATTTAATTTATAAGCCAATTAGTGCTGATAATTGGGCACTAATAATCAATTATCAGTGCTAATTGGCATTAATTAAAATGTTTGCTCACATCTTTAGGCGCCAGGATCTGCATGTAAATTTTACATGCAGATCCAAAAAGGGGGAAGGACATGGGCAAAGCGAGGGCATTCCTGGAATTTGTGTGCAGCTTTACTGAATCAGGGGAATCTGCCTAACTTAGGCACGAGAATTTACACTAGGTTTTAGTTGGGGTAAACTTAGGTGCAGATCCTGGTGCCAAACTCTGAGCGCTATTTATAGAATAGCGCTTAGTGGTAATGTTTATCAGCGCACAAATGATGATATTCAGTTGCTATACCAATACCCTATGCCTTTTCTTTAGGGCTGCTTCATTCTTCTGCTTTCGCTAGTTGTATTCAGTTTTAATATTATTATCATTATTATTTGTTACATATGTATCCCACATTTTCCCACCTATTTGCAGGCTCAATATGGCTTACATGGTACAGTAGAGGCGATTGCCAATACCAGTTATAACAAATACAAAGTGTGGTTGTGGTAAATTAAAGTTCATGTGTGACAGACACATTGGGGAGTCGTAAGAAGAAGAGTTAGGTAATGTCCAGTATGTCCAGTATGATCTTTGGTTTTGTTGTGTTGTTGGGTTAAGGCATTTAAGTTGGATTGTTTGGGTATGCCTTTTTGAACAAGTTAGTGTTTAGTAATTTCCAAAATTTCAGGTGGTTATATGTTGTTTTCACGGATTTTGGTAATACGTTCCATAGTTGTGTACTTATATAGGAGAAGCTGGATGCATAGGTTGTTTTGTATTTGAGTCCTTTGCATCTTGGGTGATGGAGATTTAGGTATGTTTGTGTGGATCTTGATGTGTTTCTGGTTGGTAGGTCTATGAAGTCTGTCATATTCATAGAAGCCCACAAATGTTTTTTTTCTATACAGTCCAAGAACAATTGATAACCAGTGTCATAATCTGGAATTAAAGGGACCAGAATAAAGATATCATCTGCATAAGATAAGATGAGACATTATAAAGATTCTAAAAGAGACCGTAGGGAACTCATAAAGTCATTAAACAGAATCGGTGACAATGGAGATCCCTGGGGGACTCCTTACTTTGGAATCCAGGATTTAGATAATACATCATTCTTCTTTGCACAATAACTTCTCTTGGTAAAGAAACCCTTACTTAAACCATTCCAAAACCGGACCAACAAAACCTAGCTCAATCAACCGTTCTATGAGCAATACATGATCAACTGTATTGAATGCCCAAGAGACATAAACTGCAGGAGATCTGAAAGGATTCTTTGACTTAATAGAGATATCACCTTAGAGACCAGAGTAAGGAGTAAGGACTGAGTACTATACATGGATCTAAACCCATGCTGAAAAATCATTGTTTGAGAAGCAGCTAGAGATTCCAACAATTTAGCCATCCAAGGTATACTTGCCACTGGTTGGAAATTTGGAGCTATCGACAAGTTGGACCCCTCTGATTTAGGGATGGGTCTCAATATAATTTCTCCTAAAGTGGAAGGAAAATTTCCTTCTTGAAGTGAAGTATTCACAAAGGTACAGTCAGCTTACTACCTCATTTGGGATACTACTTAATAAAAGTAAGAGGCAGCTATGTAAAAGGCAAAATTTACCCACTAAAGATTTTAATTTAAACAGAACTTAATTTTCTTGAACCACAGTAAAAGAGGACCATAATCGGTCAACAAAGATGTTATTGGATAAAACTACACCACCTCCTTTAGCTACTGTGGAACAATCTAATCCAACATTTAACATAGTAACATAGTAGATGACGGCAGAAAAAGACCTGCACGGTCCATCTAGTCTGCCCAACAATTTAAACTCATATGTGCTACTTTATGTGTATACCTGACCTTGATTTGTTTTCTGCCATTTTCAGGGCACAGACCGTAGAAGTCTGCCCAGAACAAGGCCCACCTCCCAACCACCAGCCCCGCCTCCCCCCACCGGCTCTGCCACCCAATCTCGGCTAAGCTTCTGAGGATCCCTTCCTTCTGAACAGGATTCCTTTATGTTTATCCCCCACATTTTTGAATTCCGTTACCGTTTTCATCTCCACCACCTCCCGCGGGAGGGCATTCCAAGTATCCACCACTCTCTCCATGAAAAAATACTTTCTGACATTTTTCTTGAGTCTGCCCCCCTTCAATCTCATTTCATGTCCTCTCGTTTTACCGCCTTCCCATCTCTGGAAAAGGTTCGTTTGCGGATTTATACCTTTCAAATATTTGAACATCTGTATCATATCACCCCTGTTTCTCCTCTCCTCCAGGGTATACATGTTCGGGTGCGCAGGTCTCTCCTCATACGTCTTGTAACGCAAATCCCATACCATTCTCGTAGCTTTTCTTTGCACCGCTTCAATTCTTTTTACATCCTTAGCAAGATACGGCCTCCAAAACTGGACACAATACTCTAGGTGTGGCCTCACCGACAACTTGTACAGGGGCATCAACACCTCTTTTCTTCTGCTGGTCACACCTCTCTCTATACATCCTAGCAACCTTCTAGCTACAGCCACCGCCTTGTCACACTGTTTCGTCGCCTTCAGATCCTCAGCTACCATCACCCCAAGACCCCTCTTTCCCGTCCGTACATATCAGACTCTCCCCGCTTAACACATACATCTCCCGTGGATTTCTACACCCTAAGTGCATCACTTTGCATTTCTTCACATTGAATTTTAATTGCCAAACCTTAGACCATTCTTCTAGCTTCCGTAGGTCCTTTTTCATGTTTTCCACTCCCTCCCAGGTGCCCACTCTGTTACAAATTTTAGTATCATCCGCAAAAAGGCAAACTTTACCTTCTAACCCTTCAGCATTGTCACTCACAAATATATTGAACAGAATCGGCCCCAGTACCGATCCCTGAGGCACTCCACTACTCACCTTTCCCTCCTCCACCACCCTCTGGTGTCTGTCCGTCAACCAGTTCCTAATCCAGTTTACCACATCGGGTCCTATTTTCAGCCCATCAAGTTTATTTAAAAGCCTCCTGTGGGGAACCGTGTCAAAAGCTTTGCTGAAATCTAAGTAGATTACGTCCATAGCCATGTCCATGATTCAATTCTCCGGTCACCCAGTCAAAGAATTCAATGAGATTTGTTTGGCACAATTTCCCTTTGGTAAAACCATGTTGTCTGGGATCTTGCAACTTATTGTCTTCCAGGAAAGTTACTATCCTTTCCTTCAGCATCACTTCCATTACTTTTCCAATAACCGAAGTGAGGCTTACCGGACTGTAGTTTCCAGCTTCTTCTCTATCACCACTTTTGTGAAGAGGAACCACATCCGCCGTTTTCCACTCCCACAGAACCTCTCCCATCTCTAAGGATTTATTAAACAAATCTTTAAGAGGACCCGCCAGAACCTCTCTGAGCTTCCTCAATATCCTGGGGTGGATCCCGTCCGGTCCCATGGCTTTGTCCACCTTTTGATTTTTAAGTTGTTCATACACACTCTCTTCCGTGAATGGTGCTCTATCCACTCCATTCTCATATGTAGTCAGTCAATTGTGGTCCTTCTCCAGGATTTTCTTCTGTGAAAACAGAGCAAACGTATCTGTTTAGCAAATTTGCTTTTTCTTCATCATTTTCTACATAGCGGGTCGCAGCATCTTTTAGTCTCACAATTCCCTTTTTTGCCTTCCTCCTTTCACTAATATACCTGAAGAAATTTTTGTCACCCCTCCTTACCTTTCTAGCCATTTGTTCTTCCGCTTGCGCTTTCGCCAGACGTATCTCTCTCTTTAATAAATGTAATCTAATTTTCTCCACCCTGTCTACAAAGTAATTCTACAGCTCATCTGCTGAGGAATGTTGTGACTCATATAATTGAGTTGTAGAGTTGTAGCTGATGAATTAGTGAGGTTGTTGAATATTTGAAAAAAGCATTTTCAAATCAGAATTTTTCTCACCTATTTAATTTTTTATAATATCATTTCGTAGCTTCAGATATTGCCAATTGATGATTTTTAATCATAGACCGCCACAACTTTTCATTTCTCCAAGATATTTCTAACTGCCTACAAGATATTTTTAACTAGAACATAAGTATTGCCACAGTGGGACAGACCAAAGGTCCATCAAGCCCAGCATCCTGTTTTTAACAGTGGCCAATCCAGGTCACAAATACCTGGCAAGATCCCAAAAATTTCAATACATTTTATGCTGCTTATCCCAGAAATAGCAGTGGATTTTCCCCAAGTCAATTTAATAATGGTCTATGGACTTTTCCTTTGGGAAGCCATCCAGACCTTTTTTAAATCCTGCTAAGATAACCGCCTTTACCACATTCTCTGTCAACGAATTCCAGAGTTTAATTACACATTGACTGAAGAAAAAGTTTCTCCGATTTGTATTAAATTTACTACTTTGTAGCTTCATCGCATGCCCCCTAGTCCTAGTATTTTTGGAAAGTGTGAACAGAAGCTTCACATCCACCTGATCACGTCTACTCGTTCCACTTCACTCATTATTTTATAGACCTCTATCATATCTCCCCTCAGCCGTCTTTTCACCAAGCTGAAGAGCCCTAGACGCTTCAGCCTTTCCTCATAGGGAAGTCATCCCATCCGCTTTATCATTTTCGTCGCCCTTCTCTGTACGTTTTCTAATTCCACTATATCTTTTTTGAGATGCGGAGACCAGAATTAAACACAATATTCGAGGTATGGTCATATCATGGACTGATATAATGTCCTTACTTTTGTTTTCCATTCCTTTCCTAATAATACCTAACATTCTTTTTGCTTTCTTAGCCGCCGCAGCACACTAAGCAGAGGGTTTCAACATATTATCAACAACAACGCCAAGTCAGTGACTCCTAACGTAGAACCTTGCATTACGTAGCTACAATTTGGGTTCCTCTTTCCCACATGCATCACTTTGCACTTGTTCACATTAAACGTCATCTGCCATTAGATGCCCAGTCTCCCAGTCTCGTAAGTTCCTCTTGTAATTTTCACAATCCTCTCGCAATTTAACAACTTTGAATAACTTTGTGTCATCAGCAAATTTAATTACCTCACCAGTTACTCCCATCTCTAGATCATTTATAAATGTGTTAAAAAGAAGAGGTCCCAGCACAGACCACTGGGGTACCCCACTAACTACCCTTCTCCATTGAGAATACTGACCATTTAACCCTACTCTTTCTTTTCTATCTTTTAACCAGTTTTTAATCCACAGTAAGACACTATCTCTTATCCCATGACTCTCCAATTTCTTCTGGAGTCTTTCATGAGGTACTTTGTCAAATGCCTTTTGAAAATCCAGATACACGATATCAACCGGCTCACCTTTATCCACGTTTGTTCACCCCTTCAAAGAAATATACTAGATTGGTGAGGCAAGATTCCCTTCACTAAATCCATGTTGGCAATTGGGCTCATTTTCGAAAGAGGAGGACTCCTATCATTTGACACAAATGGGAAGATGGGCGTCCTCCTCACAGGGTCGTCCAAATCGGTATAATCTAAAGCCAAGTTTGGACGTCCCCAACTCCTTTCCTTTGCAGGGACGGCCAAAGTTCAAGGGGCGTATCGGAGGCGTAGCGAAGGCGGGACTTGGGTGTGCCTAACACATGGACATCCTCGACCCATAATGGAAAAAAAAAGGGAGTCCCTGACGAGCACTTGGACAACTTTACCTGGTTGTGTTTTTCTTACGACTAAGGCACCACAAAAAGGTGCCCAAAATGACCAGATGACCACTGGAGAGAATCAGGGATGACCTCCCCTTACTTTCCCAGTGGTCACTAACCCCCTCCCACCCTCAAAAATATCTTTAAAAATATTTTGTGCCAGCCTCAGATGTCATACTCAGGTCCGTGACAGCAGTATGCAGGTCCCTGGAGCAGTTTTAGTGGGTGCAGTGCACTTCAGACAGGCGGACCTGGGCCCATCACCCACTACCTGTTATGTTTGTGGAGGAAACAGTGAGCCCTCCAAAGCCCACCAGAAACCCACTGTACCCACATCTAGGTGCCCCCCCTCAATCGTAAGGGCTATGGTAGTGGTGTACAGATGTGGGTAAATCTGATTAGATATAAAACCAAGGCCTATCTCCTTTTCACAATTAATCCTATCCTATCCTATCTCTCTCTCCCTCTCAACCATTTTAACCATATCCACCCCCATACATAATAAACTCAACATTAATATCAATGAAAAGTGGCTCCATTATAGCCATAACAAGGAAACTCAAAACTCTGATGGGACACACAACATCAAACCTATCTAATAACCTATTTCTTCACTATGCCATTTGCATAAAATCATCCAGATTGCCCACAAAGGGGCAGGACACGCCCCTTAAGTGTGCCCCTTCAGTGGTATGCCCCAGGAACCAGGTGTGCTTCTAGTCCCCAGGGGTGTCAGGTACTGATGTCATCACTGTGGTGAGTGGGGCTTAGTGCTGCACCGCTGAGCTTCCCCAAGCACCTCCCGAAGCACAAGATGGAATAGTAGCAGCAGCAAACAGTTCAAAGAAGCAGATCTGTAAGGCAGAGATGTTTCCTTTTTTAAAGTTCGCACACTTGGAAGGCTCTGTCCTCTCTCCTTGCTCCTTTCCATCCAGTGTCTGCTCTTTTTCTCTCTCTCTCTTCCTTTCCATCTAGTGCCTGCCTAGTCTCTGTCTTCCCCTCCTTTCAGACCAGCAACAGAAGCAGCAAAACAAGTTAGTCATCAGGGGCCACACTCCTTATACTGTACACATGGTTGCCTGCTCTGCCCCGGAACAGGAAGATGACATCAGAGAGGGCAGGACTTCCAGCAGTGCCTTTACAGAGTTGGACCTGTGATGGCTTTTACTTGTTTTGCCACTGCTGGTGTAGAGAAGCAACAGCAGGCATGGCAGTGAAAAGGTAGTGGGGAAAGTCTCAGTTACTCTGCCATATGGTCGCACAGCTTAGAGGGATCATTGGTGGGGCCTCTAAGAGCATGAGGTCCTGTGTGGCTGCTCCTTTTGCCTCTGCTTAAGGCTAGCCCTGTTGCCCCTGGTTTTGTGTGGGCACACACAGGGCCCTGTGTTGACTGCTGCTACTAATGCCACCATCACTGCTGCTGCTAGTCTTCGTGCTTTAGATAAGTGGGAGGAGGAGGAAGTAGATGAACAGGAGGAGAACCATGGAGTTTTTTCATCATCATCTGGGGGGGTCACGTGAATTGCTAAGTATTGAAATTGGGTCATACTGAATAGCAGTTTGGGAAGCAATGGTGGAGAGTATGTTGTGTAGATCAGTGAAATAAACTCCTATTTTATACCTTTTGAATTGCATTTTGTTAGATAGCAGATGAATGTGAAAAATATACAAGAAACTGAAGACTTTTGCAAGGCATTGTATATATTATTTGTGAAGTTCCATTTTACATAGAATGTAGAGATCCATGTTGCAATGTGCTCAGTGTGGACCAGACTAAAATTCTGAATAATAGTAAAAAGCAGAAGTCAGAAGGACTTCCTTCCACCTTATGGTTCTATGTTTAGGATCAATCAAGAGCTTCCTTAATCATGTATTTCAAAATAAAGGTTCGTTATTATGAGTTTTGGCGGCATTGCCTGTGTCAGAAGTCACAAAATCTAGTAATATTTATCAATGCCATAGACGAAGGTAAATCAGTGAATTGGAGGCATATACTAACAATACACTATCTCTGTCATGTACACGTTTTTTTTTCGTGAACACAGCCAAAACTTAGTAATGGCTGTAATGAGCAAACTTATAGCTTTGAATAGAACATTTCTAGCTTGTAATTATCTTCTATAGCACATTTTCCAGACAGGCTACAACATTCCCTTTAGCTTATGTGCCTTTTCTCAGCTCTAAGCAACAATGTTATTCCAATTAGGAGATTACAATTCCTGCTCCCCCCCCCCCCCCCCAGTACCACACCAACTTGTATACAATTCTCTGGCAATATCATAAACCAGGGTACATTTGGTTTCTACTCAGAATTCTTCATACAGTAACCACTGCAGAACACTGACAATTTCTACATTCCTTAAACATCAACCTGGAACAACATTTACATTTTAGCAGGTTCAGATCACTAAGCTTCAAGCATTCCCTACCTATGGGTTTGTTCTAAATCATCATCCTGGCATGTTATCTGCCTGATGCTCCTTCAGCCTTAGCTTCTGTTCTCCTCTTCTCTCTCTTCAAATAGTCTGCCTTTTCCTTCTGTTCATTAGACCAATTAACTGGCTCCAGGTGCTTAATTGCTTCCATATGTGCTATGATTCCCCTTGCTGCTCTGCTGCTACAATTCTCAGATGGCTTGTCTATGTAAGCTCACTTTCTTCCAGAGTTCTGCTATATACCGGTATGTTGCGGGGCTTAGATGGGCCATAGTGTCATCTCGAGTCCACTGCTGGGGTTGCTGAATGAAGCTTGTGGGGCTGGTGAAAGCCTGAACTAAGATGGGTCACCATGTCCTGTTGAGATTTCATTGGGGATTCTAGGGCTCTTGAGGGAAGTATTTATTTATTTATTTATTGAATTTGTATCCCACATTTTCCCACCTATTTGTGGGTTCAGTGTGGCTTACAATACATTGTGAATGGTGGAAATACATTTTGTTACAACTTGGTTATGGAATACATTGTGAGGAGTTATGCGAAAACAAAGTCAGAGTATCGTTAAGGCAATAGAACAGTGGAGAAGAACAATGGAACAATGGAAAGAAATAACGGGAAACTGATAGGGCAGCTAAACAATAGTAGGAGAACATTCGGTATAACATTTTTCTGTGATTAGAGGTATAAATATGGTGAAATTACGGGGGATGGGAAATTCAGAAGGGAGTGTATTGTAGCAGATCAGTCTTCCAATCCTCTGCTGCTGGAAGGAGTGCGGGGCTAGTGGAAGCTGAAACTTAGATGGGTTGTAGTGTCCTCTTCTGCAGCCCCAGTGCTGATGGAAGAAGAATACAGAAAAATGAGTAGATGTGGTTTGATTCCCATACCCCTTGCCATGGTTAATCGCAGTTTAACAGCTGGGTGATCCTCAGACCTTGGAAACATGCTACCATGCATCCTGTGGTTAAATCGCACGTGGGAGACTAACCAGATTATTTTCGAAAGAGATCGCCGACCATCTTCCGACACAATTCGGGAGATGGCCGGCCATCTCCTGAACCCGGCCAAATCGGTATAATTGAAAGCCGATTTTGGCCAGCGCCAACTGCGTTCCGTCGAAGAGCCGGCTAAACTTCAAGGGGGCGTGTTGGCAGGGTACAGAAGGCAGGACGGGGGCGGGACGGGGCGTGGTTACGAGATTTCACCGGCTTCACTTGGTCCATTTATTTTTATGACCAAGCCTCAAAAAAGTGCCCCAATTGACCAGATGACCACCGGAGAGAATCGGGGATCACCTCCCCTTACTCCCCCAGTGGTTACCAACCCCCTCCCACTCAAAACAAAAAAAATTAAAAACATTTTTTTGCCAGCCTCTATGCCAGCCTCAAATGTCATACCCAGCTTCCTGACAGTAGTATGCAGGTACCTGGAGCAGTTTTTTGTGGGTGCAATGCACTTCAGGCAGGTGGACCCAGGCCCATCCCCCCCTACCTATTACACTTGTGGTGGTAAATTTGAGCCCTCCAAAATCCACTGTACCCACATCTAGGTGCCCCCTTAAGGCTATGTAGTGGTGTAGAGTTGTGGGGAGTGGGTTTTGGGGGGCGATTTGGGGGTCTCAGCACCCAAGGTAAGGGAGCTATGCACCTGGGAGCAATTTTAATTTTTTGTTTTAATTTTTAGAAGCGCCCCCTAGGGTGCCTGGTTGATGTCCTGGCATATGAGGAGTACCAGTGCACTACAAATGCTGGCTCCTTCCATGACCAAATACCTTGCATTTTGCCGGATTTGAGATGGCCGGGCCCGGTTTCCATTATGGCCGAAAACCGAAGCCGGCCATCTCTAAACCTGGCGATCTCAACATTTGACCCAAATGTTGAGATTTAGCCGGCACCAACCGTATTGTCGAAGGAAAAGATGGCTGGCCATCTTTTTCGAAAATACGGTTTGCTCCGCCCCTTTGTGGAGCCGGCCCCGAAGATGACCGGCCATCTATTTGGCCAACGCCGTTCGATTATGCCCCTCTATGCAGATGTGAGAAATTATAGGGCTATATCAAATTTGTCTTTGCCAGCAAAGATGATAGAGAAGGCAGTTTTAAAACAGCTGGTTGAGTTTATAGACTCAGCCAAGATATTGCATCCCCGCCAAGCGGTTTTAGGACAAGTCGTAGTATGGAGTCAATAATAACTTGTTTTTTTGAATGAGACTTATGAAATTATTGATGCTGGTAAGGTGGCTTTAGCGATATCATTGGACCTTGTTTCAGCGTTCAATTTGGTCGGCCATGACTTATTGATTCAGCAGCTGAAGGCATAGGCGCCTGGTATAAGAGGCTTGGAGAGGCTAAGCCTCCCCTGCTGTGCTCTGAGGGGTTTAAATTGTTGATTTACCTCCATCCTCACAGCAGGAGCTGCAGTGAAAGCCCTCTAGCCTTGTGTAACCAGTTGTAGAAATTGGTTTATGGTTTGTTTACCTTACTGCTGGGAGAGCAAGGGGGGTTGGCTGGAGGTGTCTTGGGTTGCCAGGGAGATATTTAACGAGGATGACTACCTGACCTGCACTGAGGACAGATAGCAGCAGAATCGGATACTGGGCCAGCATGATCAGAAAAAGTCACCAGACAACAAAGGTAGAAAAGATAATTTTATTTTCATTATAGTGTTTGGAATATGTCCACTTTGAGAATCAGGTGGTCAACATTAAAAGTTTATATTTATTTACTTATTTATGGCATTTTATCCCACATTAAACATGAATTAGGGTGTTTTGTGGCTCTACATGAGAATTATGATGATATGATCCCTTGTTTCATATTGTTGACGGTCTGCATTCTCCGTATGGGTGGTATATTGGTGTATTAGGTTCTGCCCAGTGTAATATTTATGGTGCAGTAAGGTTCTGGGTGTGTTTTTGCACAAAGTTGTGCATAGTGTTTTGCAGTTGAGCGATTGTCCTTAGAATATGCTTTGAGTAACCACTTTATTCTTTGACATATGATACATATCTAATATCTAAATTTAATGTCAGGTTCTCAGGTTCAGAGCCTGCGGGGCCGGGCTCTGGAGCAAACGTGAGCCCTTGGGCTGCTGACGAGGAGCGACAGCAGCAGGCAAAACCCACCAACCAACGCTGGGCAAGCACACCGACACCGGCAGGGACTGCAGGCACCGCCCAGCGAGCCGAAACACACGGACTGGAACACGGGACTGGAATTCCCCGGACTGGAGGACACAGGACTGGAACCCCGGACTGGAGGACACAGGACTGGAACCCCGGACTGGAACACTGGACTGGAATCCCCCGGACGGGAGGACACAGGACTGGAACACTGGACTGGAGCACACCGGACTGGTCCACACAGCTTCACCTGCACTTAGCTACTAAGCCCCCCAGGAGTTGAGCTCCTGGGTTTGAGTAGCCGGCAGGACTTACTGGATGACACAGGGACCAGGACTAGAACAGGCTGTAGCTGAAGTGCGCCTAACTCCTAACCTGACTAAAAGTGTTCCTAAGCCCGGCACCAACCAAAGAGCTCCTAAGCCCTCCACTAACAGCAGTGCTCTTAACAGAAACTAACAGGGGTGCCCCTACGCCCTACACTAACAGAAGTGCAGGGAAGCCACAAGGGAAAAGGAAGGGAAGACAAACGCCAGACCTAACACTGGTGCTTCCTAAGCACCAAGCTGCAGCGGCTAAACATGGGTTCTCACCCCAGTGCTTCCTAAGCCCCCCAGCTACAGCAGCTAAACACAGGTCACGAGGAAAAGCGGGGGAAGCACAAGGAAACAAGCAGGAGAGCCAAATACCCAAACAACAAAAGGTGCTTCCTAAACACTTACTAAAAAGGGTGCTCCCAGCACCAAACTCCAGCACTGCACTAACAGCAGTGCTACACACCATAGCAAAAGGGAAAGCAGAGGAGCCAAACACACAAGTCACAAGGGCACACTGCACTAAACTAACCTGGACCTAAAGCAAGTAGCCAGAAGCAAACGCCACGGCCGCTGCCAAGGCCCTGAAGGAAACAACACCACTTCCTTATCAAGGCCATCCCTGATGATGTCACACTCCCTAGACCTAGGCAAAAGCACACTGACCCAGAGAGGCCCAACCCACACCAATGCAACACCGTGAAGCACTTGAAGCCAGTACACCCAAAGAGAGGTAGAGCTAACTCAGTCCACCCACACAGCTGTAGTAAAGTAAAACAATTAACCCCATGCTGCTGGAAGCTGCCAGCACAGAGAGACAGAGCCAGCTTCGAAAGGACAGAGAAAAGAAACAGAAGCCAGCTAAGAAGCTGACCCCCAGGAAAGAGGTAAGTTTGAGAGGGGTTCAGACCCCAATCATAACATTTAATAAAAGGTATTAATTGTGACTTTTATTTTTATTTATTTTTTTTCTGTGTGTTATCAGACAATTATGGATTTAAGCTCCACCCCTGGCCCCACCCCAAACCCCACCCCCTTTAGCCTCCCCAAACAGTTGGGCCACCGACCGCCTATGGCTGGAGGGGATTGGAGTTTATGATGTAGAGGTTGCTTAGTTCATGTCTTTTGTTAGTCAAAAAACGTTCCAAGTGGTGTTGGGATCTAGGGCCTCTCTACTTTACAGTTGAACTGTGGGGTACCACAGGGGTCGGCTTTTCCCCTGTGTTATTTAGCATCTATCTTAGCTCCCTTATTTTCTTTGATTTCTTCAATGGGGTTTAATGTATATTGTGTAATCCGTTGGGTTAGTCGTGAGCCCTTGGGCCCTGGCCGAGGCCAGCAGGGCGCCGACCCAGGCCAAGGGGAGACCGACCCACCACCGCACACCCCAGCTACACAATACCCCCTAAGCTACCCCTCCCCCCAGTCCCTCAGGAAGAAGGGAAATAGGCATACAGGCGGGCCTCGCGGCCGAACCGGAACCCACACAGACAGAGCCACTCGTGCGAGCCTCACGGCTGAACTGGAACCCAATCACACACAGGGAGGGGTGAAAGAACCCAGAGGGCCCCAAGATGCCAGACACGCGCTGAACACCAGCAATAGGGCAGAGGGGGAAACAAAGGACCAGAGCGGGCCACGCCCACGCAGGGGACTAGCGCAGGACAGGGGAACTAACACAGCAACCCCCTCCCCACCAGGGTAGGAGCCCCAGGCAGAAGCCAGAGGAACCAAACACAAAGGAAGGCAGAAAGCCTTTGCCTCAAACCCACTGTAGACAGAGGCACACAGAACATAAAGGGTTAAGCTTGTAGAGCCAGCAGAGAGAGAGTGCCATAAATCAACAAACAATCAGAGAGAATGCTTCCCCTCCCGAGAGGGAGTGGGGCCCATCCAAACAAACACACTGGCAGAGGCAGGAATACAATACACACAGTACACAAAGGGTTAAACTCACTGAGCCAGCAGGCCAGGACACTGGGAAGAGAAATCCTTAAAACAAACAAACAAAGGAGAACGCTCTCACTCAGCCCCAGAGCCCCGGAGGCTGAGCAATGCCCAGCCCCCACTAAACAAACGAGCAGCTGACCCTGATTACAGAGCTACGCACACACACACACACACAGCAGCAGCTAACCCAGAGGGAAGGAAAAGAATACTCTAAATCAACACAGATCCCTGTCAGAACCTAGAGCACGTTCTGAGAGAAACCTATCAGGCTTTCCTGTTACCACCAGATAAGTAACGCAAAAGCAGAGAAACTCTTCAGCTGCAGGCTAAAGTACTATCCCCTGACGTCAGCACAACCCCTGGCAGCCAATCAGAAGAGACGTCCCCCCTCCCCCTCAGCCAAACTGGCAGAATCATAACATCACCCCCCCTTCAAGGGCCCCCCCTACCCCGTCCACGAGGTTTAGGTTTGTGAGGGAAAAGGCGATGGAACCGTCTGACTAGGATTGGCGCGTGGACATGAGTAGCGTCCTCCCAGGAATTGTCTGCCGGTCCATATCCCATCCACGCAATGAGATACTGGAGATGTCCCCGGAAGCGCCTTGCATCCAAGACATCCCGGACTTCGTATTCCCCCTGGGAGGCTGAGATGGCTGGACTAGCAGGCAACGCGGGCAAAGCCCCTTTTCTCAGAATCACAGGCTTCAGCAAGGACACATGAAAGGTGTTATGTACCCGTAATGTAGGTGGTAACTTTAGCTGATAACAGACCCGATTCACTTGCCTCACAATGGGATACGGGCCCACAAATCGAGGTGCAAAGCGGGAGGAGGGAATCTTCAGACGAAGATTACGCGTGGACAACCACACCAAGTCGCCAGGCTGGAAGTGCGGTTCCACTCTGCGAGACCGATCCGCTTGGCGTTTCATACGAGTGGAGGTCACTCGCAGCGCTTTCTGAACTGATGACCAAATTGCTTGGAGCGAGGTCACCGCATCAACCGCTGCCGGGACATCCAAGTTGGTTTTCAAGGGGGCTGGTATCCGCGGGTGTTGTCCATATACGATGTAAAAGGGCGACGCGCCCGTGGCCGAGCTCACTCGGTTGTTATGAGCGAATTCTGCCCAAGGCAGCAGCTGACTCCAGTTGTTGTGGTGCTCATTGACATACATCCGTAGGAACTGCTTCAAGCATTGGTTCACTCGTTCTGTTTGGCCATTGGATTGTGGGTGATATCCCGACGAAAAGTTCAGCTTTACTTCAAGGGCCCGATTCAGGGCTCTCCAGAACTTTGAGACAAACTGTACTCCTCGATCAGAGGTAATAGATTCTGGCAGACCATGGAGACGAAAAATAGAGCTGATGAAATACTGTGCCAGTTTCACCGCCGAAGGAAGGGTAGGCATGGGTATGAAGTGGGCCATTTTAGAAAACCGGTCCACCACTACCAAGACAACTGTGTGCCCTTCAGAGTTAGGCAGATCCGTAACAAAGTCCATGGCAATGTGGGTCCACGGTCTCTCAGGTACCGGTAAAGGCATCAGCAACCCCTGGGGTCTCCGACGGTCAGCCTTATGCTGGGCGCACTCAGGACACGCAGCCACAAACTCCTGCACATCCCGATCAAGTGAAGGCCACCAATACTGCTGGGAGATGAACCGCTTGGTTCCCAGGATCCCGGGATGTCCTGCCATTCGAGAGGCATGCCCCCATTGGAGTGTCTTTTCTCTCAGCCGGGGTGGCACAAAGGTCATACCTGCAGGTACTGCTAGCGTCATCGCGGGCACAATGACATCAGGTTTAATTACATACTGCAGGGGTTCTTCCTCCAGGTCAGCCTCCATGGACCTGGAGAGGGCATCTGCCTTGATGTTCTTCTCCGCTGGACGATAGGTCAGAATGAAATCAAAGCGGGAGAAGAATAGTGCCCACCGGGCCTGGCGAGGATTCAGCCTTCTCGCTTCTCGTAAATAAGTCAGGTTTTTATGGTCCGTGAACACCGTGAAGGGCTCCTGCGCCCCTTCCAGCAGATGACGCCATTCTTCCAGGGCCAATTTAATGGCTAATAGCTCCTGATCCCCGATGGCATAATTCTTCTCGGCAGGGGTATACTTTTTAGAGAAGAATGCACATGGGAGAAGTTTCCCACTGGGGTGGGCCTGGGACAGCACTGCTCCTACGCCAACCGATGATGCATCCACTTCCACGAAAAATGTATTTGTCGGGTTGGGATGGCGCAACACTGGAGCTCCAACAAATGCCTGTTTCAGATTCTCAAAGGCCTGACACGCCTCAGGCGACCAGTTGCGAGCGTCAGCGTTCTTCTTAGTCAAGGCAGTAAGAGGGGCAGTCAGGGACGAGTAATTCCAAATAAACTGCCTATAGTAGTTGGCAAAACCTAAGAAGCGCTGTAGAGCCTTACGCCCCGTAGGTTGCTGCCAGTGCAGGATGGCTGTCAGCTTACTGGGGTCCATACGCAGCCCGTGGTTAGAAATGATGTACCCCAGGAAGAGCAGTTTGGAGCGATGGAATTCACATTTTTCCAATTTCACATAGAGGTGGTTCTCCCTCAACCGCTGCAATACGGTCTTCAGGTGCTCCTGGTGCTCTTCCTCAGTCCTTGAAAAAATCAAAATATCGTCCAAGTAGACCATCACAAACTTATACAGGAGATCCCTGAAGATGTCATTCATGAAGGCTTGGAAGACGGCTGGAGCATTAGCAAGTCCAAAGGGCATTACCAGATATTCGTAATGCCCGTCGCGGGTGTTAAACGCCGTCTTCCACTCATCCCCCTCCTTGATCCGCACAAGGTTGTAGGCCCCCCTGAGATCGAGCTTGGAGAAGATCTGGGCCCCCTGGAGGCGGTCAAACATCTCAGAAATCAAGGGAAGGGGGTATTTGTCCTTCCGCGTGATGGCATTGAGTCCCCTGTAGTCAATACAGGGGCGCAACCCCCCATCCTTCTTCTCCACGAAGAAGAATCCAGCCCCCGCGGGTGATTTAGAGGGCCGGATGAAGCCTCGAGCTAGGTTCTCTCGAATATACTGGGACATGGCTTCCGTCTCTGGCCGGGATAGGGGGTATACGCGGCCACGGGGAGGTTCAGTGCCAGGTAGTAGCTCTATGGCACAGTCATAGGAGCGATGGGGAGGCAGAATCTCTGCTTGCTGTTTGGAAAAAACATCTCCAAAGGATCTGTAGGGCCCCGGTAACACAACATTGGCTCGATCCAAAGGAAGCGTCACTGGGGCTGGTGAGACCTTATCCAAACAGATCTTCTGGCAGCCCGGGCCCCACGCCGTCAATTCACCCCGGGCCCAATCAATGCAAGGGTTATGCAGGCGAAGCCAGGGTAATCCCAGGATTATGGCCTCAGTGGCCGACGGAAGGACGTAGAAGGAGATAACTTCTTTGTGTAAGACTCCTACCCGTATGGTCACAGGCACGGTTCTGGAGCGGAGAACTCCCCGAACCAGTCCCCAAGCCGCTGAGACGGTGATGGGCTGAGGTAACTCCATCGTAGGAATTTGATGAACCCGCACCAGGTCCGCGCTGATAAAGTTGCCTCCCGCCCCCGAGTCAACTAGCGCCTCAAAACAAGGGGTATCCTTAATCGCCAGTAGAACTGGCACCAAAACCTGCATCCAAGGGGAGAAGGACTTTGGCCCTGACCCGGTCTCCCTAGCCGGTATCAGGGCTGCTGGTTTCCCGACTTCTTTCTCTTCGGGCACTCACGGACAAAGTGCCCTTTCACTCCACAATGCAGGCACAGCCCCTTAGAGCGTCTCCGCTGTCTCTCCTGGGCCGCCCGGTCAACCTGCATAGGTTCAGACCCATCGGGCACACCCAGCGACGGGGAAGCAGGGCTCTTGTGCGAGCTCCTCGAGTTAGCCCCTGCAACCTGCTGACCAGCGCGACGTTCACAGGCCCGCTCCCTGAACCGGATGTCCACCTGGGTACAGAGACGGATGAGGTCATTCAGATCTGAGGGCAGCTCCCGGCCTTTGAGTTCGTCCTTAATGTTGGCCGAGACACCATGCCAAAATACCGCAGTCAGGCTTGGGTTATCCCAACCTAGCTCTGCGGCCAAAGTCCGAAACTGGATGGCGTACTCACCCAGAGAGAGTCGCCCCTGATGTAGGTTCAACAGCTGAGTCGCCGCCGAGGAGGGCTTCCCGGGTTCCTCAAAGATGAGCCGAAATTGTTTCAAAAACTCTGCCATATTATCCAGGAGGGGATCCTTCTTCTCCCATAAGGGCGAGGCCCAGGCCAGAGCGGGGCCTGCCAGTAGAGAGATAATATAAGCCACCTTCGCCCGATCCGAAGGAAAATCCCGGGCGTGCAACTCGAAGACAATTTGGCATTGATTGAGGAACCCCCGGCAGGTCTTACTGTCGCCCTCGTACCTCGGGGGCGTAGCCACCCGAATCCCTTGGCCACATGCGTGGGAACTAGGCGGAGTAGCTGCTGGCGGGACCTCCGCAGCCCCCGTGACAGTCAGCGAGTCTACCCGTTGAGACAGTGCGTTCACGACTCCCGATACCTGTTGTAGCTGAGCATGCAATTGCTGGAGCAGCTGCATGGGGGATGGATCGGTCAAGCTCATGGCTTTTGCGTTCTGTAATCCGTTGGGTTGGTCGTGAGCCCTTGGGCCCTGGCCGAGGCCAGCAGGGCGCCGACCCAGGCCAAGGGGAGACCGACCCACCACCGCACACCCCAGCTACACAATACCCCCTAAGCTACCCCTCCCCCCAGTCCCTCAGGAAGAAGGGAAATAGGCATACAGGCGGGCCTCGCGGCCGAACCGGAACCCACGCAGACAGAGCCACTCGTGCGAGCCTCACGGCTGAACTGGAACCCAATCACACACAGGGAGGGGTGAAAGAACCCAGAGGGCCCCAAGATGCCAGACACGCGCTGAACACCAGCAATAGGGCAGAGGGGGAAACAAAGGACCAGAGCGGGCCACGCCCACGCAGGGGCCTAGCGCAGGACAGGGGAACTAACACAGCAACCCCCTCCCCACCAGGGTAGGAGCCCCAGGCAGAAGCCAGAGGAACCAAACACAAAGGAAGGCAGAAAGCCTTTGCCTCAAACCCACTGTAGACAGAGGCACACAGAACATAAAGGGTTAAGCTTGTAGAGCCAGCAGAGAGAGAGTGCCATAAATCAACAAACAATCAGAGAGAATGCTTCCCCTCCCGAGAGGGAGTGGGGCCCATCCAAACAAACACACTGGCAGAGGCAGGAATACAATACACACAGTACACAAAGGGTTAAACTCACTGAGCCAGCAGGCCAGGACACTGGGAAGAGAAATCCTTAAAACAAACAAACAAAGGAGAAGGCTCTCACTCAGCCCAGAGCCCTGGAGGCTGAGCAATGCCCAGCCCCCACTAAACAAACGAGCAGCTGACCCTGATTACAGAGCTACGCACACACACACACACACAGCAGCAGCTAACCCAGAGGGAAGGAAAAGAATACTCTAAATCAACACAGATCCCTGTCAGAACCTAGAGCACGTTCTGAGAGAAACCTATCAGGCTTTCCTGTTACCACCAGATAAGTAACGCAAAAGCAGAGAAACTCTTCAGCTGCAGGCTAAAGTACTATCCCTTGACGTCAGCATAACCCCTGGCAGCCAATCAGAAGAGACGTCCCCCCTCCCCCTCAGCCAAACCGGCAGAATCATAACATCTTGCTATGCTGATACTGATTGTGGCTAAGGTGGACCCCTTCAACCCTGATTTGACAGATATTCAGCATTTTGGTGGTTGGACAGTAACCATTTGGTCTTAAATATAGCAAAGACAGTGACTTTGTCGGCTGATAGGACAGTTGCCACCTATGGTTTTGAGGCCACAATTGTGTTGGGGGTAGTAATGACACTAGTTACTGTGTTTAAATATCTGGGAGTTTTTATTGATGCCTGATTTACATTTGATGCACACATTTCATCTGCGGTTAAAAAAGGGGTTTTAGTACTTCGCCAGTTAAGATCCTTGAAATGTTTTTTTTTAATGAAAATTCCTTACATACTTTGATTAATGTGTTGTTAATTTCACAATTGGATTATTGAAATATATTTATTTAGGTTTATTTGCTGGAAATCTGAAGCGATTGCAGTCTATACAAAATATGGCTATAAGATTATTAGGGAATTTGAAGAAATTTGAGCATGTAACACCCTTGTTTAAATATTATCATTGCTTCTGATAGGGCAGCTGATTAAATTTAAGTTGTTGAAATTAGTTCATGCTGCTCTTTATTTGAAGCAGTCTTATATTTGAGAGATTTTATAACTCTGTATGTTCCAACTTAGGGCCCTGTTTACTAAGCTGTGCCAATGTTTTTAGCACACACTAACACTAGAGACACCCATAGGAATATAGGGGTGTCTCTAGCATTAGTTCATGCTAAAAACGCTAGCGCGTCTTAGTAATCATGGCCCTAAGAGCACTGCACTCGGAGGAAAATAAGTTAGCAGTTCCAGGTAGGTTGCAAGGATTGTGTCAATGGATTTGTAGTCGGGCAGTTTTATGGACGGCCCCACAATATTGGAATGTGTTACCTGCACTGGTCAGGGGACAATTGAGTGGAAAAAATTTTAAAGATTTTGTTAAAAAAAGTAAAAAAAAAACAGGCTTTCCCCAGTGAAGAATGATGAGGGTTGTACAAGTGAAGTTTCTGCAAATGTTTTGGTTTTTAAGGTTTTGTTTGATAGTTGATTAATTTTTAGTGTGTTTGTATATGTGGGATGAATATCTTGTTTTTTTTGTGTTAGGCTTTCCTTTTGTTTATTGGCATTCCTTAGTTTGCTATTATTGTATAATTTTTATTATGATGTAAACCGCTTTGTACTATTTGTGTTTATATTAAAATGAATAAACATAATCTGTTCCTTTGCTGCTGGAAACAGTGCAGAGCTTGTGGAAGTCTGAGCTGAGATGGATCATGTTGTCATCTGAAATCCTCTGCTTAGAAAGGAGTAGTATAAATCAAAAATAGAAAGGCCAACTATAGAAATTAAGTTGTATTTCACCAGGCGGAAGCCTTTCTTGCTAACAGGGGCGTAGCTACGGGTGGGCCTGGGTGGGCCCAGGCCCACCCAATTTCAGCTCAGGCTCACCCACCCAAGCGCACATACACTGTGCAGCAGCCTAGCGACCACCACAGAAACGGCACCCGCTCGCTCTGGCTCAGCTGAGGTGATCTCTCCAGGGCAGGCTTCAGCCTGATTTCGGCCCGCCCACCCAAGCGGCAAGCGCAAACACTGCAGCAGCATACCACGTCATGTGATTGCGGGCACCCGCTCAGGGCCGGCTCAGCTGATCTCTCCAGCAGGCTCATCCCGCCTACCTTTGGCTTGGGCGGTGCTGGAAAATGTACTTGTTGCAGCAGCAGCAGCAGGTCCCGTCGTGGCCGCGCAGCACGTCGTAGTTGTTGTTCCCTCCATATGATCTTACGCGGTAGTACTGTATGATGATGTGGCTGCTGTGCGCGGAGGTGTGCTCAGCCTCGCTCTCGCTCCACTCGCATCTGAGGGCAGGCTAAAAAAAATAGTTGCAGCCTGCACGTGCACGCAGGCCGGGTTGAGTATTGAACTAGTGTGAGCCTCAGCCTGGCCCTGCTCTGTGGAAACGTGGGAATTGGAAAGGTTCGAGTCCGAGATCATTCGAGTCGAGAATCGAGTTCCTGCCAGTGCTAGCCCAGCCCAGCAGGTAATAAAATTGTAAATGCTTTTTTTTTTTTTTTAATTAGGGGACTTATATCTGTTTGGCTTTTAAAATGGGACATATATTGCTTTTGTATATATTCACTGCAGCCTTTTTAAAGGTATTGTTATTCATATTTGTGTGTTCAGAATTGGTGGTGTTAAGGTTTGCTATATAGGCTCTAAGAAGCTTCTTAAGATTTAATGTTACTTCACAAAGAATCTGGCAGGGATGGGATTTTGACAATGTTGCTATTACTGAGGTCCTACCAGAATTTTAATACACTTTTTTTTCAATGGAAAACTATAAGAGAAAACATCTTAGCTGTGGACTATGATAGATCTGCTAAATATTTTTAGGCCAATTTGCCATTTTTCTCTAAAGTTTTAGAAAAGGTGGTTTTAACACAGTTTAATCAGGCATTTACATTTGTTATAAAGCAAAGTTTGACGGATACATGCAGTGGCGTTCCTGGCCTGGATGGCACCCGGGGCGGAGCGCCGATGCACCCCCCGCTAGATGACACCCCCCGGGTGCACGCCACTGGGGGGGGGTGCCGCGGCGCGCGCCTGCTCCTCCGAGTTCGCTAAACTTCGTTTGTTCGCTGCAGCTCCCTCTGCCCCGGAACAGGAAGTAACCTGTTCCGGGGCAGAGGGAGCTGCAGCGAACGAACGAAGTTTAGTAAACTCGGAGGAGCAGGCATGCGCCGTGGCACCCCCCAGCGGCGTGCACCCGGGACGGACCGCCCCCACCCCCCACCCCCTTGGTACGCCACTGGATACATGCCATTGTTATAATTATTTTGCAGGATACTGTGATGTTAGGATGTTTGCCATTATGGTAGACTTATGTCTGGTCAGGTTTAAGTTCTGTTTGTCTAGTAATTGCCTAAATTGTGGGATAGTGCAGGATAGAAATTTTTTTAATGGTGGTGTTCCATAAAGTATGCATGCAGTTTATGTTGACACAGGACAACTGTTGGGCAGATTATTTAGTTAGAAATCCTTCATCAAGTGCACTCTAAGGCATTATTTTGTAATATCCCATGAAACACTACTCGTACCTGTGTACATAGTGCCCACCCATATTAGCTCTGGGCCCACCCAAAATGTCAGGTCTGGCTATGCCACTGCTTGCTAACAGGAAATCTGTGCAGGTTTCAGGGGATGGCCATGAGGTCTGTGATCCTGACAAGCCCCATGCTGATTTCCTTTGTTATTGCTGTTACCTGCAGTAGACTTGTCTAGAACCTGGTTTTGCTTCTTTTACCTCTGGGCAGGCCCATGGGACTTTCTGTGGCATCGGAAACCCTGGGCAAATACCCTGATTAATCTCCTTAACTCTGGTTCTGATAGCAAGCAGTTGAGAACAGCTTTGATTTATTAGAGCTTTGCTTACTTTCTATTCTTTAGGCTAAAAAATTCTATTGAAATGTTTCCCCATAACCCTTTGACCGTTTTATTTTCAAATAAGTGTAGTATTTATATGACAGAGGCAAGGCCTTACTTTCCATTGTTAAACTATTAAACATAGACATATTTTCCAAAGCCTTTGGAATCAAGAAAAACTAAACACAACTATTTTTTCAATGGAAAACATGAATAAACAAGACAGGAAACAGGTATAAGGAAAGAGGTTACCAAAATTGTATGCTGATATACAAAGGGAATGGAAAAAGGAACTCTGCCAAACAACTTTCATTCAGATTTGTCATTAAATAAAATTTTTTAGTCTAAATAATTTAATGTTTGTAAATTAACTGTGAATGTATAATTGTGAGCCACCTAGGAGTGTCTGGATAGGTGTATTATAAACGTATTAAATGAAATGAAAGAAATTAAGCTTGTTGATTGAACTAATTATTTCCTTTTTTTCCCTGCAGTCTCTTAGCTGACTTGGAATATCTTTCAGCCTAGAACCTATTTTCCTAGGAGTAGTAGTGACTGTCCTAGGGAAATTCAAAAACCTCAGATTTTTAAATCTTTGAGCATTTTCCAGGTTTTCAATTTTTCTTCTCAAATTAGAAACATCTTTTACAATATTGTTTTGCAAATCTCGTGATTTCTCTGAGTTTTCAGTCACTGAATTTATCTTAACCAGCATTTCTTCTTTTTCCAATTCCAAACCCTCAGCTTTCTCTTCAATTTTCCTTACCCAGGACTCAAGACCTTGAATTTGAGGGCATATAGCTTTACCCAAATTAGTAATTAATACCCAAAGACTTTCCAGGGATATCTCTGCTGGTCTCTCTTCTAAAAAGGATAAAGTACCTTGCATTTGTAATCTTCCGGTTTGTAACTTCTTCACTTCTGAGTCCATAGCCTTCTCCTTCGTTTCTCCCGCAGTGAGAGTTGTATTCTCCCGGTTCAATTGAGGGCTTTTATCTCCCTCAATTTCTTCTCTCTCCAGGCTGATTTCTCCAGCTCCCGCTAGCTCCGGGACGCCAATTCCTGGCTGTTTCGGGGTCGACGCCATCTCTGGAGAGGAAACACATTGGGGTTGCGGGGGAGGAGCCCGTTGATCGGGGCTGAGGGTAACCTCCAGCAGGGGCGGCATCTGAAGCCCTCCATTCATGGTAGATGCTGCCAATCTGCCACCCACTGATCCCGTCGGCACCGTCGGTGTCCGCACGAACAAGTCCATGAGGCCAGTCTGCGAAGAGAGGGGTCGGTTCGGGGGAGCAGCTGCCGCCGCCTTCCCTCTTCGTTTAGGCATCACGAGAAGGTAGGAAAACGTGTGGACAGACGATCGGTTCAAGCGGCCATCTACTCCTAGAGAAATGATAAATAGATACTTGAAAGAAAATCTGGGTTTTACAGATGACATTTTACCTCCAATAATTCAAGTATATTATTTACCTAATAAAAACTTCGAAGAACCTGAACAACAGATGGATCAATCACTGGATGTTTCCGCAATTTTAGAAACACCAACAGCAGACTTAATAAGTTCCGCAACTTTATTAGTTACTTTGGCTTTAGCCATAGATAAAACCTTAATTATGAAAAAATTCTTTAAAAGTAGAGAGAAAGATTTCCTAGGACTCAAGGTCCGTATATTTCCGGATGTATGTAAAGATACCAAAAAAAGGCATAAACAATTTCTTCTGTTAAAACCAGGGGTGCTTCAACTGGGAGCTACTTTTATGTTACGATTTCCTTGTAAATGCATAATTTGTCATCAATCGGTTAAATATGTTTTTTATGAATCTGTTCAATTATCTGAATTCATAGCCGCCAGAAGTTCTATGAGGTAAAGCTCTTAAATGAAAAAGGACACCGTCAAATAGATCGGTTCTTATTTTTCCTTTTATTTAATTTAGTTGTAATCCCTCTTAGTAGTAAATCTTGGATTAGATGTTGTGGACTGGAGTGTACTTAGTCATAAAGTTAATATTGGAATGAGATTTCTTTGTAAAATTGACGAAGGTACCTTTTCTGTTTCAAATGTATTATTTGTTAAAAATTTTTTGAAACTCATAAATAATTAAAGTACAAGACTAAAAAAAAAAAAAAAAGAACCTATTTTCCTGACTCTGGGTTCTATTATGTACCACAGTTAGAATCCTAAATCCATGATCAGGATTTTGTTTGTTTGCGCTGCAGACTGTTTTTCGTTTTTGATTGTGATCACCTTGGGTTGCTGCTGATTCTTAGGCTGCCAGGTACGGCTTAGCTTTGCATTCAGCTGTCATTCTGGGCTGTATTGTTATAGACAGTTTAATTCTTCAGCACTCTAGAGTTTTGCTTAATTTTGCCATTCCTGTAAACTTTCAATAAAAATGATGCAGACTGGACTTTGGTTAGTTTATAAGAAAAATGTCTTTCCCTTAGGTTATAATATGATCACCTAGAACAATAATTTGCTTAGCTTTTGACTCTGGCCAGTATAATCCCATTGACTATATTTTTATCCCATAGTGATGACAATCTTCCACTGTATTCCTGTATGTAAAAGATCGGTATAAGTTTGAGTCGGCCAAAAACCCCTAAATATTCAACACCGGTCACAAGAAACGTTCTGTCACTGAATACCTGGAGTTAAGTCAGATCACAGCACTTAGGCAGGCTGCCTCCTGCGGATTTAACATGGGCAGCCGAGACACCTCGGATTACAAATTCACAACAGTACAGGAAATACAATAATTACACGTACACAGTATTTCATATGGCACAACACGGCCGCAGCTTTATTTGGATACAAAACATCTCAACCATGGGTATACCCAAGCCTATCCAGCCTCAGGCTCATTGTCCAACCCAGTCCGCCGTCATAGCAAGACTGACCAATCGTCACCTGAGCTCCCCGCCGTCGAGCAAGGGAGCTCAACCGTAAGCGCAGCTGACCCAGCTGCCTAGCTTACACCATCAGGCTTGGGTACCCCGCCAAGCTGCGACAGAATGTATAAAACAACGTAAACATAAGGATATCTCGTGGAGGGGGGGGGGGTGGGTGCACCTGGAGCCCGGACGCAAAAAGAGGCCTTCCGAGCTCCAACTCGGGGTTTTTAAACCCCCGCTCTCTCTCCTCCCATGCCAGCGGGGTGCCTACCTTTGCAGCGGGAACGCGCCCACTCCGCTTCCTGGCACCCCGCTGGCATGAACGCGCATGCCCCTCGGTGCACGGCGCCAGGTTATCTACGGCTCCGTGCACCTTTGGGGCACTGCGCCTATCTTTAACATGGGCAGCCGAGACACCTCGGATTACAAATTCACAACAGTACAGGAAATACAATAATTACACGTACACAGTATTTCATATGGCACAACACGGCCGCAGCTTTATTTGGATACAAAACATCTCAACCATGGGTATACCCAAGCCTATCCAGCCTCAGGCTCATTGTCCAACCCAGTCCGCCGTCATAGCAAGACTGACCAATCGTCACCTGAGCTCCCCGCCGTCGAGCAAGGGAGCTCAACCGTAAGCGCAGCTGACCCAGCTGCCTAGCTTACACCATCAGGCTTGGGTACCCCGCCACTTGGCCGGGGTAGCACAGCTTGCCCCGGGCCCCCCACACCAAAAGCTGCGGCCTGTTGTGCCAACATTACCTCCTCTATCACGTTCTGGAGATCATTGTTAAACAAGTCATTTCCAATGTCAGATAGGTGCGTACCATCTTTCCAGAATAATCCTTCGCACATTTCATCAGCCCAAGTGTGTGTGATCTGCCATCCGCCTCTGGCCATCACCCCTGCTGCTATCTGCCTGTTCACTTTCTTTCTGGGCCTCCCCCAAAGCTTCCTGTTTCTGTGCCGCCAGCGAGGGATTATATCGGACCATACTATGTGTGTAGCGGGAAAAAGTTGAGAAATTAGTAACAAATTCCGCTCTGCTGCGCGTACTATGTCAATGCAGGGGAGTGTTCCGATGTCGTTTCCTCCCAGGTGAATTATAATGGCTATGGGGGTGGCTAAGATGTCTGCTTGGCGGCGAAGTAATGGGACCAGCTGGGGCCATTTCATTCCTTGCACACCTGTCCAATGTATCCTCAGACCTCTTGTAGCCATGCCTAAATGGGAGCCACCAGGTCTTGTCTCCGCTCTGCGTGCGGCCCACTTAATGAACGAGTGGCCAACGATCCACATGGTTGAGGACCCTGCAATATAGAATGATGTGTATATTACATAGTACGCAAAGGGGGCCTGTTAGCCGAGCGATTTGTCCCTGATGTATCCCCTGTAAGCCTCAGATCGCCATCTGCCTAATTTTTTGATGGATGGTGGTGGGAAACCTTGAGCTGCCGCACATGTGGCGGCTCCTATCCTGAAGGAATGTGTTCCAAATCCCGTTGGGTCGCGTCCTGCCTTTTCCAGGCATCTGCGCAATACCGCGGAGAATTGGAATAGGGTAAGAGGGGATCTATCCAGGTGCACTAGGAAAGCTTCGCCGCCTGAGGGCCTCTGTGATAGGTACTTCCTAACATTATCTACAGGACACGTTTGTAAGGAATCTACCTGAGTTAATGTGACTGTCTGTCCCTTGCCCAGTTGGTCCGTCTTGGATCTGTGGATTACAATCCGTAGATTATTGTCTGACAACTTGACCCCGTTTAGCTGGAGGCCCGCTCTTACAGTGTGTTTCTTGGATGGAGCCACCAACTCACATACCCTCATTGCCCCGAAGAAGGCCAATGTAAATGCTGCTCGGAAAAGCCGAGTCTCGAATTCTGATGTGCACAAGGATTCCAGTGCATGCCAGATTTCCAGCAACAAATCGTGTGTGATTGGTAGTCTCCAGTCCGGTCTAGCACCGCGTTCGCGCCGCCAGCCTTCCAATAGTTTTTTGACTATGAACCTGTTTTTTGGGTCACCCCATCCCGCAATTTTTGTGAAGAATGAGAATGCGGTCAGCTGCCTAGATACAGAGCTGTGGGACCCTCCATTCTGTTTCGCATGTATTATGTAGTCTGCAATCACGTTGTCTGATACTGGGCCTTCTTGCCATCCCTGTGTATGCAGGAAGGAACAGACTCTCCGGTAGGCCACTGTGTAAGTTGCCCATGTTCGCGGGGCCAGAGATTGTTTCAGCAATTGCCAGGCCTCGGGGTTCCGAACCTCCATAGGTAGCTGGGCACCGGTTCCCCCTCCACCGCTGCTTGTGGTGCCAGTTTCCGGAATTCTTCCCACTTTGAACGAGAAAGAGCATCAGCAATTGGGTTGCGAGCGCCAGGAACATGCTTCGCGCGCAACAAGATATTGTTAACTATGCACAGCATGACTAGCTCACGCGCCAAGTCCACTACTCGCGAACATCGCGCCGTTTGCCTATTTATTATGTCTACCACTGCCCTGTTATCCGACCAAAAAACTACTCTTTTGTTGCTTAATCTCGCTCTCCAAATGGCCACTGCTACTACTATGGGGAATAGTTCTAGGAATGCGATGTTTCTAATGATGGGCTGTTCTTTCCAACTTGACGGCCATACGTCCGCGCACCATTCCCCATTGAAGTAGATGCCAAAACCGATGCTGCCAGCCGCGTCTGTATACAGCTGCAAGTCGGTATTTGATATTGGGGCGTCTAGCCATACTACTCTACCATTGAAATCGTTCAGGAACATGTCCCACACTCTGAGGTCATCTTTCATGGCTTTTGTCATCCTAATGTGGTGTGAAGGCTTACAAACCCCTGCCATTGAGCTGGATAGCCTGCGCAGGAATGTCCGACCCATGATGATAACTCTGCACGCAAAGTTGAGGCTGCCAACCAGTGACTGCATTTCACGCAGAGTAACCTTTTCTGTGCTCAAGGCATCCGCCACTAGAGTTTTCAGCCTCTCAATCTTATCCACGGGGAGTCGCGAAACCATGTCGCGGGAATCCAGCTCAATGCCCAAGAACTGCAAGCATGTAGTTGGATCACATGTTTTCTCTCTCGCTAAAGGGATACCGAAGGCCTTTGCTATTGTACGAAATTGCGTAAGTGTGGACTGGCAAGCTGGGCTAGCTGCTGAACCCACAAACAGGAAGTCATCTAAGTAATGTACGATATTCTTTCTCCCCGAGGCTGCTTCTACTACCCAGTGCAAGAATGTGCTGAAACATTCAAATATAGAGCAGGACACGGAGCAACCCATGGGCATGCACTTGTCGTAATAGTATTGCCCCTCGAACTTAAAACCCAATATGGGGAAATTGTCAGGGTGTACCGGTAATAGTCGGAATGCTGATTCGATGTCTGCTTTGGCCATGAGTGCTCCGCGACCTGCTCGCCTCAGTAACTGTACGGCCGTGTCGAATGTAGCATATTGCACTGAGCTAGCCTCAGGGGGGAGGAAATCATTCACTGATCCACCCGCCGGGTATGATAAATTGTGTATGAGTCTGTATTTTCCCGGTTCTTTCTTGGGAATGATTGCTAACGGGGAGACTATGAACCCTTCGAAAGGCTGATGACGGAAAGGGCCTGCCACTCTCCCCAATGTTAATTCCTTAGTGATGCGCGTCTTGGCTTCCTGCCTCAAGCGCATCACTGAGGGGGAGTTTCTAGATGTTCTGCCTCGTTGTGTGCCGTAATAAGGAATTCTAAATCCGTGTGCAAAACCCTCTGCTATAGCAATTGCATCCTTCCTGCGAGGGTAATGAGCCAACCAAGGCCGCATAGCAGCTAGGTTAACCGGGGAAGGAGCTTTTACTCTGTTATGTGTGTCAGAGTTGGGCCGCTGCTCTGTCAGGGGCTTTCTTAACACATTTGCTGGCGGGGTGAGGGGCCCCGCATGTGGCACATGCATGCTTGAATTTACAGCTCGGTAAGGTACATGTGGCCCTGTTGAATCGCCAACAAACTCCCTCTTGTGGCCCAGATGCTCTTCCCGCGCCATGCAACCCCCCGGGCCGAAAGGACCTACCCTGAGTGCCCGCTGCCGCCCCTCTGTGTGTCATAGTGTACAGCCATAGGTCTACATCCTTCCATTCCCACCCCAGTGCGGGGTCGTCGTCCATCCTGTCCCTATATTCCTCGTCATATTTTAACCATCTGTATCCCTCGTAATCTCTGTATGCTTGCATTATGCAGTGGGCATAAGCCAGCATCGGGCTGTATTGTGTTGGGTCGGCATGGCCAGCGGCATCTATCACCCTGAGGAATGCCCATAACCAGTTAAATAACGATCTAGGAATGCTTTTGGGCCTTGCCATAGAATTTTCTTTTGCGTGTTTACTTCTCTTCTTGCTCCACTTCCTACCCTCTAGCACCTGAAACATATCAAAATATTTCTTGTTCTTTATCTTTTTTCGTGTGGATTTGGGGACTAGCCTCCATATGCGCGGCAAGGCTGCCAGGGGCGGGGGACGTTCGTCCCGGGAGCAGGCTGCCGCTAATTCCGCGTTCTGATCTTCGTCGTCCTCATCCGAAGAAGAGGAGGATGAGGACGACGAATCCGTACTGCTCTCTGTGTCGGAGTCCCTTCGCCTACTCTTTTTCTTTCCTTTCCCTTTCTTCTTCTTCTTACCCTTCTTATTTTTTGTGGGCTTAGCCTCGCTGGTAAGCGTGCTTTGACACGTGTTGGTGCCTTCTCTCTCTGTGTGTGCGCTCTGATCTGCTCGACTATTACTCTGTTCAGAAAAACCCTCTCTCTCCCCCACATTCATGTCGACATTTACATTATCAGATCTGTGTGTGCCACCGGACGTACCTGCAGTGCCCCTCATCTGCGTGGTGCCTCTCAGAGCAGGCTCCCGTACCGGGCAAGCTAGTTTAGTACCCCCGGAGCTGGGGTCTAGGTTGCCCGGGGCTACTGGGTGTGCAGGGGGTTGGGCCGCGCCTGTCGCTTGCCATGGCTGGTAAAGGGGGGGGCCAAATCCTGGCCACGCCCCGTAGTACGGAGGTTGTGGGGGGTATCCCCAACCCATGCCGTACGTCCATGGAGGCGCGATGGCGTGTGGCCCTTGTCCCATCACCGGCCCCTGGGGCTCCGTTGCCTGCGTTACTGCACTCTGAGGCGTAGTCCATCCTGAGATTGTCGGCTGGTGCGGCCATCCTCCTGATGTGCCCGGCACAGTTTGTATGGGGATGCTCTCCGCTGCGTTGGCTGCGTCTTGTCGTCCCGTGGTTTTCTTTTTGCTGTCTTTTTTGGCCGATACGGTGTCTGCGGGGACGGCTTGTCCCGCTGCCTTCTTGCTCGGTTGCTTTCTTTGTCCTTTCTTTTTGTCTGCATTGCTGGGTGGCTGCGTCTCCGCCGTTGCGTTGGTAACGTCCGCTTCGCATCCTGCTGCCTCGTCAGCCTGCGTGGGCGATGCACTGTGCCCGTCCTCAATTCTGATTTCTTGGGTGAGACAGTTCTCGACCGCACTTGTACTTGCATCCGCTTCCATTCTGATGGGGAGGGTAAGGCAAGGTTGTCGACAGACAAAGGATCTAAAGAGACTCAAAAGATAACAAGTTAGTATCCACTTCGCCCGCCGAGAAGCCCACTGGCAATGAACCCCTTTTTTTTTTTTTTTGTAATCTATGCATATATGTTTTGCATGGGGCCCTGTGGCCTCTCGAGGAGCGAATACTCTATCACGGTAATTTAGGCGGCTTGCCCTTTCGCAATTATCTCTAGTGATTTATAATATATGTACTATTATATTTATTCGTTACTATTTATGTAATTATTCATTCTCTATTTATTATTATTATTATTTTGAATAGCCGCCGCTTTCCCGGTCCCCCCCCTGCTAACTATGCCATCCCCAATATGGCCGCCTCATATTCCCATCTTCAGTTATTTCTCATAGGGATTATGTGCCCTCTCCAAGATGGCCACCCTCAATAATACAAGACACTCTGCACTGCCCTATCCAAGATGGCCGCCCCATAGAAAAGCATGCTCTCTGCACTGTCCTATCCAAGATGGCCGCCCCTATGGAAAAGCATGCTCTATTTAGTATGTCTGCCCCCTACCTGCAGCATGCATACTAGAGATGGAAGCCTACCTACTGCTTAATGGCACCTGACCTATTAAAGCAACACCAGGTGCTGAAAATACGTCTACTCTTTTTTTTTTTTTTTTTTTTTTACTTACGCTTTCACTGGTCGCCCGGCTCTCTCTCTGCGCTGATCTGCTGCACTGTAGGGGGGCCTGGATCGCCGGTGTCAGGGATGGCCGATCGCCGTGCCTCAGCGTCCTCGGGTGTCTTCTTGGGGAGGGGGCTGCCAGGACTGAAACGCCGATCCCGGAAGAGAAACCGCGCGACCGAATTGCGCCGAGGTAGGCAGGCCCAAGTTAAACGCCGCCGCCGCCGCAAACACCGCTGCGCTGATGGAGGGCACGCCGCTGTAGAAGGTGCCCCAGCACCGCACCTGATGCACCTGGAGCCCGGACGCAAAAAGAGGCCTTCCGAGCTCCAACTCGGGGTTTTTAAACCCCCGCTCTCTCTCCTCCCATGCCAGCGGGGTGCCTACCTTTGCAGCGGGAACGCGCCCACTCCGCTTCCTGGCACCCCGCTGGCATGAACGCGCATGCCCCTCGGTGCACGGCGCCAGGTTATCTACGGCTCCGTGCACCTTTGGGGCACTGCGCCTATCTTGAATATCAGTTTTCTTTGTACTGTAACTACAAATAGACTGAGAGCAATTTCGAAAAGCCATTTAAAGGGCTATTTGAAGATTAACCACCTTCCCTGTGGGTAAAGATACAAGCTGATGGTTCTTTCAGTTGTCTGGGTTTCAGGATTTGACTGTATTTGTTTTTTGCTGCCCACCCCTCCCCCTCCCCAGAAGCTGAAGCCCTAGGTGACAACCTCATAGGGAAGTTGTCCCATCCCCTGTATCATTTCCGTCGCCCTTCTCTGTACCTTTTCTAATTCTACTATTTCTCTTTTGAGATGCAGTGACCAGAATTGCACACAGTATTCAAGTTGCAGTCATATCAGGGAGTGATACAAAGGCATTATAAATCCACATTTTTATAATGCCTTTGTATCACTCCCTGATATGACCACAGCTTGAAATTTTGTTTTCCATTCCATTCCATGGAAAGTGATGAAAATGTAAATGGAAAGTGATGACTACAAATGCTCGCAGTCTTGGCAACAAAATTCATGACCTTCAAGCCCTGAAGTTGGAGGCAGACTTGGATGTTGTTGCAATCACGGAGACGTGGCTCAATGGTTCCCATGAATGGGATGCAAACATACCAGGCCATAATCTATTTAGGAAGGATAGAGAGGGTCGTAAAGGTGGAGGAGTAGCTCTATATGTGAGAAATGATATCACAGCAACCGAAATGACAGGGACCTGGGGTAAGGAAGAAGCGATATGGATCACCTTAAAAAGAGATGATAGAACCTCTATCCACGTGGGTGTTGTCTACAGACCTCCAACACAATTGGAAGAATTAGATAAAGACCTGATCGCAGATATTCAAAAGTTGGGAAAGAAGAGAGAGGTGCTGTTGCTGGGAGATTTCAATCTGCCGGATGTAGATTGGAAGGTTCCGTCTGCGGAATCGGAAAGAAGTAGAGAGATTGTGGATGCTTTCCAAAGTGCTCTGCTCAGACAAATGGTCATGGAACCCACGAGGGAGGGAGCGACGCTGGATCTGGTGCTCACAAATGCGGATAGCATGTCAAATGTCCGAGTGGGTGCCCACCTGGGTGGCAGTGACCATCAAACGGTTTGGTTTGATATGACGGCTGAAGAGGAGGGTGGCCACTCAAAGTCCTGGATTTCAAGCATGCTGACTTTAGTAAAATGGGGGAATACCTAAGGAAGGAGCTGATGGGCTGGGAGGACATACGAGAAGTGGAAGGACAGTGGTTCAGGCTGAAAGAAGCTGTAAATAGGGCCACAAACCTTTATGTAAGGAAAGTAAATAAAAGCAAGAGAAAAAGGAAACCGCTATGGTTCTCCAAGCAAGTGGCTGAGAAAATAAAGGCTAAAGAGTTGGCATTCCAGAAATACAGAAAAACTTAAGACGAGGAACATGGGGAGGAATACCGGAGGAAACTGAAAGAAGCCAAGAGAGAGGTACGTCTGGCGAAAGCGCAAACGGAAGAACAAATGGCTAGAAAGGTAAGGAGGGGTGACAAAAATTTCTTCAGGTATATTAGTGAAAGGAGAATGACTAAAAAGGGAATTGTGAGACTAAAAGATACTGCAAACCACTATGTAGATAATGATGAAGAAAAGGCAAATTTGCTAAATAGATACTTTTGTTCTGTTTTTACTGAAGAAAATCCTGGAGAAGGACCACGATGGACTGGCAAAAGATCATTTGAGAATGGAGTGGATATAGCACCATTCATGGAAGAGAGTGTGTATCAACAACTAGAAAAACTAAAGGTGGACAAAGCCATGGGACCGGATGGGATCCACCCCAGGATATTGAGAGAGCTCAGAGAGGTTCTGGCGGGTCCTCTTAAAGATTTATTTAATAAATCCTTAGAAATGGGAGAGGTTCCGAGGGATTGGAGAACGGCGGAGGTGGTCCCTCTTCACAAAAGTGGTGATAGGGAAGAAGCTGGAAACTACAGGCCGGTAAGCCTCACTTCGGTTATTGGAAAAGTAATGGAAGCGATGCTGAAGGAAAGGATAGTGAATTTCCTGGAAGAAAATGAGTTGCAAGATCCGAGACAACATGGTTTTACCAAAGGGAAATCGTGCCAAACGAATCTCATTGAATTCTTTGATTGGGTGACCGGAGAATTGAACCGTGGACGTGCTATAGGCGTAATCTACTTAGATTTCAGCAAGGCTTTTGACACGGTTCCCCACAGGAGGCTCTTAAATAAACTGGATGGGCTGAAGATAGGACCCAAAGTGGTGAACTGGATTAGGAACTGGTTGACGGATAGGTGCCAGAGGGTGGTGGTGAATGGAGTTCGCTCGGAGGAGGGAAAGGTGAGTAGTGGAGTGTCTCAGGGATCGGTGCTGGGGCCGATTCTGTTCAATATATTTGTGAGTGACATTGCCGAAGGGTTAGAAGGTAAAGTTTGCCTATTTGCGGATGATACTAAGATTTGTAACACAGTGGACACCCCGGAGGGAGTGGAAAACATGAAAAAGGATCTGAAAAAGCTAGAAGAATGGTCTAAGGTTTGGCAATTAAAATTCAATGCAAAGAAATGCAAAGTGATGCACATAGTGAGTAGAAATCCAAGAGAGGCGTATGTGTTAGGCGGTGAGAGTCTGCTAGGTACGGATGGGGAGAGGGATCTTGGGGTGATAGTATCTGAGGATCTGAAGGCGATGAAACAGTGTGACAAGGCGGTGGCCGTAGCTAGAAGGTTACTAGGCTGTATAGAGAGAGGTGTGACCAGCAGAAGAAAAGAGGTGTTGATGCCCCTGTATAAGTTGTTGGTGAGGCCCCACCTGGAGTATTGTGTTCAGTTTTGGAGGCCGTATCTTGCTAAGGATGTAAAAAGAATTGAAGCGGTGCAAAGAAAAGCTACAAGGATGGTATGGGATTTGCATTACAAGACATATGAGGAGAGACTTGTGGACCTGAACATGTATACCCTGGAGGAAAGGAGAAACAGGGGTGATATGATACAGACGTTCAAATATTTGAAAGGTATTAATCCGCAAACAAACCTTTTCCAGAGATGGGAAGGTGGTAGAATGAGAGGGCATGAAATGAGATTGAAGGGGGGCAGATTCAAGAAGAATGTCAGGAAGTATTTTTTCACGGAGAGGGTGGTGGATACTTGGAATGCCCTCCCGCGGGAGGTGGTGGAGATGAAAACGGTAACGGAATTCAAACATGCGTGGGATAAACATAAAGGAATCCTGTTCGGAAGGAAGGGATCCTCAGAAGCTTAGCCGAGATTGGGTGGCAGAGCCGGTGGGGGGAGGCGGGGCTAGTGCTGGGCAGACTTATACGGTCTGTGCCGGGGCTGGTGGTTGTGCGGCGGGGATAGTGCTGGGCAGACTTATAGGGTCTGTGCCAGAGCTGGTGGTGGGAGGCGGGACTGGTAGTTGGGAGGCGGGGATAGTGCTGGGCAGACTTATACGGTCTGTGCCAGAGCTGGTGGTGGGAGGGGGGACTGGTAGTTGGGAGGCGGGGATAGTGCTGGGCAGACTTATAGGGTCTGTGCCAGAGCTGGTGGTGGGAGGCGGGACTGGTAGTTGGGAGGCGAGGATAGTGCTGGGCAGACTTATATGGTCTGTGCCAGAGCTGGTGGTTGGGAGGCGGGGTTGGTGGTTGGGAGGCGGGGATAGGGCTGGCCAGACTTATACGGTCTGTGCACTGAAGAGGACAGTACAAATAAAAAAGTAGCACATATGAATTTATCTTGGATGGACCGTGCAGGTCTTTTTCTGCCGTCATCTACTATGTTTACTATGTTTAATAATACCTAACATTCTATTTGCTTTCTTTGCCACCGCTGCACACTGAGCAGAGGGTTTCAATGTAATGTCAATGATGACACCTAGATCCTTTTCTTGGGCAGTGACTCCTAATGTGGAACCTTGCATCACATATCTATAGTTCGGGTTCCTCTTTGCTCACATTAAACATCATCTGCCATTTGGATACCCAGTCTCATAAGGTCCTCTTGCAATTTTTCACAATCCTCTTGCGATTTAACAACTTTGAATAACTTTGTGTCATCAGCAAATTTAATTACCTCACTAATTATCCCCATATCTAGATCATTTATAAATAGTTAAAAAGCAGCAGTCCCATCACAGACCCCTGAGGAACTTCACTATCAACCCTTCTCCATTGAGAATACTGACCATTTAACCCTACTCTCTGTTTTCTATCTTTTAACCAGTTTTTAATCCACAATAAAACACTACCTCCTATCCCATGACTTTCCAATTTCTTCTGGAGTCTTTCATGATGTACTTTGTCAAACGCCTTCTGAAAATCCATATACACAATATCGACTGGCTCACCTTTAGCCACTTTTTTTTATCCCTTCAAAGAAATGTGGTAGATTGGTAAGGCAAGATTTCCCTTCACTAAATCTATGTTGGCTTTGTCTCATTAATCCATGCTTTTGAATATGTTGTGTAATTTTGTTCTTTATAATAGTCTGTACCATTTTGCCCACCACCGATGTCAGTTTCACCAGTCTGTAATTTCCTGGATCACATCTGGAAACTTTTTTTTTTTTTTTTAATAATTTTTATTAAGTATCCATTTAAGGTCCAATTTAACAAAACTGTCACCAGTAGTTCTACAATAGCCATTTCTTACTAATACAATCTCTGTAAATGAAAGTTGGACGCTTTAATTTTTCACTTGATATTGATTGGATAATCCAATTGCGTAGCTTCTGATGTCACCTTATATCTTTGAACGCCATTTTGGGGGACTGTATACAGAGGCGAATCTAGGAAGTGAAGTGAGGTACTTGAAGTGGGTTTGTATGGAGGGTGTGGTGCAGGGGCGTATCTGCGTGGGGCCACAGGGGCCTGGGCCCCCGCAGATTTCACCCTGGACCCCCCTACCGCCGTCAACCCTACCCCGCTGCCGTTGCTTACCTTTACTGGCGGGGGACCCCAACCCCCGCCAGCCGAGATCCGCTTCCACCTGCCAGTGCCGCTGCCTTTAAAAATATGTTTTCAGCTGGCGGGGGACCCCAACCCCCGCCAGCCGACCCGAGGTCTGTAAAGTTCTTCGTCCTCCGTGGCCGGCCTGTGCTGTATAGCTGTTGAATCCAGTTCGGAGTCTGACGTCGCAGCACGTTGTATGCGTATTTGAAGTCACATTATATGTTTTTGTTTGACAGTTGCACAGACCACAGACCCTGATGATGTGGTAGAAACTTTGGCCATTGTCGGCTGTGGAGATAGTGAAGACGCTGTGCACTTACATAAGATAAGTTTTTTGGGTTTGGTAAACTTTAGAATTTGAACAATTAAAAAATATTTTCGATAACTATTGGAGGCTTTTTGGAGCCAATGATGACGCAAATACTCTGTGAATTTATGGACTGTTGAGCCCAGTATTAAGGAGTCTGTTGAGGCTTTTTCCTCCATAAGCACGTTCTCTGTATGACTTAGAACACAGTGTGCCACATTTGCACTTCAACAGATCCAACAGTAGAGAGGATTGTCTGATATAGTAAGATTTGCTTCACTATCCTCTATAGCTCTTTGGTTTGATTATAGACGTACCCAGCGAGTACACCATAGCTGTGAAACATGGGTCAATATCTTCATACAAACAGTTTTAATTTGCACGCAATGCCAGAACACGTGACCAAGGGTTGCATTACTCCTTGCACATTTCAACAACATTTCCACACTTTTGTATTGTAATTTACAAAACTTAATAAACATTTTGAACTGAAACAAATAGGTATTCGTTGCCAGAGAATGTGGTAAAGGTGGTTAGCTTAGCGGAGTTTTAAAAAGGTTTGGACGGCTGCCTAAAGAAAAAGTCCATAGACCATTATTAAATGGACTTGGAGAAAATCCACTATTTCTGGGATAAGCAGTATAGAATGTTTTGTACTTTTTTTGGATCTTGCCAAGTATTTGTGACCTGGATTGGCCACTGTTGGAAACAGGATGCTGGGCTTGATTGACCTTTGGTCTTTCCCAGTATGTCAGTACTTATGTACTTATGTATCCTGGCACAGCTTTGCTTTATAAGCCCGATGTGGTGAAATATGCAGTCGCATAATTATTGTATTGGATTTCCCACAAAGCAACATTCACAATACCATTGTTAGCACTTTTCAAACAAGATTTAATCTGATCAGCAGCCACCTGTTTCCCCAGGTCTTTGCTCCAATCTGAAGCTAAGGAATCATAATTTATTGGATTACATAATTCTTGAAGGCCAATGTGGTGATGATGTAGAGGAACAAGCAACTCTGCATCTAAACTCAAAGAGGAACGAAGTATGAGACTTTCAAGCATCCTCAGTTAAGTTAATAGATGGCAGCGAGGCCACATATTCTTCTCATTTTATCCATAGTCCCCTTTTTGAAACTTAAATGCTAATTTATTGGATTTCCTGTATGGTGTTACTCCAGAGATTATATGAAATTTGACCATGTTATGACCACTGCTATCAAGTGGTCCCAGCACCATTATCTCCTGCACCAGATCAGGCGCTCAACTAAGGACTAGGTCTAGAATTGTTTCCCCCCCCCCCCCCCCCATGTTGGTTCCTGAACAAGCTGCTCCATAAAGCAGTCCTTGATTTTACCTCCCTAGCATGCCCTGATGTTACATTTACCCAGGCAATATCAGGATAAATGAAATCACCCATTATTATCTAGTTACCCAGTTTGTTAGCATCCCTATTTTCTGATAAAATTTCTGCATCTGTCTGTTCATTTTGGCCTGGTGGACGGTAGTACACACCTATCACTATCTTTTTCCCCTTTACACATGGAATTTCTGTCCATAGGGAATCCAAGATGTGTTTTGTATCCTGAATTTTTAGGCTATTCAATTCAAGTACATTTCTCAGAGTACTTGCTGGCTAATATATGTATAGCCCTGTATATCCTTCTACATATTTTGGCAAAGGTTGTGCCTGGCACAAATCTCTTTTCCATGTGTGTATGTGATACATTACTCATATTCCTCCGAACAGCATTCTGCACTCCACTTTATGGCCGCCTGTACCATTCATATATAGGCTGTAGCAAACAAAATTCTAGTCAGATCACAGAGGCTGGGCAGCAGATTTCAGCAACCATGACCACAACAAGAGCTCAGCAGAGAAGTGACACCTCCAAACACCCATGCACATTTACCCCATAAGTACATAAGTACATAAGTAGTGCCATACTAGGAAAGACCAAAGGTCCATCTAGCCCAGCATCCTGTCACCGACAGTGGCCAATCCAGGTCAAGGGCACCTGGCACGCTCTCCAAACGTAAAAATATTCCAGACAAGTTATACCTAAAAATGCGGAATTTTTCCAAGTCCATTTAATAGCGGTCTATGGACTTGTCCTTTAGGAATCTATCTAACCCCTTTTTAAACTCCGTCAAGCTAACCGCCCGTACCACGTTCTCCGGCAACGAATTCCAGAGTCTAATTACACGTTGGGTGAAGAAAACTTTTCTCCGATTCGTTTTAAATTTACCACACTGTAGCTTCAACTCATGCCCTCTAGTCCTAGTATTTTTGGATAGCGTGAACAGTCGCTTCACATCCACCCGATCCATTCCACTCATTATTTTATACACTTCTATCATATCTCCCCTCAGCCGTCTCTTCTCCAAGCTGAAAAGCCCTAGCCTTCTCAGCCTCTCTTCATAGGAAAGTCGTCCCATCCCCACTATCATTTTCGTCGCCCTTCGCTGTACCTTTTCCAATTCTACTATATCTTTTTTGAGATACGGAGACCAGTACTGAACACAATACTCCAGGTGCGGTCGCACCATGGAGCGATACAACGGCATTATAACATCCGCACACCTGGACTCCATACCCTTCCTAATAACACCCAACATTCTATTCGCTTTCCTAGCCGCAGCAGCACACTGAGCAGAAGGTTCAGCGTATCATCGACGACGACACCCAGATCCCTTTCTTGATCCGTAACTCCTAACGCGGAACCTTGCAAGACGTAGCTATAATTCGGGTTCCTCTTACCCACATGCATCACTTTGCACTTGTCAACATTGAACTTCATCTGCCACTTGCACGCCCATTCTCCCAGTCTCGCAAGGTCCTCCTGTAATCGTTCACATTCCTCCTGCGACTTGACGACCCTGAATAATTTTGTGTCATCGGCGAATTTAATTACCTCACTAGTTATTCCCATCTCTAGGTCATTTATAAATACATTAAAAAGCAACGGACCCAGCACAGACCCCTGCGGGACCCCACTAACTACCCTCCTCCACTGAGAATACTGGCCACGCAATCCTACTCTCTGCTTCCTATCTTTCAACCAGTTCTTAATCCATAATAATACCCTACCTCCGATTCCATGACTCTGCAATTTCTTCAGGAGTCTTTCGTGCGGCACTTTGTCAAACGCCTTCTGAAAATCCAGATATACAATATCAACCGGCTCCCCATTGTCCACATGTTTGCTTACCCCCTCAAAAAAATGCATTAGATTGGTGAGGCAAGACTTCCCTTCACTAAATCCGTGCTGACTTTGTCTCATCAGTCCATGTTTTTGTATATGCTCTGCAATTTTATTCTTAATAATAGCCTCCACCATCTTGCCCGGCACCGACGTCAGACTCACCGGTCTATAATTTCCCGGATCTCCTCTGGAACCCTTCTTAAAAATCGGAGTAACATTGGCTACCCTCCAGTCTTCCGGTACTACACTCGATTTTAGGGACAGATTGCATATTTCTAACAGTAGCTCCGCAAGTTCATTTTTTAGTTCTATTAATACTCTGGGATGAATACCATCAGGTCCCGGTGATTTACTACTCTTCAGCTTGCTGAACTGACCCATTACATCCTCCAAGGTTACAGAGAATTTGTTTAGTTTCTCCGACTCCCCCGCTTCAAATATTCTTTCCGGCACCGGTGTCCCCCCCAAATCCTCCTCCTGTATCCAGCTATGTGATTCCATAGAGAGCACCTGAAAAAACAGGTGAGCTACAAGGACGCCGAGAGACTGGGCCGGGTCCGGAGCAAGGTCGGGCCTGGGGCCCCGCCCCCCCGAGGCGCCACACCGCAGTCCCCCCGAGGCCGCTGCGCCGCAGTCCCCAGTCTCTACCCGTCCACCCCCAGCCCTGTCAACAGCCCCCCTCCGTCCACCACCAGGCCCCCTGCATTCAAATCACAGCGCCTTACATCTGTGTGAAAGCGCAGCGGCAGATTGCCTCCCTTCGGGCCTTCCCTCCCTGTGTCCCGCCCTCGCGGAAACAGGAAGTTACATCAGACAAGGGCGGGACACAGGGAGGGAAGGCCTGAAGCGAGGCAATCTGCCACTGCGCTTTCACACGGAGGTGAGGCACTGTGATTTGAATGCAGGGGGCTGTCGACGGAGCTGAGGGCGGGTGGGTGAGACCGGGGACTGCGGCGCCAGGCCCCCCTTGGAGGCCCGGGCCCGGTGAATTTTGTTCCCCCTTTCCCCCCTCTCGGCGGCCCTGGTTAGCTGACTAGTTTGCTTTGGGCCCTCCTGTTCTAATGGCTATATCACAATCAAAGCCATGGCTCTACGGCTGTAACAATCTATATCTGCACCCTGTGCCATTGCACATACCATGGTGGCTCCACCCCCCCCCCCCCCCCTGCATAGCACAGACTGCCTCCCTGCTTTTGTAAGCACAGCGATGCTCCTCTGAGCCTTCTGCTCGAACTCATTCAATGCAAAGTGGGACCAAACTAACTGAATATACTTTTATGATTGCTGTTCACTGCTGGAGTATTTTTTAGGAGTTTAAACCATTCTCTAACGTAAAAAAGAAATTCCTGTAGTCACAGTCTCATAGGTCACAGTTTTCCAAAATCATGGATCATTTCAGTTTTAGTGAAGCATATAGGCACATGCTGTTAATTGACAACTTCTGTATTAAAGGACATGACTTGTTTAAAATGATTGTGAAGAAAGTTTTTAATTGTTTGGCTAAGAATTTAGTTAAAGAACTTACTAATAAAGGGCTTCTTTTACAAAGTTTTGCTAGTAATTCCTATGCGGCAAATGAGAAGAAGCCCATTCAATTCCTATGGGCTTCCTCTCATTTACTGCGCAGGAATTACTAGCATGGCTTTGTAAAAAAGGCTAAAACAAAAAAAAAAAGCTTGAAAACCTATCAAAAAAGAGAAAAATTGCTAAACTGTAAAGCTCCTCATACAATGGAATGAAGTGAATAAGACAGTTTAACATTTTGAACAGTTTGTCTATCTTTTGTGACTGACTTCCAAATATTATAATCTGGCTTATAAATTTTGTAAATATTTGTTAAATTTCTTTAGCATTTTTAAAATATTTCACTTATTTCACTATTTTAGTGTTATTAAGCACATATTGAAAACATATTTTGTCTCTTTTCTGTAATTGTGTTATGTATTGTTCACAATAAATTAATGATGAGCTTGGCAAACAGGAAAACCACTTTTGGTCAGTCACCCTGCTGAGGTATAAGCTGATTCACACCTTCCTTTCCAGGTGCTGTCTATAGAATTCCATGCTCCAACCACTTAATCCCCCACCCCCTATCTCCAGTCACTTATTCCCTCCCCCTACAGTACCCATCCCCCCCATTATCAGCAAATATATATAATGTCTTATATGTCCATCTATTTGCACAGAGCTGCGCTGATAATCTTCCCAGATCATTCTCATATAAAAATTTATTTCCTTTACAAACACTCAGTAAACACCACCCAACGTAAACACAAACTCCACATCTATCACACCCTGAGTACAGAAATATAAAAAGTGGAAATGCAACATTTTGTCACACTGTTGTAAAGATGCATTTTAAAACTTGTTTAAAATCCTGCCATGTCTTTTAAAATGAATCTGCACAAAAATTGCTGCTAGAGGAAGTACAAAAATCTTCCACACACCATAGTTCTCGTCCACCTGGATGAGGATGAGCTTTGTAATGAACTCCCTCTAGTGGTGAAAGGTAGGTGCATCTGACCAAAGAAACTTGTCTTGGAAAGAGGATGTTTGAGGCAATTCTTTTTGTTCAATTAGCAGAACTGCTTCAAGTACATGGTGGGCATGTTTCCTCATACCTGAAAATCACTTTTTATAATCTGAAAAACCAATTTAAAAAAATCTGATTACAAACTGTGTGAATTAGGAATTTATTTATTTATTTGCTGCATTTGTATCCCACATTTCCCCACCTATTTGCAGGCTCAATGTGGCTTACATTGTTCCGTCATGGCAATCGCCATTCCAGAGTGAGAGATACAAGTGGTATTACACAAAGATCATGAGTGACATAGTAGATTAATCAAACAAGTATAAAGAGATCACAATTCGGGATAAGAGAAAGTAGTATTGCGTTAAAAGTTCATTTGATGGGTCGTTGCGGTATGCCTTGTTGAAGAGGCCGTGCGACACAGTTTTGGTAGGTTACTTTCCTACTGTACCCACACTGGGATTTCTGTCAGATAGCCTGCCTCTGGCCAACTCAGCCATCCATCTACTTTCAGTCAGTAAATGAGTACATGGCCCTAGCCGGCAGTTAAAAATGGCTATGGAAGGCAATGGCATGCTGCTAATAGTCTGCCGAGAAACCATCACATAAGTCATTCGTGACTTGGCACTTGAGTAAATGGGACTGCCTTTACCTTTTTATTAGGAATTAAAGGACCAATGTACCAAACATTGTTAATGATCAGACAATCATTAACTCGTTAAATCAATGCTAATGAGGAAATTAGGTGTGAATATATGTTAAGTAGCTCATTACCTTTAAATGCAGAGAAATTGTGCTTAATGTAGAGGTTGACCGAATGTCATTGGTTTCGGTTACGGCATTGAAACCGGCCCAAAATCCTTTTTCTGCCTGGTTTCGGTTTCAGTTTTGGCAGAAAGGTTATTTTAATTTTTGGCCATGTTTCGGTTTCAGCCAAAAATGACCATGTTTTATCAGTGGAAAGTCAAAAATTTGTGCTTTGTCCTGTTTGTCTCCCTCACTCCCTCCCCTTCACTTGAACAGGAGATGCCCCTCCTCCCGGACCCACAGGTGCCTCCCACCCCTTCCTGTTGACCCTCCTGGGTTTATCTTACAATCTCTGGTGGTCTAGGAGTGTAGTTAGGGCAGGAGCGTTCCCCAGTTACTCTTGCCCATTCTGATTCTGCTCTCAAAATGGCTGCCTTGACTGCAGCATCACTCCTGCCATGCCTCCACCACTTGAATACCAGGGATTGTAAGGTAGTCCTAGTTGGGGATGGGGGGAGGCTACTCTTTGTATTATTTTATTTTATTTTTTTGGTAGTGCGATTGCAAGTAATGCAGTTATGATCTTGTACAATAGTTTATATGGAAAATAGAGTGATCAAATAAATGCTTTTGATATAACATTTTAGCAGGAATTTAAGTCTTTAAATTTGGGATAAGTTCCTTAGGAGTTAGCTCCTCTGTGGGGTTATGACAACAGTTGTCGCTACAAGTATGGCACAAAGTCAGCCGCTATAACAGCAACGTGGGCTTTAGATTCAGTTTTCATTAGCTGCAATCCATGTATGTGGAGGCTATTTTGCTTAGAGGTAAAATATGGTTTTTCATTACCTAAAGAACTCTGGCTTGGATACTGAGGGTTTAGCAGATTGCAAGCTATGACACTCCCCAGCAGCCCTCACTGTTCCACATTAAAACAACCAAATTTGAGTTTTCGATTTTGGCTTCAGCAGAAGCCAGGTAATGAGTTTCGGCTCCGGTTTTGGTTTTAGTTGAAACTAGAAAAAAAAAGTTTGTCAGCTTCTACCTAATTGACTGAGTTTCTGGTCAGGACTGACTTACAGGTAGTCAGTCAGTCTTGATTGACTGCAGGCAGTCAATCAGGACGGACTGGCAGTCAGTCAGTCTTGAATGAATGGCCTTGACTGGCAGGCAGTCAGTCAGTCAGTCTTAACTAACTGGCAGGCAGGCAGTTATTCTTGACTGAGTGGGTGGCTGGTGTCATTTCTGACTGACTGACCTACAATTTGGCCATGGGTGTAAAACTGCTTCCACTGGCAGGGCTTGGCAGTCCCTGCCAGTTCAGGTATTTGGGAGTTGTGGGTTGGGGGTACAGAGAACAGTGTGGGGGGGCAGAGTAATATTTTGTGCCTTCTCCCACTTTGGGCTCAAGACTTCCCAAAATTCAAGTTCCTGCCACATGACTGGATCAAAGGCAGTTGGGAGGATTCACTTCTGCCAGGTTTAGGAGTGTAGGGCTCTGGAGGCAGTGACTATTCTCAGACCTGAAACTACTTTTTCCTCAAAAGGAAGGGGAAGGATGGTCTGAGCATTTTGAAATCCAGTCATGGAGGGACAGAGAGTGGAAAAAGCACCAAGACTGGGGCAAAGGAAGATTGTGGACTGCATGCTTTCAGAGCCCTGTCAGTGTTCCTTTTGCCTAAAAATTATTTACCTGGCCCTCAATGGGGAAGAAAAGAAAGGGTGCCAGTTGGGGGAAGTATTTCTGCCTCACTTGTAGCCCGGTCATTGTACCTGTGGATTGTCACATTTAGTGTCTGTCTGGTACACCCAGGGAAAAGTTGCCTGAGGAGCTTGTTACAGGTCTTCCATGGCATCAGAGACCATGCTGAGCCTGGGTAAAAGCAGCCCTCCCTGAATCCTGCCAAGCAAAGAGCTTTTATTTCTACTACGATACCGACCTTGCCGACAGGTGTGATTGAAGCCGCTGTTGTGACAGGGGATGAAGTTAGTGCTGGTAGAGTTCTGTCATGGCTTCCTGAATTATCAGAAAATGGGACTGAGGAGACAAGAACCCCTCCATTGTTTTCCTTCTCTCTTCAATGGCCTCCTTTTTTTTTTTTTTTTTTTTTGGATTTAATATGGTCAGCAATTAAGGAACTGAGTAAGGCCTTGATGTCTCAATTTTCTTCATTCCAGCACAAACACAAGCCTTTACTTCAAGGTTAGACACTTAGGAGCAAGAATTAAAAGCGGTGGTTAACTGCCTAGAGGTTTTGGAAGTGAATTTTAATTCTGTTACAAAATAAGGTTGAAGCATTGGAAAACATGTGACGGAATAACAATCTTTGATTTATCAATTGTCCCAAAGTTCCTAACATTTCAGCAAGAGAGTTAGTTAGATTTGCCTTGGAAAGTTTGAACATTTCTGAAAACAAATATTTCTTTGATATTGAAGGCATATTTGCCATTACCATCTAGGTTTTGCCACAACAACCAACTGTGGTGGACTTACTGGAAACTTTACAACCTATACAATCCATACAACCTAATATTGATATGGGATTAACAGCATTTTCAGCGACATCCATGCAGTGGCACAGCAGAAATGTGTCTGGTGGAGTGCCCCAAGCCTCAGCAGCTGAAGACTCTCGGCATCTCTCCCTAGCTGACAACTCCCGGCATATCTCCATCCATGAGATTGGGGGAGAGGGAGATAACAACTGCACTCCCCCGACCCCCCCGGTACCTTTAAATTCTTTAGGTCTTCTCCGACAGCGAGCAGCAACACATTCCTCCTGCTCATGGTGGCCTGAGCCTTCCCTCTGTCGCAACTTCCTATTTACTGGACCAGAAAGTTGCGTCAGAAGGAAGGCTCGGAGCTGATGCGAGCAAGGGGAATGAGCTGCTGGCAAAGACCTAAAGGATTTTAAGGTGGTGGGGGTGGGGGAGTGGAGTTAAATGACCTCCCAATCACCTGGGGGGAGAAGGGAGACATACGGGGGAGTGGCAGCAAGGGGGCAGGATTGTTTTGTGCACCCACTTTGGGCTCAGTCCCACTCAAAATTGGGTTTATGGCTACACCCCTGCTTCCGTGAAAGCCCAAGTGGTACCTGCTACTATGATTTTGGCTTTGTCTCTTGAATCTGACTGAGACTGGATTTTAAGATCCTTTTTTCAGCGTAGAGATTCTGCTTTTTGTGACTTAAAGGTTTGAGTATTTCTGTATGTTGCATGGTTGACTTCAAAGAACAGGCAACAGTTCTTGTACATTGCACTCAAGAGTACTACAAATAGATGATAATTCTTTTTCTAAAATATCCCTGCAATGTAACATTGAGGGGTCCTTTTACAAAGGCGTGCTGATTAGCACGTGGCAAACGCTAGAGATGCTCATAGAAATATGTGGGCATCTCTAACGTTTAGTGTGAGCTTATTTTTAGCATGCGCTAAAAACGCTAACGCGCCTTTGCAAAAGGGACCCCCTAAATTAATTTGTGAAGAGTCACAATTGTCATTATTTTTAGTTGATAAAGTTCCATTAGGTTCATCTACGCCTCTTTAGTCCTAAACTCTTATATCTCCAGGAAATTATGCTGCTTAATTCGAGTCCAAGGGATGTGCAGTATTTAGTTTCCATTTGAAATTCCTTATATTGCTTCTGTTTTGAGTGCCCCCCCTCCTCCTATTAACCTTGAGGACTTTGGGGTTTGAGTGAAATTTGTATCCTTATCTATTTATATTGAATTTGTTATTGAAAATTTCTATATTCACTCATGCTTTCTTGTCAAGTGTAATTCTTGTTATGTTATTTTGAAATTTTCATAAATATAAAATAATAATAAAAAAGCAGCAAGACTGAGGTTGGGCTGCTCACAATCTGATGGCTGAAATTGTTGTGCTGGAAGGAAGAGGCAGGGAGAAAAAGATGCAGCATGAAGAACATGGGCAAAAACAAACAAACAAAAAAACCAGACAGCAGCAGTGATGCAATGAAGGACACAGCAGGAGTTTATCCAAATGTTAATTTTAATGGAAACAGGACCCAACCTGTCCAAGTTTCAGAAAAACCTTTGTCAGGGATCTACAACAATAAATATAATAAAATCAATAAAAGTAAAAGAAAGATCATTGTTAAAATGAATTATACAAAAATGAAAATAATAGTAAGAATGCAAATGTTACCACATAGGTTTCCACAATACATTCACAGGACCTTTATTATTTATACATTTATAATATATCCCTTGATCTGATGTTTTAGTTTGAATTGCATTAAGACTTTTTAGTTTTGTTTTGGAATCCTTCCTTCACCTATTTTTGGTATTGTGCTAATCTGCTGGATTATATATTTGTGTTTTAAGTTAAATGGATAGTCGTTGTCCATATGCTTAGCATTGTTTTTACCCTATGAGCCATATAATATGAATATTATTATTGAGAATTTTATTTAAATAAAGGCTTTATATGGTTAGGATTTTTATCTTATTTGAAGCTATACATTATGGGCAGTAATAAAGATATGTGATTTTTTAAAAATATGTTGACAGGGTATTGCAGTACATGCTTTGAATCTGTGAATGTATTGTGAAAATCTATGTGGTAAAGTTTACATTCTTACTATTATTTTCATTTCCATACAATTAATTTTAACAATGATCTTTTTTTTAAAAATACTTTTATTGATTTCATTTATTGTTTGTAGAGACCCCTGATGAAGGTTTTTCTGAAACTTGGCCAGGTTGGGTCTTGTTTACATTTGGATAAACTCTTGCTGTGTTTGTCCTTCCTTGGATCACTGCTGCTGTTTGGTTGTCTGTGCAGTCCACTGTCTCCTGTTTGTTTCTGCAAAAATAAACAAAACAAAACACTTGTACCTTGGGCCAGGATAGGAAAAGCGTGGAGAGCTATGAAAAACTTGCTCCAAGGACCACATCTAGCTCATGGGTTCTAATTCAGGGACCCCTGCCCCATGTGAATGGCTTCTTCGGACTGATACAAGTTTGCAGGAAACCTTTGTTCAAACCCTGGAAATGAGCTCTATGTAAATCATGGGGCACATGCCAATTTCATTCAAACACAAACTTTGGGTGTCTTCAACAAGTTCAGCAAAAGTTCAGACAGACATGTTACTAGCAGCAAAGTGATAAATCTCTTTCTAAACGGAATTCATGCTCTGGCGATTCCAGCAAAGTTCTTTAGACTGAAAATCCACTTACATTCTTGAAAAGGAGATGAATAATGAAATTTTCGGCCAATCCACTATTCCTCTCTCTCTGTTCCATAATCCTCATTAGAGCTCATCAGATAACACAGGAAAAAAAAGCTTGAGTGATAGGAGAGAAATATATTATTCACTCCTTTCATAAGAAAAACCCAAAGCTCCCACTGGCGTTTGCACCAGCAAGCAGCAAGTCATTAGAAAAACAGAAATTGAAAGAAAAAAAGGGCACAACTCACTGGGTATCTAAGCATTTATATCAAGGAGGTTTGATTAACAGGAGAAGGCAGGAGTGTGCTTGGCCCATTATCTGGCTTGAAGCAAGGAGGTGGAGCTTGTTTCCCTAGCAATTACATTGTTTTGAGTGTACCAAGATGGTGGCGGCTGCACTGGGGAGAATTAAAACCTTCGGTGCATAGGCTTCAGCCTTTTAACATCACACTGTCTCCTGTTCATTAAACCTCCTTGATTTATATCAACAAGATGTCACTGCTGACATCCCCATTCCTTAAAGGTACATAACCCTATTTTATAAAGGTATTTACACACATCATGCTGCTAAACCAAGTAGATCAGCATAGGTAGAGGATAAGTAGATGTGGATACTCAGTCACATACAACTTTCCATTTTGCTTACATGTAGCTCTGCCATCTCAATGGCTGTTCTTGACCAGCCCAAAAGACTTTTGGAAACTGGTATGGGTGCACTCTTCAAACTGAGCCTAGCCATTCTAAGGGCAATTCTATAACTGGGTGACCACGTTTACGTGCCAGCTGGGCGTGTGAATGCACAGAATACCTGCACTTGTACGAGTAAGTGTTCACATACGTTTGTAAGAGACAGCAAAGCAGCTAAGTGGTGTTCTGTAAGGGTCCGTGTAAATGACATAATATGTACATACAAAGGGATGTTTACATGGGTGGAGCATGGGCAATTCTGCCACTTAATGCGCATCACTTACAGAATACTTTGAGTTAAGCATGCTCTTGCCACAGTTAGGTACCTGCTATTAAGTCAAGTCTATGACCGAAACCGATTGTATTAGCATTCTATAATGGAATCTGAGTGCCCAGATGCCATTATTGAATAGGCATTCACTTCATGGCATCAGGGTGCTGAAAAGGAGTCATCCTTGGGGGATGATTATATGGCCTAGGCACTCATATTTACACAAGCATTACATGTGTAAATGTTTGGAAGACTGGTAATTACATGCCTAAGTGCTAGCGAGGCACCTAAGTGCCATTCAGCAAATACCTACTTAACTTATGTAGCATGTATTTGCAAGGAAGCATACATAGGGGTAGGACATAAGTGGTGCTCCCACTTATGCATGTAACTTACAGAATACTGTAAGTTATACACGTACCTGCTGCCAGGGCAGATAATACGAGGGGCCTGATACGCTCTGTCAGTAGGTCGCATATCCCTTTCCTCTCTGCCCCTGGGTCCCACACCTCTCCCCCCTCTCCAGATCCAACATGTTTTTCCCTCTCCTCCCAGATTCAACATCTCTCCCTCTTATTCTTTCTCCCTCCCCTCGATGCACCATTTCTGCCCCCACTCCACAGCTCCACCAGCTCTGCTCCTCCCTCCATTCCCCAGATCCAATACCTTTCCCCCCTCTTGAGGCCAACATTTTCCCCTCTGTCCCTGGATCTGGCTCGCTCCCCTCGGGTTTACCTCAAAAGTCCCTTTCTCCATACAGGGCCCTAGCTGGGCCGCTGACTGGAATGGCTGTGCCACAGCCACCCTTGTGGAAGCAGGATGTTATGTCAGAAAGGGGTGGGCCGTATCAGAGAGGTTCTGGTCAGTAGCAGACAGGGATTTTTGGGATAAACGGGGGGGGGGGGGGGGGGAAGGGGGAAGGAATGTGTGAGAGAAGGAGGAGTGCCGGACCCGGGGATGGAAGGATGTTGAACATGTAGAGAGGAAGTACTGGGCCTTCCAACTGCAATGGGCCCTCAGACACTGCCTGGTTGTTCGAATGGTCAGTCTGCCTCTGCCTGTTGCAATTAGGCACTTGCACTTAAAACACCAACTCTATGACTGGCGTAAGTGCAGTTGCCTAAGTTGTAGGTGTGTTATTAGCCAGTTACACTAGTATCCTATAAAGGAAAGTTGGTGCTTACCTTCTTTTATAGAATAGACTTCTATCACATGCACTGTGGGCACCTACTTGGAGGCACCCAATCATAGAATTGCCCGCTATTCCATGGATTCTATATAGCGCAACTTAAGTTGCATGCGGAAATCTGGTCATATTCTGGATTTGCACATGCAACTTAATTAGCTAACAAGCCAATCTGTGCCGATAAATTACCACTATTGCCATTTAAGAAGCAATTATTGACACTAATTGACATTAATAGAATGTATGCACAGAACTGACAACGTATTCTACAACATGAAGCATGTAAATTCTAAGTCATATAGTTGAAAAGGGGGTGTGGCCATGGGTGGGTCATGGGCATTTCTAAAATCTATGCACGTTATAGAATACAACTGGTCCATGCATAATTTAGGTGTCGACATTTACACCAAGTAACTTGGTATAACTTCCTGGAACTACACTCGGCGTATTCTATAAACTGTATGGTAATTTAGGCTTATTCTATAAAGTACGCCTAGGTGTATTTCGTTTTGGCGCCAGTTGTTTAAGTGTGATACAGTGGCATAGCCAGAAGTCAATTTTTGGGTGGGCCAACAGGTTGGATGGGTGGGCACTAGACAGTGGTGTGCTGGTAAATGTTTAACAACAGGCTCTCTCCCCAGTCCACCTCTGCACCCCCCCATCCACCTGTGCACCTCCCCTCAAAATTGCAGAGCTGGCTATAGCCGGGGAGAGAGCCTGGGGGGGGGGGGGGGGGGCAATGCATTACTGTCTCCAGGAAAAAAAAATTAAATGATCCCAGGTTCCAATTTAATTCATGTTTAATGTGGGATAAAATGCCATAAATAAGTAAATAAATATAAACTTTTAATGTTGAGCACCTGATTCTCAAAGTGGACATATTCCAAACACTATAATGAAAATAAAATGATTTTTTTCTACCTTTGTTGTCTGGTGACTGTTTTTCTGATCATGCTGGCCCAGTATCCGATTCTGCTGCTATCTGTCCTCTTAACTCCATTTCCAGGGCTTCCTTTCCATTTATTTCTTTACTTTCCTCCTTTCTTCTTCATTTCTTGCTCTATATCCATAAGTAAAAGCGGGGTCCTCTGCAGACTTGACTGTCTAGTGGATCCAGCTTCTGCCTATTTTCTTCATCCATGTGCAGTTTTTCTCCTCTCTTCCTTTTCCCTCATCTCATCTCCTTCCTCATTCTTCCATCCCCTCCATCCATGTCCAGCATTTCTTCTCTCTCCCCTCTCTTCCATCCATGTCCAGCAACCCTCCTCTCCCCTTCCCTCCATCCAGCAACCCTCCTCTCCCCTTCTTCCACCATGTCCAGCAACCCTCCTCTCCCCTTCCCTCCATCCAGCAACCCTCCTCTCCCCTTCTTCCACCATGTCCAGCAACCCTCCTCTCCCCTTCCCTTCATCCAGCAACCCTCCTCTCCCCTGCCCTCTCCTCTCCCCTTCTTCCACCATGTCCAGCAACACTCCTCTCCCCTTCCCTCCATCCAGCAACCCTCCTCTCCCCTTCCCTCCATCCAGCAACCCTCCTCTCCCCTTCTTCCACCATGTGCAGCAACCCTCCTCTCCCCTTCCCTCCATCCAGCAACCCTCCTCTCCCCTGCCCTCTCCTCTCCCCTTCTTCCACCATGTCCAGCAACCCTCCTCTCCCCTTCCCTCCATCCAGCAACCCTCCTCTCCCCTTCTTCCACCATGTCCAGCAACCCTCCTCTCCCCTTCCCTTCATCCAGCAACCCTCCTCTCCTCTCCCATGCCCTCTCCTCTCCCCTTCTTCCACCATGTCCAGCAACCCTCCTCTCCCCTTCCCTCCATCCAGCAACCCTCCTCTCCCCTTCTTCCACCATGTCCAGCAACCCTCCTCTCCCCTTCTTCCACCATGTCCAGCAACCCTTCTCTCCCCTTCTTCCACCATATCCAGCAACCCTCCTCTCCTCTCCCCTTCCCTCCATCCAGCAACCCTCCTCTCCCCTTCTTCCACCATGTGCAGCAACCTCCTCTCCCGTCTGCCCTGTTTCCTTCCTGCCCCCCCCCCCGCCGTACCTTTAAATATTATAGTTTTGCTGGAGTCGCGGGCAGCCGGCATTGAAGACATTGGCAGGCTTACGCTGGTTCCAGCAGCCTTCCCTCTTCCCTCGTTGCAAGTCGGATGATGGCTCCGCCCTCTTCTGACGTATTTCCTGTATCTACGAGGGCGGAGCCATCATCCAACTTGCAACGAGGGAAGAGGGAAGGCTGCTGGAACCGGTGTAAGCCTGCCGATGTCTTCAATGCCGGCTGCCTGCGACTCCAGCAAAACTGTAATATTTAAAGGTACGGCAGGCGGCGGGGGGCAGGGCGGGGCAGTGGCGGGCTGGGGAGGCAGATGCGGGATCGGAGCTCAGCCTGCTCCCTCCGCTCCGCTGCCTCCACTGCTGGGTGGGCCTGAACCAAAACTGGGTGGGCCTGGGCCCACCCAGGCCCACCCGTGGCTACGCCCCTGGTGTGATATATAGAATCTAGTCCTATTTGTTACTGTTGTATAATAGATGAGAGGATGGGGTATCTGGATTTAGCTCACACCTTTTCAGTAATAGGTCAAAGTTAGTTACGTGCAGGCACAGTCGAAGTTCTTGCCCAAAGGAGTTGAGTGCTGCTTCTGCAGCAGCTCCAGTCCCAGCTAGTGCAATGAAGGAGCAGAAACTGAGTTTGAGAATCAAACCTAAGTCTCCCACAAGGCACTGCACAGAACTGCCACTGAACCTCTGGTGTGACCCTGACACTTTTCATTTTTAGCAGCAAGCAGAGCAGCCACGAACATGATTATATGGTTATTCAGTCATCTTAAAATGTGCTCTCCGAAACACGGTCAAAAATAATTTCCTGTAATTGATAAAATTCATTAAACACTGATTGTGTTGATTCCTCTTTGTATGCAATTTTATTGGCAATTATTTTAGGCTTTATATATCTTCATTGATATGACAGGTTTTACATACAATACATATACAATATTTGTCAGTAAAACCCAAGTATCTCTGGGAATTGGATTAGTATAATCAGTACAACTATACTTAATTCACTATAAATCAGTGCCCCCTGCTTACAGATAATATTAGCATACGTTTTACCAGGGCACTGCTTAGTACTTCATCATTATGAAACTACAGAGCATTCAAGATAGTACACAGGAGGGTCTCTGATTACTAATTAATATTATCTTTAATTCCCTTAAGTGAAACTGAGAATTTAGTGGTCTCAATAGGCTCTCTTCATTTAAAATGACAGTGGAACATTCTACTACAGATAGGAACATATATGGTGATAGGAGTGCAATGCTCAGGTGATTCACAGATCCCAGGATTTTTTCTTTTACATTAAAATGTAAAATGAAAGCCTATGGAAGTCAGCTTAAAAGGCTTATTTGTGATTTTGACATGAAAGCACTCACATTTACACATGTAAACTTCAGCTGCATAGAAATCACAATTTCAGAAAATCAGTAATATACATGTTGGCCATGTTCATATTTCCACATGTATAAGGGTATGTTATGGGCAGCGCTGTGGTCTACACATGTAGAACATATTTCACAAGGCATGTCGATATGCAGAGCAGTACATTTAAATGTCAGAAATTCTAGCTGCTATAAATTACATACCAACACTGACCTCACTTCTCTTGAAGGACTGATTTCAGTGTTGCTGACTGGTGCTAGGGTCCACCATGGGGGTCAGTGCTCAAGAAAAAGATCTAGGTGTCGTTGTAGATAATTACTACTACTACTGCTACTACCTATCATTTCTCTAGGGCTACTAGATGTACGCAGCACTGTACACTGGAAATGAAGAGAGCCCCTGCTTGACAGAACTTACAATCTAATTTGGACAGACAAACAGGACAAATAAGGGATAAGGGAATTACTAAAGTGGGAATGATAAAACATGGGTACTGAACAAGTAAGTAAGGGTTAGGAGTTAAAAGCAGCATCAAAGAGGTGGGCTTTTAGCCTAGATTTGAAGACGGCCAAAGATGGAGCTTGACATACCAACTCAGAATGTCTATTCCAGGCATATGGTGCAGCAAGATAAAAGATATGGTGCAGCAAGATAAAAGATAAAAGTAGAGGAGAAGGGTACAGATAAGAGAGATTTATCTAATGAACGGAGTTCCTGGGGAGGAGTGTAGGGAGAGATAAGAGTGGAGAGGTACCGAGACGCTGTAGATTTAACGCACTTGTAAGTCAATAAGAGGAGTTTGAATTGTATGTGGAAATGGATAGGGAGCCAATGAAGTGACTTCAGGAGAGGGCTAATATGAGCATATCGACACTGGCAGAATATAAGTCATACAGCAGAATTTAGAACAGATTGAAGGGGAGAGACTTGGCTTAGAGGGAGACCTGTGAGAAGCAAGTTGCAATAGTCTAAGCGAGAGGTGATAAGAGTGTGGATAAGGGTTGTGGTAGTGTGCTCAGAAAGGAAAGGACAAATTTTGGTGATATTATAGAGAAAGAAACAACAGGCTTTATCAGTCTGTTGAATATGTACAGAGAAAGAGAGAAAGGAGTGAAAGAGTACCCCAAGTTTATGAGCTGATGAGACAGGGAGGATGAGAGTGTTATCCACATAGCTAGAGATAATGGAGATGAAAACGGTAATGGAGATGAAAACGGTAATGGAATTCAAACATGCATGGGATAAACACAAAGGAATCCTGTTTAGAAGGAATGTTTCCATAGTGGAGATTGGGTGGCGACGCCGGTAATTGGGAAACAAAATGGGAGCTGGGCAGACTTCTATAGTCTACGTCCTGATTGTGACTGAATAGATAGGGATGGGCTGGAATGTAAATTCTAAGGGGCTTCGATGTTAGCTTCAGAACTTAGTACAAGAACAGTACTGGGCAGACTTCTACAGTCTGTGCCCTGAGAAAGGCAAGGAAAATCAAACTCGGGTATACATATAAAGTATCACATACTATGTAAAATGAGTTTATCTTGTTGGGCAGACTGGATGGACCGTACAGGTCTTTATCTGCCGTCATTTACTATGTTACTATCAGGCTTATTTTTGAAAGAGAAGGGCGCCCATCTTTCGACACAAATCACAAGATGGGCGTCCTTCTCACAGGGTCACCCAAATCGGCATAATCGAAAGCCAATTTTGGGCATCCTCAACTGCTTTCTGTTGCGGGGATGACCAAAGTTCATGGGGGCCTGTCAGAAGCATAGCAGAGGCGGGACTGGGGCATGCCTAACACATGGGCGTCCTCGACCAATAATGGAAAAAAGAAGAGTGTCCCTGACGAACACTTGGATGACTTTACCTGGTCCTTTTTTTCTTATGACCAAGCCACAGAAATGTGCCCTAAATGACCAGATGACCACCGGAGGGAATTGGGGATGACCTCCCCTTACTCCCCCAGTGGTCACTAACCCCATCCCACCCTAAAAAAAAATAAAAGATATATTTTTCCAGCCTCTATGCCAGCCTCAAATATCATACCCAGCTCCATGATAGCAGTATGCAGGTCCCTGGAGCAGTTTTAGTGGGTGCAGTGCAGTTACTTATCCGATTTCCCTTTCTCTCTCTCACTGATTTCACTGCAGTTTCACTCTTTCTTGCGTTGGGGCCCGGTCATCTCCTCCGATGCACGTTCTCTTCCTCCTGCACCTCTCTCTTAATTAAATCAAATGGAGAAAAACCCTAACTCCTTAACCTAGACATATAACACTCTGCTGGGTGAGTTTACTTGTTGGGCAGACTAGATGGACCGTGCAGGTCTTTCTCTGCCGTCATCTACTATGTTACTATGTTATGTTACTTAAATGCTTTTCAAAACACTGGGACTGGAAACTCTTATAAATAAAAATAAACAAACAGCCCCTCACTTCCAGGCCTATTCTTACACTGGTATTCCCTATTCTGGAAGGGTATGTTTAGGGCAAACACTCACAATAACCAATCCAATTTTCTGACCCAGGCCCATCCCCCCTACCTGTTACACTTGTGGTGGTAAATGTGAGCCCTTCAAAACCCACCCGAAACCCACTGTACCCACATCTAGGTGCCTCCCTTCACCCATAAGGGCTATGGTAGTGGTGTACAGTTGTGGGGAGTGGGTTTTGGGGGGCTCAGCACACAAGGTAAGGGAGCTATGCATCTGGAAGCAATTTATGAAGCCCACTGCAGTGCCCCCTAGGGTGCCTGGTTGGTGTCTTGGCATGTCAGGGGGACCAGTGCACTACGAATGCTGGCTCCTCCCACGACCAAATGGCTTGGATTTGGTCATTTCTGAGATGGGTGTCCTCGGTTTCAATTATGGCCGAAAATCGGGGATGACCATCTCTAAGGTCGACCTAAATTTCGCGATTTGGGTGTCCCCAATCGTATTATCGAAATGAAAGATAGACGCCCATCTTGTTTTGATAATATGGGTTTCCCCGCCCCTTCGCCGGGACGACCTGCGAGGACGTCCTCAGGAAAACCTGGGCACCCCTTTCGATTATGCCCCTCCATGTTACTATGTTAGAATGGCTGAAGAGGAGAGGTTGGTTTAGGGGGAAGATGATAAGCTCAATCTTGGTCATGTTTAGTTTCAGATGATGGTGAGACATTCAGGCAACAATGTCAGACAAGCAGGCTGATACTTTGGCCTGGATTCCTGCTGAAATTTCTGGTGTGGAGAAGTAGATTTGTGATGCTGAAAAATATGGGAAGATATCAGATCACTAAGGGAAGAAGTATAGATGGAGAAAAGAAGAGGTCCCAAGATAGAGACCTGAGGTACAGCAATTGATAGTGGAATAGAAGTGGAGCAGGATCCACCAAAGTATACACGAGCTGAGGTCTGCGCATCAACCTGGGAGCAAAGAGGATTAATAGTAACATAGTAAGTGACAGCAAATAAAGACCTGAACGGTCCATCCAGTGTGCCCAATAGTCACACTCATCAGTTCATGTTTAAATCAACAAGTGTGATATTATATACTTGATTATGGTCTTTCTTTGGTGTTTCTAGGACATAGACCATAGAAGTCTATCTGGCCCAATCTTTATGTTTCAACTACTGGAGTTGCCGTCGAAGCCCATTCCAGTCTATTCATCTTCTCATTTGTGAAACACAGACCGTAAAAGTCTGCCCAGCACTGTCCTCATGTTCCAGCCACTGATGTTGCTGTCTAAGCCCTTTCCAGCCCATCCTAAACCAGATTGCCATATATGAGACAGACCATACCAGTCTGCCCGGTATTGGCCCTGGTTCATCACAGCCAGAGTCACCATCTAAGTGTCACTTGACACATCCACACACATGCAGCCATTTAAGGTTAGGTTTTTTTTTTTTTAAATAACTTCCATTTTCTAGTGATCCTCTGTGTTCATCCCATGCCTTTTTGAATTCTGTCATCATTTGTGTCTCTAGCACTTGCTTAATGGAAGACATTTGTGCTGTAAAGCAAGGAGGAAGAGGAAGAGGAGACAGCACTCAAAAACTTGGTAATCGGTAGATGAGAGGCTGGCGCAGCAGCTTACACTTCCATGTGAATCCCGCAGCAATTGTTTCCATCCCCATGGGAATCACGCAGGAACTGCTTCCATCCCCGCGGGAATCCCGCAAACCCCATTCCCATGCAGGTCTCTAATTCAAAAGCATGGATTAATGAGACAAAGCCAGCATGGATTTAGTGAAGAGAAATCGTGCCTCATCAATCTACTACATTTCTTTGAAGGGGTGAACAAACATGTGGATAAGGGTGAGCCAGTTGATATATCTGGATTTTCAAAAGGCGTTTCACAGAGTACCTCATGAAAGACTCCAGAGGAAATTGGAGAGTCATGGGATAGGAGGTAGTGTCCTATTGTGGATTAAAAACTGGTTAAAGGATAGAAAACAGAGAGTACGGTTAAATGGTCAGTATTCTCAATGGAGAAGGGTAGCTAGTGGGGTTCCCCAGGGGTCTGTGCTGGGAGTAACTAGTGAGGTAATTAAATTTGTTGATGACACAAAGTTATTCAAAGTTGTTAAATCACAAGAGGATTGTGAAAACTTACAAGAGAACCTTACGAGACTGGGAGTCTAAATGGCAGATGATGTTTAATGTGAGCAAGTGGAAAGTGAAGCATATGGGAAAGAGGAACCCGAATTATAGCTACGTAACGCAAGGTTCCACGTTAGGAGTCACCAATCAAGAAAGGGATCTAGGTGTCGTCATTGATGATACATTGAAACCTGCTCAGTGTGCTGCTGCGGCTAAGAAAGCAAATAGAATGTTAGGTATTATTAGGAAAGGAATGGAATAAAAAATGAGGACGTTATAATGCCTTTGTATTGCTCCATGGTTCAACCGCACTTGGAATATTGTGTTCATTTCTGGTCACCGCATCTCAAAGATATAATGGAATTAGAAAAGGTGCAGAGAAGGGCGACAAAAATGATAAAGGGGATGGGATAACTTCCATATGAGGAAAGGCTGAAGCAGCTAGGGCTTTCAGCCTGGAGAAAAGACGGCTGAGGGGAGATATGATAGAGGTCTATAAAATAATGAGTGGAGTGAAAGGGTAGACATGAAGTGTCTGTTTACTGTTTCCAAAAATACTAGGACTAGGGGGCATTCAAAGAAGCTACAAAGTAGTAAATTTAAAATGAATCAGCTTCCTAAAGGAAAAGTCCATAGACCATTATTAAAATGGACTTGGGGAAAATCCACTGCTTATTTCTGGGATAAGCAGCATAACATGTTTTGTACTTTTTTGGGATCTTCCCTTGTATTTGTGACCTGGATTGGCCACTGTTGGAAACAGGATGCTGGGCTTGATTGACCTTTGGTCTGTCCCAGTATGGCAATACTTATGTACTTATGTACACTAAAAGTGCGATGGGAGAAATAAGAAGAAAACCAGGAAAGAACAGCCTTGAAATCCAAGTGAAGACAGCGTATCAAAGAGTAGGCGGTGATCAACAGTGTCACAAGTGGAAGATAGATCGAAAAGGATGAGGATAGAATAGAGATCTTTGGTTCTGGCTAGGAATAGTTTATTGGAGACTTTAGCAAGCGCTGTTTCAATTGAATGAAGAGGGCAAAACCCAGATTGAAATGGATCAAGGATAGCTTGAGATGAAAGAAAGTCAAGACGACGGTGGTGAACAGCACAAGCAATGTAGGAAGTGGGTTTACCTCATGTGACATACATGGTTGCACACTGCATTCAAATAATGCATATGAGGCCATTAAGTATGCTGCCGCAATGCATAAAACAAATGAGGCCTCTGATGCTCAGTTACAGAGTGAATTTTTTTTGTCAGGTCTAGGGCTGTGTAACCCAACCTGGCATCCCTGATTGGTTAACGTTTTTCACCAGAAATTTCTCCTCTGCAGAGCAAAAATTGCTGCTAAAAAGCTAAGTATTTTGCTCCTTATAAGTAATGAAATTTTATGATTTTTATAAGCTGTAAGATGAAGAATTAAAAATAAGAAGATAAAGATAAAGATCAGAAAGCAATAATAAAAAGAAAAAAACATGAAGTGGGTAGTTCTATGAAGAGTTACATGGCGCCCTAAAATGTGGGACGCTGTGCCCGGAAGTGACTGCTAATGATGATTCTGATGATCCCCATATATACAAAATATATATATTTACATAAAAAAAAGTTTCTTTAATGCGGGTCTTTTGAAAAAATATATATAAAAATAAAAAAAGAGTGGATGTTTGGGAGTTTATTGTGATACATATTCTATAAACCTTGCCTAACATTAAGCGCTGTTTATAGAATATGAGTAATGGCTGTTCCCACAACTAAAATTTAGGTGCAGCCATTTACGCCAACTAAATCTGGTTTAAAAGCCTACATCTTACTTAGGCGCAGATCAGGCAAATTCTGTAACAGTGTATGTAATTTTCAGGCACATCCATGACCCTCCCGTGGCCACACCCCCTGTATGATCTGTGCATTAGAATTTACATGCACCACCTTACAGAATATGCTTAGTTGCACATGTAAAATCAGTGCCGATTAGTCCTAACAATTGCTTGCTAGCAGCCAATTATTGGCGCTGATTAGCTTGTTAAACAATTAAGTTGCACGTGCAAATCGGCTTTGCGCGCTGATTTGCATGCAAACTGTAGTCACCATATATAGAATCTGGGGGTAAGAGTGTAAATGCCGGCCATGTCTCTGCCCTGCCCATGCCTCGCCCCTCCCCTATGAATGCTCCCCCAACAAATGCACAATAAGCCATTTTCTCAATTGCTGATAAATAGGCTGATAGCACCAATCATACAAACTCTTCACATTACAATCCTTTTAATTATTTGAAAGAGAGCCCTCAGAAAAAAACACTATCAAGGCAATATCATCGGTTTTTACCCAGTCTTTTGCCGGGTGGCATAGCACATCTTTCATAGGGCTATCTCTTATTTGTGAAAATAAGTGCTATTACCAAACACTAAAGTGCTCAACGTAAACGTGCTCTCAAAAATAATTGTGACTTATGTTTAGACGTTATTGTTAATTACATTTTTTTCTTCTTTTCTTTTTCTTGCTGATCAATTCTCAGTCCGTAAAGTCCATAAAGTTCACAATCCGCTAGATTTTACCCTGATAACGTTATCAGGGTATTCTGAGTCTTGTTACCTGTTCCTGTTTGTGCTGCTCATATATTTGGTAAATATAAATATGGGGTTGAGGGTGGTGGTTATTCATTGGTACATGATGATAGGACGCCTTTGATGCAGTTTCAATTCACTGCTGTTCTCAGAAGCTCCATGAAAAACAGCTAGCTTTGAACTGTTGCGATTTGGGACACCTTCTTTTAAGATTGGAGCTTCCTCCTTTACTTTGGCACAGGGCATGTCTCCTATGCATATTCAGAGAATAGGCAGGTGGTGTCCTGCTTCTTCTAAGTTATATGTGCTCTAGCAATTTTGTGGCATTTTGTTTTCCTTAGTAGTTTCTTCTTTTAGTTTGCTTCCAAGTTTGTGGGATGCAAGAAATAGTTGTATGGATTTGGGGACATTCTTACATGTTCTGGGTTCAGAAGTAACAGAGAAGTCATGACTGGGTCTTGCTTTGGATTCTGGATCTATTCGTTGGGTATTTGTGGGATGGTATAGAACCAACGGTTGCCTTCTTTCTTGCGGGCCAAAAGCTGGTGGCTGATTCACATTTATTGTTAATTCATTTTGGGGTTCATGATTTGTGCACTGTTAAAAGGGTGGATCTCATCAGGCAGATGAAGAAGGCTTTGTTGTAGATTCGTGACCAGTTTCCTGAACTGCAGTTAATTTGGTTGCACATTGTTCCCAGAAGAGTTTAGTGTAGAGGTGTGAAAGAGAAAAAGGTTGAATGTTTAAGGAAGAGGATGAATTCTGAAATGGCCAAGTTTGTTGTATTGCTTGGGGGTTTGGTTTTGTTCCATGAATTGTTAACACTGGGGTACCCAAGACTTTGTTCCAGCCTTATGGGGTTCATCTTTCAGATATTGATTTAGATAATTTTTGAGTTATTTCTAGTATATCTTGGAAGTTGGGGGGAGAAGGATTCAGGGTCACAGCTGTGGTGTGGGAGCAGGCAGGCTTATGGTGGATGAGTATGTGAGCATCATTTGTTCCAGACTGGGAAAGTGTGTTGCAGTTGGATTTTGGCTCTGGAGGACCTATGGCTTCCTAGAGCTACCACTAGGGAGCTTTGGGGGATGAAGACTTGGGGAAGCCACCACTTACCCTGGGATTGGTTGGAATTTTGCTACTATATAGGTTTCTGTCAGGTACTTGTGACCTGGATTGGCCCTTGTTGAAAACAGGATACTGGGCTGAATGGACCATTGTTCTGACCCAGTATGAGTACTCTTATGTTCTTAAGCTTGAAGGCTGTGACCTGAACAACCTGGGGTCATTGCAGGAGGTTCAGTAGGCCTAGCTACATATATTAATTGATGCATTTGTTTTGGCTTGGATGTCACCATCTAGCTAGGTGGCCAAAGGCGGCAGATGGAAAATTTGAGGCAGTTGACAGTTCTTGTCACTGCTGGAAGTGTCATCTCGTTAATATGAATGTATTCAGCTAGGCTGGAAAGGGGGCATAATAGTTTGATTGTGCAAATTATTTTGCTGTATTTCATGATTATTGGATCTTGTGGGTTAATAAAGCTGCAACCCTGTTTTCCCACTTATGTGTCTGTTATTAATTGACTATTGGAAGGGGTGGTTATAATTGTCCGTATTATTGATGTCCAGGGTAATTCAGTGTTATAAATGAATCCTAGTATTTTAATGATTAAATAACAGTAATTTTATAGCACATGTCCCTTCCTGTCTTTGGCTTAGAGGGAATCCATCTGCCCTGCCCCACCCTCTCGTAATCTCTCCCCCCTCCACTGTTATGTTTCCAGTTATGGCCTGTAGAAAAGTGAACAACAGTAGAAAGGATCCCCCACTGCAAGAACTCCAAAAAGCCCCCTGGGTTGTATGATGGACCAGCGGCTCTGAAACATTCACCCCTTGTCCAGTGAGGTGTTGAAATGAGGTTACCTGTAGACCTAGAGTTCTTTGCATACAGTATTGTCAGCTGGCAGTAAATATTTATAGATTTTTAGTTATTTAGCTTATGGATCTGAAAGAGGGTGAATAGCAACAAGATAATATCTGTATATTGGTTGTTTTTTTTTTTAATTTATTTTCATTTTTTTTCTCCTTTGGAGACCCCTAGTGTATCACCACTTTGTTTACCACAAATTAAACCGTAGCTGATTGTTTACCAGGCTGCAGACCCCTGTGCATTACTTTAGCACTTTCCCTTTTTTAATAATCACAACCTGGGATTCATTTGCAAGATGCCCTAATCTGCATAAGAATTATACAATTAACTTTTGATTAACCACCTAGTTCTTTTTGAAACCGCAGTGCATAGGATACTCTGCATTTAAATAATTCCCTTAAATTGGGAGCAGGCCTTTCATTAAATTGGTGAGTTTGACTAAACAACAACATTTGGAGATAATCAGGGTCAAGACAATAGGCAAAGCTGCAAGGCTAGAATGTCATCTTTAAATATAACAGCTGAGATAAAAGCCCCCAGATTGTGCCTTATCAAAACACAAAAAATCAAAGCTGTCTCTTGTATGTGGCAAAATACCAGGCCCCAGTGTCTAGGGCTGCCATTGTTTTGGCCTGGAAGAGCTGCAGGATTTGCATTCAGAGAGCCAGTTCTGACACACATTACATCACGTAGGGTACTTTATCTCGGAGTCTGACAATAATTATCAGGAAGAATATAGGCAGAATGACTTTTTTGTGATTTTTATGCATCTTCAACACAAGGAAGGAAAGATAACAGCATTTTGAAAAAGGGGAGAGTCTCAAAAGGCTCTCCCTGGAGCTGCGTTCTTCGATTAAATTTGCTGTGCCACTCCGGTGCTGCTGAACAAGTGAAAAGAAAGACTATGAGGCTTTTATATGGGGTAATAATAGCCCTGAACACAGTCCTCACCAAAAGATAAGATCCATTGTCAAAACAAACAAAAGGAGCAGTATTAAACACCACTTGAAGAATATATATGAGCAAAGTTTAAAATCCTTGTTTTTTTTTTTTTGCAGCCCCAGCCTTATTACGTGGATATCATATATGAGGAGGTTGCTTAGAAATACGATCCATTTAATAAAGGAAAAGATAACTGCTCAAGTTCATTTACTTAATAAAACTTGCAATTTTTTTTTCAAGATCTTCTTGAGGAGCACAAGAATATGTTGAACATTTTAGTGTATATGTAACATGTTACAAACTCGATAGTGCTAAACATAGTACCAGACATTTGAATGAAATAAATTCTCTTTGTTAATTTAATTCCTAGATGGAAAACTGTTGTGTACAGTTACCCGGCTTCCTCAGTGCTGTATCTATGCGGGAATTCAATGCAGAAGACTTCTATGAGCTCCCCAAATATAGGCTTCTAATAATCTAACAGCCCAGGACAGATCTGCAAGGCAGCCAACACTGCATATGAAAGATACCAGAAATGTGCGCGCAGCAACCTGCAAGCTCTCGGTGGTGCAAGGTGTGTTGAAAGGATGCTTTCTTGTATAATTAAATTCTGGCAATAGTTGTATCTAGTGAAATTGTCAAGTAGCCTAATTTCTAGAAGGAGGCTTTAGGCTGCTAATCCTGGATTTTCAACATTGCCTTATAGTGTAATGTTGAAAATCCAGGCCTAGTTGAAAGTTTTAGCAGTGGTAGGGCTGCAAATCAAATATTACAATACAATCGGAGGTAGATTGTCCTCAAAATCCAAGAATAGCTACAAGCCTTATTCCACAAACTTCTTTAGGCAGTAGCCCTCCCTACAATGCTTTCTCCTCTTATCTGACCCATCCTCTCATCTCCCTGAATCCTCTTAAGAGACTGTAACACTATTCTCCCCCCTTGTGTTCCCCGTCATGTATTTCCCTTTTCCTTTCTCTCTCCACTCAGGTTTTTTATTTTTTAGATTGTTCAATGTTTTCCCTCTTACTCATTATCTTGAATTGTAATCCACTTAGATGTTTTTGTACTTATATCAAATAAAGCTGAACTTGGGTAGCTTAGGTAGTGCTGATGAAATCACTTTTGTCAGTTTGCCATATGCACATATTGGGAGTATTTTAAACAACATTTTCCACATATTTATTGTATTTATTTAAAAATTTATTTTCTGCCTACAACTAAGCGGTTTGCAATGCCACATACATAATCAAAAGCAAATAAAATTCAAATCAAAACTAATACAAACACACGTGTATAAAAGTAAATTTACAGAGTGTGCCTGCTCTTAAGTAATCTGTATGTGGATATTCCTAGGGGTGGAGCAGGGGTAAAATTGTGATGTACCGTTGTATTTTTGGAGCAGGTGTAAATTTGTGCGCTATGGTGGCTGGTCCTGACAGCCTATTATGCGGAATTATGATTATGAATGTAAGTTGTTCTCTGCTCAGAATGGTAGAAGTGCGGAACTAGAAAGCTTTTTAAATAAATAAATACTATATAAAGGCATATAAATGCCTACAGCATGTTGCCTTTAAAAATAGGCAAAAAAAACTACAAGAGTGCATATTAAAAAAAAAAAAAATGATTTCAAAACTAAAACGTATTTCGTAAAACACTGATCACATAGCCTGACATGGTCATGTTTTGCCTGCAAGATTCCTCAATTGTGATATCAGAAAATATATACACACTCTCATTTCTTACATTTAATCTGTCAATAAAATACATGAACATTTTCAAATATACACTCCAAAGCAATCGTCAGTGTACCTGCAAATGCTCAATAACTCTGCTCGGCTTTTCCGCTAACCATATCATTTGCGGTTGGTACTGCCTCTGGCTGCATAAGTGGTTTTTTTTAATTGAACTTCGTTATATGAAAGAAACATTTTTCAGGAAATAATACAAAATAAGATTTAACCATGATGTTTCTTTAATTTAGATCACATTTGTGAGGGGAAGGGGGGAGACTAAAAATCAAAAACCAAAGGAAGTTGGTAAATTAGGAAAAAAAGAATTCAGAAATCAAGAGGATAAGCCGATTCAATTATTTCTACAGTCCATCTTCACAGCAACGAAGGTCCTAATATTTCTGAATTGATAACACTTCTACCTTCAAGAAAAAAACTATAATTGTGGTGGGTCATTAAAAACATATACATTTAAAAACAAATCTGAAGTAATAACACATTTAGAAGGATTTCTAGGTTGGAATGTTGCCCCAAGACCCAAAACATGTTGGCAGTAATTAAAAAAATGTCTTCCTTCTAATTTGCATCCATTTGGATCTATCAGGAAATAAGAAAATCTTGCCACTCCAAAAATTAGTCAGAAGAGCAAAAGATTAAACAAAGCAAAGCCTGGGAGAAAACAAAAGAATGTTTTGTGGACTGTTTTTTTGTGCCATTTGTTGAGAATTAAGAAAACAAAATAAACCAGAAGGGTGGATCTTCTGTAACCTCTTCCTTGGAGGTCTCCAATATATCAGTTGGGTTTAAACTATCAGATGAAACACCTACTAATGAACCTTGAGGAGGCTTTTGTGCCTTCTGCAACATAGAAATGTAATAGATTTTATGCAGTGCTGGTAAGCCAGAGTCAGTATATTTAAAGCATTCCTTCAAACATCTGTAAAATAGCCCTTAAGGAGTAGCTGTCAATAAATGGGGGGGGGGGGGGGGGGGGGGGCATGGCTGGTCAATAGGAACACTGTGAGGATCTCTCTGTTCTTGCTATGGAAATTTTTTTTGTTTTGTTTTCTGAGTATCTTTTTACCTTCAACAGGAGCAGACTTCTGCCCATCCACAGCAAACATCTTTCCTCTAGCAAGCTGAGATCACCAGCTTTATCTTAGCCTCTTCACAGGGCATTCTGGCTAGCCCAGGCAAAAGGAAGAGCCTGGATTTTGGAAGCAAAACTTTGCTTAGCCCTTGAGGTCCAGAAACAGATGGAATTCAAACGCCGGCTAGCCCAATCGGATAACCTATGGCGCCAGTAGCTTCACTGGTTTCGGCACAGACTCTCCTACCTATGGAGGTGAACACTTGCACTCAGGAGGCAAAGTTGGAGGTGACTTTGCTTCCTTTGATTAAACTACTACTACTACTACTAATAGCATTTATATAGCGCTACTAGACGCACGCAGCGCTGAACATTTGACATAGAGAGACAGTCCCTGCTCAAAGAGCTTACAATCTAGGTAAAACAGACAGACAAGACATTACGGGCAAGGGAATTACAGGGTAAAGAGGAATAGGGGAGGAGGAGGGCAAATGATTAAACCAGCCAAAATAACATTGGAATTAATATGGACAGCTTTGCACTCCATCTACAAGATATGTGCCAATTTGGCACCTTCTACTATGCAAAACTCAGCTGATATTCATAAACTTGAACAGGTTACTCCAAAATGGAAGAACTGAAGTTCTTTATGTTTCAACTGTTTTTATTATGAAAGAAATCAACACATCCACATCTTGTTAACATTATATAACTAATACAAGTATTTTCTGTTCTTCAATTATCTTGTAATAACACAATAAAACAGTATTTATCTTACACAATGGTGGTATGTTTCCTTTCTTTATCTTTATAACCTTTAACCATTAGTTCTGTTTCCTTGTTCCCTCCCCCCCTTCCCCCCTTTTTCCCCCCCCCCCCTTCCCTTCTTCTTCCTAGTCTTCTCTGCAACCCTCTGCAATCTCTATTCATTCTGATATCTTATAGAATTCATTCATAAAGTATTAATGATCAAACTCCTTCCCTGTTGCGACATCTGTTCCAGATAACATCCCCATATTCTAAGAAATTGCTTTTTTCTTTTTTCATTTCCTTTAGCCTCGTTTGCTTCCCATACCAATAATTGGTGTACTTGGTTCCGCCAATGCCAGAAATTTGGCGGGTTATGCACCGTCCAGTGTTGCATAATACATTTCCTAGCTATCAGACACAATTTGCGTCGTAACAACATTTTATCCGCATTTAAATTCGGTCTTGTCTCTTTCTTGTCTAATATTAGTTGTAACGGATTCATTGCCACTCTGCTACATAGCACTCCTGCAAGATAAGTAGTTATTTGTCTCCAATATCTTTGTATAAATACACAATTCCACATCGCATGATATATAGAGTTCTCAACACTGTTACATTTTAAGCATAGAGCTGTTTCAATTCTCCCTGATTTATACAGTTGAATCTGAGTAAAATATGCCCTATGTATCATTCTAAATGCGCATTCTCTATAATCCATTCCTCCAATTAAATTTGGAATGCTTTTAATTTGTGCTACTATATCCCATGATTGCAGTTCTTTTCCTACATCTTTTTCCCATTTCTGTCTTAACAGAGTCATGTCCTTCTCAGGAGTTAAGCTCCACACTTTCTGATATAGTTGCGATATAGTAGGGGTATTTTCTGTAATTTCCTCAAAGAAGTTGAGAATTTTGTTACCTATCCTAAGTTTAAGTGTTTCTTTATTTAGCTTTTGTATATAATGTTGGAGTTGATAGTATGCGTAAGTATCATGCCAACTCACTTCCTCATGATTTAGCAGCCGCGGCAATGGTTTGATATCCCCATTGTTTTCTAACACATCTGTCAAAGTTGTCACACCCAATTTTTCCCATTCATTAAAAGTTTTATTCTCTATTCCTGGTTTAAAATTTGGATTCCCTCTAATACTTAATAACTCCGTTATCCTTGGGTCTCCCCCTAATAATGTGCTTATAAATTTCCACACCTCCCTCACAGGTTTAAGTAGAGTATTGTGTCTAAATTCATGGGGAGTTTCAATATGTCACATATGTAGTAAAGTAATAAAATGATATGGACTGAACAATGCATCTTCTATCTCTATTGGTGTGTGATCAGCTGTTTGGAATAATCTATCCCGCACTAGTCGCATTAGACATGCCATATTATAATATTTAATATTAGGAATTCCCAACCCCCCATGCTTCCATCCTCCCAGCATGTATTTTTGTTGTATTTTAGCTTTTTTTTTGGCCCAACAAAATCTAAACATTATTCGGTATAAACTTCTTATATCTTTCTGCAATAAAGCTATAGGTAAAATCTGCAAAATATATAGCCATCTCGGCAATATCACCATTTTAAGTAAATTGATTCTCCCTACCAGCGAAAGTGTTAACATGCCCCATGAGTCTAGTTGTTGCTTAGTTTGTTCCAGTAATTTCTCAATGTTTAGTTGATATAGCTCTTTTGGTATAGCTGGTAGTTGTATGCCTAAGTATCGAAAGGATTTATGTGCTCGTTTCAATGGAAAATCTCTCCCCCACAGTTTATGTATGTCCACATTAATCTGTAGCGCTTCTGACTTATCAATATTCAGTTTAAATCCCGAATAGTCTCCATATTCTTTAAAAATTTGCAAAAGATTCGCTAAAGTATCTTTCGGTTCCGTAATTATCATTAACAAGTCATCCGCAAACGCGGCTATCTTAAATTCTTGTCTTTTGATTTTTACCCCTTTAATTGCTGCGCATTCATGTATATCTCTTATTAATGGATCTAGTTGAAGCGCAAAAAGTAAAGGTGACAATGGACAACCTTGTCTGGTGCCTCTACTAATCTGAATTTCCTCCGTAACATTTCCATTCACCAACACCTGTGCCCTTGGTTTATGATATAATGCTCTAATCGCCTGCACAAAAGTGCCATTAAACCCATATTTTTCTAGCACCGAGTACAGAAAGGGCCATTCCACTCTGTCAAATGCCTTTTCTGCATCAAAACTTATCATCAGAGCTTGCTCTTTGGAATGACCTAGGCTTTCTAAGGTGGCCAAGATATTCCGCAAATTTTTTGTAGTTGATCTTCCTTGAACAAATCCGACCTGTGCTGGATGTATGACTTGAGGTAATATCCCCCCTAATCTTTTGGCCAATATTTTTGCAAATAATTTTGCTTCTTGATTTATTAGGGAGATGGGTCTATAAGATGCAACCAGCTGTTCATCCCGCTGGGGCTTAGGAAATACTACTATCCTAGCTAGATTCATATTATCTGATAATGTGGAACTGAAGTTCTTTAAACGCTATACAAAGTATTGGGGATAAACACAATTTCACCCTTACTCGCTTATTTCTAGCCCTGGCTGAAATGAGCAGCTTGAAGAAGCTTATGCATACCTCAAATGAGGTGCAAAAGCCACTTGAGAAATTTTTCAAAAAAGCCGTGCATATTCCTATTGTGTAAAATGGGAAATACATGTATTACTTTGTGGCCCACCCAAAGCATGCCCCCCTTTGAATCTGGGCATCCTAGGGCTTTACATATGTGTGAAATCTACACATGTAAATTCCGTTGTTTACATGTGTCGATGCTGCTCAGGGTTTCTAAAATGTCTTCCAGTATCTCACACAATCTAATTCCAGTCTATGAGATATTCCTTTGAACATGGTGGCTCCCAAGGGTTCAGGAGGAATGCAGGAGAGTAGTTAGAAAAATGTAAAAAATATTGCCTTAATTAGTACAGCCTTTTTCAATTAAAACTCACACAGCAAGGCTGCCAATTACCGGAGTATGCTAGTCATAAAACCCATTTGCTAGTTAATTATTGTTATATGTATCCTTTGGAATTTTAAACTTGTTCACTCTGCAATATACATCTTTAAGGATGGACCGCACCACTGCACAATTGCAGTTAATTCTGGTAGAGGCTGCATATGCTGTGAAGGCAGTGATCAGCGCCCCTGGGGGATGGGAGTCATACCCCTCACCCAATGGTGACAATTAGTGTTCGGATTTAGAGCCCATGTTTAGAGCAAACTTCTGGAAAGAGCCCTGGTGCATGGTCTCCAACAAAGGGCTGTTACTACAAGGATGGGACTAAAGCAAAGCTGGAAGGTATTATACAAGAGGGGAATAATTCCCCAGGATAGTTGAGCACAAAGGGCCCTGTGTACTAAGCTGTGTAATAGGCGCGTTAGCGTTTTTAACGCATATTAACCATGTACGCGCATTAACTGTGTATGTGCCTACAATATCCCTATAGGTGCCTACACGGTTAGCGCATAAGTAGGCGCATTAAAAATGCTAACGTGCCTTAGTAAACAGGGTCCAAATGCTGAAAGGTGCCAGATTCCAACCTGTTTCCAGTTGAGCAGGAATTTAAGAGCAGGAGAAAAATCTCAGATCCAAAACAATGCTAGAATGCTTGTTGTCTGATACAAAACAACATGTTAGATGATGAACCCCCTTGAAATCTAACTGATCTTTAACAGCTAAAAATGTCTTGCCTTTTCCTAAGCCAAAATATGATATATTTTTAGGAAAATGTGTGTTTTATTATAATTTATATTTAGGTAGTATGGGCTTTATTCAAAAATTAACCGCTCAGATTTGGAGATGGTGCGAGATATAAATATGTGTAATTAAAAAACATAATTAGCGATACCTGTTTTATTGTGGAAAAGCTTTTGTTTTCATGAAATACAATGAATACCCCCCTTGGGCTTACCACATAAGAAATTTAGGGCCTCTTACTAAACCATGTCAGCAATTCCCAGTGTGGCAAATGAACCACAGCCCATTGAATGGGTTGCATTGCATTTGCCATGTAGGAATCATTAGCACGGTTTAGTAAAAGAGGCCCTTAATTTAGGGGTCCTTTTACTATGGTGCACTAACAGATTTAGCTTGCGCTAAATGATAAGACCCCTATAGGAATATAAAGGACATGCTAAGGGCTAGATTCTTTATATGGCGGGAAAAATATGCCTAGGCGTATTTTATAGAATAGGCTTAAACTTCCACACAGTATAGAGAATAGCGCCAAGCACCTCCCTGGGGGGGGGGGGGGGGCTTTTTACCAAGCTGCGGAAAAAAGGACTGTGCGCTAGCAGTGGGAACTGTTTTTCCTGCACACCAGGGCCTTTTTTAGCGCAGGGGGTAAAATAAGCCCCCAGACACACATGGCCATGTGGTAAGAGAACTCTTATCGCATAGCCATGTGATGGGAAGCCCTTACCGCCACCCGTTGAGGTCGTGATAAGGGCTCCTGCACTAACCCGGTGGTTACCAGGCATTGCACGGCAATGCCCGATTACTGGGTGTTATCACCATGCAAGCCAATTCTGGGGGTTTCTTTTTCCCCCCCAGAAATGGCACACGCTTGGGATGGGACTACCGCCGGTGGCCGTGTTGGGCCAGTGATGGTCCCAGAAGAGCAAGCCGTAAGCCCACATTGGGCTTACCACTGCTCTGTAAAAGGGTCCCTACATGACCAAATGTAGTCATGGCCATTTATGCCATGTTTTACTTGGCGTAAAAAGTGATGTCTAAATTAGGTGCAGAGCGGGTGTATTCTATAACAACACACATAGATTTTAGAAACACCCACACCACACCCATGGTCATGCCTCCTTTTCATCAATGCGGCTTAGAATTTAGGCACACCAAGTGAATATGCTTACTCCCAAATTCTATATATCGCTCCTTAATTTCCACATGGACATAGAAGCGCGTATTCTATAACAATGCACGTAACTTAATTGGTTAACTAGCTAATCAGCTCTGTGAATGGGATGTTAAAAAGCAATTATCAGCACTAATTGCCATAAATTATGATTTATGCGAACAACTCACTAAGCGTATTCTGTAATGTGGTGCACATAAATTACCAAATTGCATAGTTGAAAAGGGGGCGTGGAATAGGTGTTTCTAAAATCTATGCGCATTATCATAGAATACACCTGCTCTGTGGCTAATATAGGCATCGGGATTTATGACAAAGAAATATAGCCTACATGGATGCTACCAAATTTGGTCACGGGGAGAGGCACTCGAAGTATTCTATATATCACACAGAAATTTGAGCCTATTCTATAAATTTTAGGTGTACTTTACAGAATATGCCTATGCGTATTTTTTTTACCGTGCGGATTTTTCAGGTGCCATATATAGAATGTAGCCCTTAGTGAGTTGTGCATATAAATCTTAATGCCAATTAGTGCTGATAGTTGCTTGTTTACGTCCAGTTAACAGCACTGATTAGCTAGTTACTCAATTAAGTATACGCATTGTTATAGAATAAGTTTCAATTTCCACAAGGAAATTAAAGCGCTATATATGGAATCCTGGGGTAAATCCGTTAGTGCACCTTAGTAAAAGGACCCTTAATTTGGCATTTGTATTCTTTAGGGATGTGCCATCGCTTAAAAAATTTAGGAAGGGGGGATCGAATGTGGGTTACAGTTAGGACAAGTTATTCTACCACCAGTTGTGTTGTTTTAATACAGGGTCTCATTGCATAAAACAGGACCCTGTGCTAAAATAACATGATGAGAAAAACAACCCATCTTAACGGTAACCCACACTGACAACTTCCTCTCTTACTGCCCACAAAAATTGATTTAGGGTATATTAACCTATGAATTCACACATATACATTTGATTTAGAAACAGAGAAGTGCTGTACAGGGCCACGATAATCGGTGGCAATTAGCTTAGCGTATTTCAAACGCCAATGCAGAACATATGTACTGTGTGGTTGCCACCACTGCTGCTATAGTCTGCTTTCTCTATAGCCCTTCTGTGATATCCTTTGTATAGCTTCCCTGCTATCCAGGCCAAATACTCAGTTTTCAGGCAGGGGTTCCCAGTGTCTCTATGGTTCTCTTAAATTGAAATCAGGTGGCACACTTAGTGGTTCTCAAAAAATAAAAGCTTTACTTGAAATTCAAGCAGCTCACAATGATCTTCCACATAGTAATTACCATATATGCTCAGAGTAAACTATTTACAGTCCTAAGTGTTCATATCCACATCTCAATTTTTGTCTTCCCTAGGAAAAATCAAATGTACCAAAAAACATGAAGGCAAACGATCCACAAAATCCAACATGGAGGCAAAAAAGAGCAGATCAATCAGTAGTATAGTTGAAACTTTATTAGAAAAATAATGATCACCCGACACAGACTGTGTTTCGCCCACAAGGGCTGCGTCAGAGGCTTTCAGTCGCTGCAAAACAAAGAACAGCAGAGCAAAAAAACCCCAAGCAGGTCAACTTCTTCCAATACAATGTTGCACTCAAAGGAGGAACATCATATGGTCACAAAAATCTAGTGCTGGGAAAAAAAAGGATTTTTGTGACCATATGGCCCATTCCTCCTAATGTTAGTTCTGGATGCAGGAGACATGTTTGAGAGCTGGACTCATTACTAAGTCAATACATTGATAATACTGTAGGGTGCACTGCTAGTCACATGCCCTAATTCAACCATTGGTATCCACAGAAGCACAAGGATCCTAGGTAAGAGGAATTCATGCAAAAGACCCTTTCACATCAGCAGGTACACCTGTATGCTTGCATTGATATGGAAGCTGTAAGAACTTTACCCAGTATGCTATAGTACTGTAAATCTGCACTGTTTTTGTCTCTCTCCTTGATCAACCTTATTTTAAAGGTTAGTGACATGTTGGTAGTGATATACGAGAGTCCTAGTATACTGGAAGTGATCACGTAGCTAACCCTGCACTATTTCTCCTTACTGTTTCATGCTAGGTCCAAAGGTTGTGACTTGGCTTGGAGGAGGAGTTAGTAGTAGTAACACTTGTTAATTTTATGACACTACTGGATATAAGTAACACTGTGCAGTGAAGATAAGTATTCAGGCACAATATTTACCTGTCCTAATATGACCAGAGGTCTGATGTTCACCTAGGCAGCTGTCTAGATGTGCCCAGAATCAGAGCAGACCCTGTACATAAACAATATTTAGTTTGTTGGGGATCAGGGCCGGGACTGGCAATTATCACATGTGCTGCTGTTTTTACACAGTCAATAAACAAGATCACTCCATTAGGGACTAAATTCTATAAATAGAGCCCCGCCAAAAAAATAACACTCCAAGCATTATTCTATAAACAGCACTGAAAGTTAGGCACCATTTATAGAATATGCTTAGGGCCAGGATCAGCACCTAACTTTAGATGCAAAGATTTACAGCAAGTAAACCTGGAGTAAATCCTTGCAGTGCCGTAGCGAGGGCTAATGGCACCCAGGGCGGGTCGCCACTGCGCACCCCCCCGGGTGCAGCACGGCGCGACTCCCCTGCGGCGCGACCCCTCCCTCTGTGGCGCGACCCCCCGGACCGCATTCTTACCTGCGGGAGGGCCGATCCGCCCCGAGTGCACGTCACTCGGAGCTGCGTCGGCCCCGCTGGTTCCCTGCTCTCTCTGCCCCGGAACAGGAAGTAACCTGTTCCGGGGCAGAGGGAGCAGGGAACCAGTGGGGCTGGCACCCCCCGAGCGCGTGCACCCGGGGCGGACCGCCCCTCCCGCCCCCCCCTTCCTACGCCACTGAATCCTTGTGCTTAAATTAGGTGTGGATCCCCCTTATTCTATAACAGTGTGCATAAATTTTAGGAACTACCTTGATCTGCCCATGACCCTCCCATGGCTATGCCTCCTTTTTGGGACTGCACGCAAAATTTACACAAGGATCCCAGTGCCTAAAAATACATGCATAAAATTTAATTGCTGCCAATTAGCACTAATAATTAATTATTAGCACCCAATTATTGGTGCTACTTGGCTTGATATTCAAATTGCACATGGAAATTAGATGTGCGCCTAAATTTCCACATGCAATTTTTAGCACCATATATAGAATTAGGCCAATTATATTTAGCCATGACAGTGTAATTATTTGAAGCTGAAACCCACTGAAGACCTTCCAGCGTAGAGTAGCATCAAACAAAACTCTCACACTGTTATGTCCATAGATTTTCATTTTAGGAGGGTGGATCAACTTTGGTGAAGGGTGTTTCCCCAAATTTTTGCCCTGCTGGAGTGCAACGATAGCAGCGTCTTGAAAACAATGATAAGAAGATATGGATCGCTTGTTTATTTTTTCTAACGAGACAAGGCTTTGGGACCATGCAATGAAGCTATTAAGTAGTAAATTTAAAACAAATCAGAGAAAATATTTCTTCAATCGATGTAAAATTAAGCTTTGGACTTTGTTGTCAAAGAATATGGTAAAAGTTGTTAGCATAGTAGGGTTTAAAAAAGGTTTGGACAAGTTCCTAAAGAAAAGTCCATTAGCCATTATTAAGATGGATGTTGGAAAATCCACTACTTACCACAAAATCAATTCTACTCTTTTGGGATCTTCTCAGGTACTTGTGCCTGGATTGCCTACTGTTGGAAATAGGATACTGGGCTGTCTCAGTATGGCGATGCTTATGTACTGTGGATCCAATATTCAGAAGGCAGGAGGCAGCCTGCATAAGTGCCGCCGTTGGCGCCAATTCCAGCTATTCAATGCTGGGTCATTTCCAGTGACTGGTATTCAATATCCATTTTTTTTTTTGGCCAGCACTAACTTAATTGGCTAAGCTAATATTCAGCGCTGGCCGGTTAAGTTAATAGCGGGCAGAAGGACAGCTATTTATGTGGTCTGATTTGCCCGCTAAATTTAGCTGGTCAGCGCCGAATATTGTCAGTTATGGTGCAATATAGCTGATTAACTTTTTGGTGCTGACTGTGAATATTTAAAGGATCTCAATGTTGGGAAAACTTCACTCTTTTGGAAGCTTGTTTCAAAACTGATCCAGCATAGCCAAGCTGTAAAAATTTTCAGTCAAATCCCAAGTTTGTATTTTACAACCAGCTTCTGAAGAACAGACTCTATGTAATTTTAAATACTATTAGGCAACCAATCTTTTTCTGGCATGGATAATAACTATGAAACCTCAAGCAGTTGTTTCTATCCGCTTCTTTTCTATATAGAGTAGTCTTTACAGAGCCTTGATTTTTAATGACAAATCAAAAAAAGGCAATAGATTTCTAATGACACTAACTCCCTAATTCTATAATTTTGCTTGCCCATTTTGCACATGCAGGTTATAGAATGCTTCCAGTCATTCACGTAACTTAATTGTTAAATTAGGTGCTAAATGGTGATAATAATTGGCACTAATTTGCGGTCATGCACATAAGTGCACACAGTCGATATGTTATAACTGTAGCACGTAATTTCTTTAGCATGCAACCGCTGGGGGTGGGTGGAGGGGATCTGAAAAAGGGGGTATGGAAATGACATGGGCAGAATAGGGGCATTCTTAAAATTAACACATGTTGTTATAGAATAACGAGGATACACACCTAATTTAGGTGCGTACATTTGCATCACGTTTCACTTGGTGCAAATCGCCACGCCTATAGTTAGCCATGATTCCCAATCCTAACTTTAAGCATGGCTTATAGAATAGCACTTTTATCAGCACGTTTTTTTTGCCTCCATATATAGAATCTAGCCCTTTAAGTGTCTAACTTTAGTCAACCTTTTGAGAATTACCCCCTAAATGTAAACAGTCAATCATGGACTTCAACTTTCTGTATGAATACTTCCAATTCTTCAAATGTCCCACTTTTGCCAAAAAGACACTGTCATAAATTTAGGAGCCAAATACATAATCTGCTTTTCATGCCCAGCATTTATGCACACAGGATATAGAATAATTAATAGTTACACCCTAACTGCCTTTAGTAGGGTATGATACTAATAGAAACCTACCCAATTAATCTATTGATATGGGATAGAATTTAATAATATGTGAGGGAAGAAAATTCAGAAAGGACTTGTCCAAGTCCATGAGCTTTATATATAAGATAATTTAAAATTGCTCATAACAGCTCTCCTTCCATGATGATATCTTCCCTAAAGTGCTTCAGAAGTACGTGATACAACAATACCCCATTACAGGTCCCAAAATTGATATAATTACATAAAAGGACCACACCATTCTATGTGAGAGGAGCCATATTTTTCAGTATCAGCAGTATAATCATTTTTACACAGACATGTGACTTAACTGAATGAAGAATAGGTATTCAAGAGCTGCTGCTTGACAGAGTCTCTGTTTCGATATTACCTTCCTCGGGAGCAGTCCCCAAAACTCTGCAGAGTAACTGAACTCTGCACAAGCCCGGCATATTCCTGTGGTTGTTAAAGATGGCAGGTCTGAACAGCAGCGTAATGACATCATTAAACAAAAATCTTTACTGTGCAATACAGTTCTCATAGCGGTGATTTAAATAGTAACTGACCACTCAATATTGTCATTCAGTCTCTGAGGTGTAACAATGTAAAAATCTAGTACTGCTCCCTTAATAAATGAGCTTTTTTGTCTCCCTTATATGAATTGGGTATCAGTTCTAAAACAAACCAATTGAGCTGACAAAATTGATGAACGGAGCTGGGCTTGGGCTGGCTATGGCACTGCAGCTCCTGGATGACAGTGGACCAGTGAGAAGAGTCCCCATAGGAGCCGACTCTGTGGGTGCTTGAGTACCCCCAATTTTGAGAAAATTCCTTTTATACATCCAGGGAGGGGTTATTTCCATTGGGCTTAGCACCCCCAATAATTTTGAAAAGTTGGCTCCTATGCCCTGGACTGTGACATGTGGGGACCTGTATGAGCTGCAGCTGGTCAGAAGTCAGAAGGTTTCTGGCTTAGTGGTCCTAGGGGAGAGGTCTTTGGGCAGGCTCCAGAGCTGGCCTTGTGCTGGCTATGTCACTGTAGCTCCTGTGGCTCTACACACTGGCAGAGCCTCTTCCTGATTGGCTGCTCCTTTCCTTGACCCCTCCCCTTTTGGCAGGGCTTTCCCAGTGATGTCAGATGTCTTGCTCCTTTATTGGCAGCCTCTTCCCTCATGAAGAACAGGCTTGCATCTGGGCCTGAACTTCAGGTCACAGCTCAGCTGTGTCCCAGGTCAGAGACCGCTTTAAGCTGTTGGCAACATAGGTAGGACTGGAAATAGTGGGAAAGAGGAGGTTTCTCCCTCTGAGATCATGGATCACAGCCCTAAAACAAGTGGGATCAGGCTGTTGTTTAGCCCAGTTATTTTGTGCCTTTAAAATATGGCATTCTAGACGGCTGCTTAAGCATGAATCTGGGCCAGCTCCAACTACTTTCCTTTGGAAGGTTTTGGATTTAATTTCTCGACTTCCTAAATCCTAATTCAAGGTGAGGTACAACTCATGTATTACAGTTTTGCTCAGGAGGGTGTCTGAACGAAGCACCTAAGAAATGCTATTTCTTCCTAGTTCTTCTTGATCAGTGTCTTTCAGTGGAAGTTGGCTGGGACTCAGGGATTGAGCTCTCAGGCTTTCAGAAGGGGGAGATTCATCGTAGAGTTCATAAAGATCTTAAGAGTAAAAAAGTCAGATGTTACTAGTGAGAAAGGAGTTAGTTCCATACTCCTTTTCCTTTACTGAGAGCTGAATCGTATTTTAAGAGAGTGGCTTTGGTGTCAGTTCTATAAATTGGCACCTCATTATATGCACCACAAAGGGGCATGTGTAGTGCCAATTCTATAATGTCTTAAGCTAATAATATTAAGAATTGGAATAGTATTGTGGTTGAAAAATATTTCTGAAAATAAGAGAACTATAAAATACAATCACAAATTTCCATCATATAGTTCTCAGCATGTATGTATGTTCCAGAAGATATTTCCTATGAACGTAAAAACCATCCTTGACCTCATATATAACTTACTTCTTACTTACTTGTCTGCTAACTTTATATATACATTCAATACATTGTATTCTGAACCTTGACGTTTTACAACTTATTTCACAGTTTTCAATCTCACTTAGTTGTTTTATAGTCCTCTGGGACTAGTCCTCTGGGACTCTACAACACTATGAGACTCATTTTCAAAAGAGAAAAACATCCAAAAAGTGGCATAATTCTGTATTTGATGCTTTTTTCACAAAAAATCCAATTTGATGTTTTTCTATAAAGTCCATCAGAAGTGCATTTAAATCACAAGGGGGCATGTCAAGGGCATGTTAAGGATGGGATCTGGGTGTTCCTAACACTTGAAACACAAAAGCAGGGGAGAGCCTCTACGTCAAGAAGTCCAAGCAAGCAGGAGTAGAGGCTGACCAAAAGATGAATCCAACGCTGGAGATAGTGTGAGGAAATTCTTTATTGTTGCTGATGCAAAGGGACCTGACGTGGTCCGTGTTTTGGCATTACTAAACGCCTACATCAAGGGTCTTGTTAGTATTCCTCGCATTGTGCTGTGTACTTAAAACCGGTCAAAGGTATCAGCTCAAGAACCTGTACTGTAACCAAAACAGCCAAAAGGCATACGTTCCCCGGTGGGGTCTGCTCGTTATGTGTACATGATAATGGAACAGAAAAAAGGTCCCGGGCAGAAAAGAAGTACGTTTTTATCTAGACCTGTTTCAGTCACGACTAAGTCAGAAAAAGATGCCCTAACTGACCAGCTGACCCCTTCCCATCTCCTAAAGATGTGACAGTGACAGTAGATACCAGCCTCTATGACAGATCCAGATAATATGGTCATATCTAAGAAAGCAGCAAGCAAGTGGATGGAGTAGCCTAGTGGTCAGTGCAGTGGACAGTGAACAATAGGACCCAGGTTCAATTCCCACTTTAACTCTTTAATTTCAGTTCAAATATATGAGGCCTCCTGGAACACGGAAATAACTTCTGTACCTAAATATATAAGTGACCTGCAAGCCTAAGGGCTATTGTAGTGGTGGATCTTTAGGTACAGTATGTTCCTGGAGGGTTCACCATACAATATGAAGGGGTTTAGGTGGGATTTGTACCTTGGTCCTTTTATTTGAAGTCCACTTCACTGACCACTAGGCTGCCCCTCTGCATTGCTGGGATGTCTGTATGGCCAGTTCACTAGGAATGCTGCCAAACAGACCTTACTGTGGCTTTTTTTTTTTTTAACATTTTTCTCTGTGATTTCTTTTCTCAGGAAATGGTGCTTTTGGATGGATGTGTTGAGTCTGAAATTGTCTAGCTCAATGCTTTAACTGAACCAGAAACATAAATGTTTATCTGGTTTTATTATGGCTGTGTGTTAAGGTAAAATTATGTATAATCATACCTGATAATTTTCTTTCCATTAATCATAGCTGATCAATCCATAGACTGGTGGGTTGTGTCCATCTACCAGCAGGTGGAGATAGAGAGCAAACTTTTGCCTCCCTATATGTGGTCATGTGCTGCCGGAAACTCCTCAGTATGTCGATATCAAAGCTCCATCCGCAGGACTCAGCACTTAGAGAATTACACCCACGAAGGGACACTCTGCCCAGCTCACCACCGCCGAAACGGGGGAGGGGAATTAACCCAGCTCATCCCCACACAAGTGGGGGAGGGGAATCCGTCCAGCTCATCCCCGCGGAGCGGGGGAGGGACACCACACCCGCCGATGCGGGGGGATCTGGCTTATCCTGCAACCGCAACCGCGGGAGGAGCTGACTGACCCTAACACCGCCGAAGCGGGAGGGGTACAAAGCTGCCCTACAGCTGCACGAAGCGGGAGGGAGTGCCGGCAGAATTTATGTCTCAATCCAGCCCCGTAAAACGGAGGGGAGAGGAATGCAGCAGCTCACTGTAACACAAACTCGTCACAACTCTTGAAGAATCCAAGTGAAAGAAGAACTTGAACACGAAGTCCTCCTGAAGTAACTGAAGGCTAAACTTGAACCTAAAATTCAACCAGAATATAAACAGTACAGATATCTGGGAGGGGCTATGGATTGATCAGCTATGATTAATGGAAAGAAAATTATCAGGTATGATTATACATAATTTTACCTTCCATATCATCAAGCTGATCAATCCATAGACTGGTGGGATGTACCGAAGCAGTACTCACCCAGGGCGGGACATAGAAATCCCTGACCTCAACACTGAAGCTCCACAGTCAAACGGTAATGCTTGGAGAATGTATGAGCCGAAGCCCACGTTGCCGCCTTGCATATCTCTTCCAAGGAGACGGATCCGGCCTCTGCCATCGAGGCCGCCTGAGCTCTCGTGGAGTGAGCCTTCAGCTGGATAGGCGGCACCTTCCCCGCGGCCACATAAGCCGCTGCAATGGCTTCCTTGACCCATCTTGCCACTGTAGGCTTAGTAGCCTGCAGACCCTTACGAGGACCTGCAAACAGGACAAACAGATGATCCGATTTCCGGAAATCATTGGTCACTTCCAAGTATCTGATGATGACTCGTCTCACATCCAGATATTCAAGAGCGGAGTACTCCTCTGGGTAGTCCTCCCTACGAAAGGAAGGGAGACAGAGCTGCTGATTCACATGGAAGCGAGAACCAATCTTGGGCAGGAAGGAAGGCACTGTGCGAATAGTCACTCCTGCCTCAGTGAACTGCAGAAAAGGCTCTCGACATGAGAGCGCCTGGAGCTCGGAAACTCTTCTGGCTGAAGTGATAGCCACCAAAAAGACTGCTTTCAACGTCAGGTCTTTCAGAGATGCCCTCGACAAGGGTTCCAAAGGCGGCTTCTGCAATGCTCTTAGCACCAGGTTGAGATTCCACGCAGGCACCACTGAGTGCAGAGGAGGGCGCAGGTGATTAACTCCCTTGAGAAAGCGCACCACATCTGGCTGCGAAGCCAGGGAAGCACCCTTCAGGCGGCCCCTGAAGCAAGCCAGAGCCGCTACCTGGACTTTAAGGGAACTGAGCGACAGGCCTTTCTCCAGACCTTCTTGCAGGAACGCCAACACTGAAGAAATTGGAGCAGTGAAGGGAGAAAGTGAGCCTGCTTCACACCATGCTGCAAAGATACGCCAAACCCTGGCGTAAGCAGTAGAAGTAGAGCGCTTCCTCGCTCTCAGCATAGTGGCGATGACCTTGTCTGAGAAGCCCTTCTTCCTCAGACGCTGCCGCTCAATAGCCAGGCCGTAAGACCAAAGGGAGAGGGATCCTCCATCACCACGGGACCCTGATGTAACAGGCCCTGCTCCACTGACAGCCGCAGAGGATCGTCGACTGAGAGCCTGAACAAGTCCGCATACCAGGGACGTCTGGGCCAATCCGGACCCACCAGGATTACCCTGCCGGGATGCTTTGCCACCCGGTCTAGCACCCTGCCCAACATGGGCCAGGGCGGGAACACATAGAGGAGCTCTTGTGTCGGCCACTGTTGGAGAAGAGCATCTACTCCCAGGGATCGAGGGTCCCGTCCTCTGCTGAAAAAGCGCGGCACTTGGCCATTGGCCGATGACGCCATCAGATCTAGGCTCGGCTGGCCCCAGCGTTTCGTGATGTCCAAGAACGCCTGAGCAGATAGTTGCCACTCTCCGGGCTCCAAGGTATGGCGACTGAGAAAGTCCGCCTTGACATTCATGACTCCGGCAATGTGGGCCGCTGAAAGCTGCTCCAGGTTCGCTTCCGCCCACTGGCAAAGACTCATAGCCTCCTTGGCTAGAGGGGCGCTCTTGGTACCTCCCTGGCGGTTGATATAGGCCACAGCCGTGGCATTGTCCGACAGGACCCGTACAGGCTTCAACACCAGTACCGGGATGAACTCCAATAACACCAACCGAATGGCTCTGAGTTCCAGGAGGTTGATAGACCACTTGCCTCTGCAGGAGACTAGAGCCCCTGCGCTGTCCTTCCCAAGCAGTGGGCTCCCCAGCCCATCAAAGAGGCGTCTGTCGTGACGACAATCCACTCCGGGGTCACCAGAGGCAATCCTGCAGACAACTTGTCTGTCTGCGTCCACCAGCTCAGCGCCTTGCGCACTGCTGGGTCCACGGGAAGGCGCACAGCATAATCCTCCGACATCGGAGTCCAGCGCAGCAGCAGAGATAGCTGTAGTGGTCTCATATGAGCCCTGGCCCAGGGCACTACTTCCATCGTGGCCGTCATAGAGCCCAACAGCTGCACGTAGTCCCAAGCCCGAATAGGAGAGGCTACTAGGAACTAGTCCACCTGAGCCTGAAGCTTGACAATCCGATTGTCTGGCAGGAACACTCTGCCCACTTGGGTGTCGAATCGAACTCCCAGATACACCAGGGACTGAGTCGGGCGCAGCTGGCTCTTCTTCCAGTTGATGATCCATCCCAGGGAGCTCAAAAGAGCAACTACCCGGTCCATAGCTTTGCCGCACTCTGCATAAGAGGGGGCTCAGATCAACCAGTCGTCCAGATAAGGATGGACTTGTACTCCTTCCTTTAGCAGGAAGGCCGCTATGACCCCCATTACTTTGGAAAAGGTCCGCGGAGCAGTAGCCAACCCGAAAGGGAGGGCTCTGAACTGGAAGTGTCGTCTCAGGACTGTAAAACGCAGAAAGCGTTGGAGAGGAGGCCAGATGGGAATATGCAGGTACGCTTCCTTGATGTCCAAGGAAGCCAAGAACTCTCCTGCCTTCACTGCCGCTATAACAGAGCGGAGAGTCTCCATGCGAAAGTGCCTCACTTTCCAGGCCCGATTGACCCCTTTGAGGTCGAGGATAGGCCGGACAGAACCTCCTTTCTTTGGAACCACAAAGTAAATGGAGTAACGTCCCTTGCCAATCTGATTTTTTGGCACCGGAACGACCGCACCCAGGCGGATCAGGTTGTCCAAGGTCTGCTGCACTACCACAGCTTGACCGGAGACTTGCAGGGAGAGAGTACAAACCCGTCTCTTAAGGGTTGGCAGAACTCTAGCTTGTAGCCGTCTCTGATGACTTCCAGCACCCACGCGTCTGAAGTTATAGTGGTCCACTCGCCCAGAAACGAGGACAGCCGTCCTCCAATCTGCACTGGGGCGTGGACCAAGGCCCCGTCATTGGGTACGAGACCCTGGGGGAGGACCGGAGGGAGCACCTCCGGGACGGCGGTCTCTGCGAAAGGAATGCTGCTTGGGGGAGAAATTCCTCTTGAAGGAAGAGGGGGCAGAGGAACCCGACTTGCCCGGGCGGTACCGATGGGCTTCCTGCAACCGTCCTCTGGAGGTATCGGGACGAGTACTAACCCGAGCCCTGACCTCTGGTAATTTCTTGCCCTTAGACGTGCCGAGATCGGTCACGATTTTGTCCAGCTCGACCCCAAAGAGCAGCTTGCCTTTAAAAGGCAATCTAGCCAGGCGGGATTTAGAGGCGTGGTCAGCAGACCAATGTTTCAGCCAAAGCCACCGCCGCGCAGAGACTGTCTGAGCCATGCCTTTAGCTGAGGCTCTCCAGACATCATACAGCAAGTCTGCCAAATAGGCTAAGCCCGATTCCAGGGCCGGCCAATCAGCCCTCAAGGAATGATCCGAGGGGGAAGCCCGCTGCACCATAGTCCGGCACGCCCTGGCCACATAGGAGCCGCAAACTGAGGCCTGCAAACTTAAAGCAGCTGCCTCAAAGGACGACCTTAAGGCCGCCTCCAATCTTCTGTCTTGGGCGTCCTTTAGGGCCGTGCCACCTTCCACCGGCAACGCCGTTTTCTTAGTCACCGCAGTGATTGAAGAATCCACGGTAGGCCACAGATAGGCCTCACGTTCACTCACAGCCAAAGGATAGAGGCGGGACATAGCCCTAGCCACTTTAAGGCTCGTTTCCGGGACATCCCATTGAGCCGCAATTAAGGTGTGCATGGCATCATGCACGTGGAAGGTTCTAGGCGGGCGCTTCGTCCCCAGCATAATGGCAGAGCCAACAGGGGCTGAGGGAGAGACGTCCTCCGGAGAGGAAATCTTCAAAGTGTCCATGGCCTGTAACAACAGGTTGGGCAAATCCTCTGGGCTAAAAAGCCGCGCTGCAGAGGGGTCATCCGCTCCATCCGAGCGGGGATCTATCTCCTCCAAGGAATCCGCAAAGGATCGTTGGGAGACCTCAGACACGCTGCCCTCATCTACATCGGAGGAGACAAAAGTCCTCCAAGGCCTGGAAATCAACCCGAGGGCGTTTACCTCTGGGAACCTCAACCTCTTTATCAGAAGAGGGAGCAGGGGCAGCGTTTTGCATGAGGAAAGCCTGATGCAGCAGCAAAACAAACTCGGGGGAGAAACCCCCCAGACTGTGCACTTCCGCAGCCTGGGCAACAGCCCTAGACGCACTCTCAACCGGCGCTCGCAATAGCGGGGGAGAGACATGCTGCGCATCCAAAATGGCGTCCGGCGCGAAACTCCGTGAAGGAGCCGCGCGGGAAGAACGGCGCTTAACTTTAGCCGCTTTTGTGCCGTCGCCCAAATTAAGGGCGTTCATGGCATTAATGTCTCCAACCTCAAGGGCGGCCCCGAAGAAGCCGTCCGAGCCGCGTGGCCGGCCAAGATGGCGGAGGCGAGGAGCGGGGGATGGGCGTTTATGGCGGGAAAAAACCGCCACGCCGGAGGAACGACCGGGACATTCATCGGTCACTAAACTATCACCCATCAAGGGCGAATCAGGTTGTAAAACCCCCGCATCCCCTCTAGAAGCGCTCCAGCGATCCGGGGAGCGACCCTTTGCGCCCTCGCCCTCCGACGCCATTGCCACGAGGAGAAGAATCGGGGAACCCCCTGCCCGCTATAAAAAGGTAAAATTACCTGCTTGCCGCTCCGAGCTGTAACGAACTGGTGTCCCAGTGAGTAGCTGCAATGAACGTTTAAAGAAACGTCGAATTAAACGCCTTTAAAGACGTTTAAAAATTTTTTTTTTTTTTTTTTTTAAACGGAGCCAGCGGGAGGGGGGAGAAAAGGAGGGACCTGGCACCACCAGGTTTGCACTTGCTCAAAAGAGCCCTCAACCCCAGGCCTCAACAAAACCTAAGGATTAGGCTTGGAGGCCTAGCCAGAGCTGCTGCTGTGTGTGACCACCACCTGCTGAGATAGAGAACATACGGGGAGTTTCCGGCAGCACATGACCACATATAGGGAGGCAAAAGTTTGCTCTCTATCTCCACCTGCTGGTAGATGGACACAACCCACCAGTCTATGGATTGATCAGCTTGATGATATGGAAATGATGGTTTGAAACATTTTTGGAAAAACATCTCAAATTGGACTTAGATGTTATATCAAAAATGCCCCTCCACAAGTTGCATGAGTCACTTGGTGACGTCCGTGCTCCACTCACATGCATGTCCCTTTGACAGTTGTGAACTAAGCAATCTAGGCACACTCCCCCTGATTTTGTGACTCCCCCCCCCCCTCTGTTCCGTTCTGGCTAGGTGTAGTACAGCAGGAGACCCAGAGTACTCTCAATCAGTAGTCGGCTGTTACCCTGGGTTAACTCCGGGAACAGGGGGAGGAGCAGCAAAATGCACTAACCTCGTCTTCCACTCCGAGAGTGGAAGAGGAAAAAAAAACTAAGTTAGGACAACTCCTGAATTCAAATGACACCAGACTTGGAAACCAAACTCAATAATGTTTATTTAGTTCCAGATTGTAAACAATAAAAATGTATATTACTTTCCACTTTTATACTCAATTGTTATTTAATGGTACCATTAGTATTAACCAGCGTTTCTAGTTCCCAATATTATGATTTCATATCATCTAATATAATAAAACGCACCGTGAACGTTCTAATGAGGACAACGTTCTGAAGCCATCTGGGGTTCGTGGAGTTCGTGGCGTTCGTGGTGTGAAGCCATCCAGCCGTCTCTGCCCCGCCCTCGCGCCTAAACAAACAAATACGGAAGCGAAGCGTCAGGGAAGGAGGCGGCGCTCCCGACGTCTAGCCTTCCCTTCGCTGTGTTCCGCCTTCAAAACAAGGCGGAACACAGCGAAGGGAAAGCTAGACGTCGGGAGCGCCGCCTCCTTCCCTGACGCTTCGCTGCACGAACCGCCACGGAGGTAAAGTTAAAAAGAATAAAAAAAAGAAAAAGGGATGCATGGATGCGAAGGGGGGGGGGGCATGGATGCGAAGGGGGGGGGGGGGGGGGGGGGGGGAGAAGAGGGCGGGCCAGGCTGGGACATGGGAGAGAGAGTAGCATGGATGCGAGGGGGGGGTCATGGAAGGGCGAGAGGGGACTTGCTGGAAAAGGATGAATGGAGGCGGCAGGGGACAGAGGAGCATGGATGGGTATGGATTAGGAGGGCAGGGCACAGGGAGAGAGGGGAATTACTGGAAATGGATGAATGGAGGGGGCAGGGGACAGAGGAGCATGGATGGGCATGGATTGGGAGGGCAGGACTCAGGGAGAGAGGGAAATTGCTGGATAGGGAAAAATGGAGGGGCCAGGTGACAGATGAGCATGGATGGGCATGGATTGGAAGGGCAGGACTCAGGGAGAGGGGAATTGCTGGATAGGGATGAATGGAGGGGACAGATGGGCATGGATGGATATGGATTGCAGAGCAGGCCTCAGGCAGAGAGGGGAAATGCTGGATAGGGAAAAATGGAGGGGCCAGGTGACAGAGGAGCATGGATGGGCATGGATTGGAAGGGCAGGACTCAGGGAGAGGGGAATTGCTGTATAGGGATGAATGGAGGGGACAGATGGGCATGGATGGATATGGATTGCAGAGCAGGCCTCAGGCAGAGAGGGGAAATGCTGGATAGGGAAAAATGGAGGGGCCAGGTGACAGATGGGCATGGATTGGAAGGGCAGGACTCAGGGAGAGGGGAATTGCTGGATAGGGATGAATGGAGGGGACAGATGGGCATGGATGGATATGGATTGCAGAGCAGGCCTCAGGCAGAGAGGGGAAATGCTGGATAGGGAAAAATGGAGGGGCCAGGTGACAGAGGAGCATGGATGGGCATGGATTGGAAGGGCAGGACTCAGGGAGAGGGGAATTGCTGTATAGGGATGAATGGAGGGGACAGATGGGCATGGATGGATATGGATTGCAGAGCAGGCCTCAGGCAGAGAGGGGAAATGCTGGATAGGGAAAAATGGAGGGGCCAGGTGACAGATGAGCATGGATGGGCATGGATTGGAAGGGCAGGACTCAGGGAGAGGGGAATTGCTGGATAGGGATGAATGGAGGGGACAGATGGGCATGGATGGATATGGATTGCAGAGCAGGCCTCAGGCAGAGAGGGGAAATGCTGGATAGGGAAAAATGGAGGGGCCAGGTGACAGAGGAGCATGGATGGGCATGGATTGGAAGGGCAGGACTCAGGGAGAGGGGAATTGCTGGATAGGGATGAATGGAGGGGACAGATGGGCATGGATGGATATGGATTGCAGAGCAGGCCTCAGGCAGAGAGGGAAAATGCTGGATAGGGAAAAATGGAGGGGCCAGGTGACAGATGAGCATGGATGGGCATGGATTGGAAGGGCAGGACTCAGGGAGAGGGGAATTGCTGGATAGGGATGAATGGAGGGGACAGATGGGCATGGATGGATATGGATTGCAGAGCAGGCCTCAGGCAGAGAGGGGAAATGCTGGATAGGGAAAAATGGAGGGGCCAGGTGACAGAGGAGCATGGATGGGCATGGATTGGAATGGCAGGACTCAGGGAGAGGGGAATTGCTGCATAGGGATGAATGGCGGGGACAGATGGGCATGGATGGATATGGATTGCAGGGCAGGCCTCAGGCAGAGAGGGGAAATACTGGATAGGGATGAATGGAGGGGGCAGGTGACAGACAAACATGGATGGCCATGGATTGGGAGGGCAGGGCTCAGGGACAGAGGGGAATTGCTGGAAAAGGATGAATGGAGGGGGCAGGGGACAGATGGCCATGGATTGGGAGGGCACGGCTCACACTGTCTCTCTCATATACAATGTCTTTCTGACTCTCACTCTCACACACTCTGTCTCACACAGTATCACATTCACTCTCTATGTGCCACACAGTCACTCACACACTCGCTTGGTGTCATACACTCACTCTCACAGAGAATCTGTGTCTCACACACACTCTGTCTCTTGCCCACACACACACACTCTCTCTCACACTGTGTCTCACATACACACTTGCACACACTCTCATTCTCACACACACTCTCTCACAAACACACTCACACCCAGAGTCACTCTCTCTCTCACACACTCACACTTTCACTCTGACTCTCAAAAACTCACTCTCACATACACTCTCCCAAACATACACACTCCAAGGAAAACCTTGCTAGCGCCCGTTTCATTTGTGTCAGAAACGGGCCTTTTTTACTAGTTCTAAAATAAGCACAATCTTTATATTTTTTTAATTAACTTTCTTTTTACCTAGAGGATCGCTTTACCAGCACCGGCTATCAGGAATATCATCAGATAAGTATCAGTCCTTATCAATTTCCAATATTCCACTTCTTCTCTATTTTCAAGGTTGTTTTAGTTAAAATGAACTGATACTTTGTGTACCCTTTCTGTTTCTTTCACAGAACTTCAGTGAACCCAACTCCAGCTCAGGTATGTGTTTCCCTTTTTGTCCTGTAACCAGTTACAACTTAGCTGACACTTGACTTCGATGCTGTTTTCCAGTCTTTCTTGCGTAGGGGCCCAAAGGTTTTCTTCCAGGTGCACGATTTTCAGGGGTTCTCCTCAGGACCGGTCTTCTCCCTTCACCTTTCTTAAAGAACTTAAAAGGAAGCAAGACCCTATCTTCCTTTCTTAATCAAATTTTCCCTCACCTTGGTGACCATAAGAATTTAAATTATCAATACTGTGGCCAGCACTAACTCCAATTAAAAGTAAACAAAGTACCCTTTCCCACTACAGAAGGAGTGCTTCGAGGAGTACAGGAACCCAAACACCCAAAACACTTTCACACTAAATTCTATCCTTACAGTTACTTCCTAATTTCTATTCATATTATATAATCCTTTTCTTACCCAAAACCAGTTAAAATTTTAATACACAAATTTGGCGGTGTTAGACTACTCATCCTTTTAAGCCTAATTAACCATTAATACAGTCCCAACATTCCATGAACTACCTAAAAAACCTTTATTCTACTACTACTACTACTATTTAGCATTTCTATAGCGCTACATGGACATGGACTGATGAGACAAAGTCAGCATGGATTTAGTGAAGGGAAGTCTTGCCTCACCAATCTAATGCATTTTTTTGAGGGGGTAAGCAAACATGTGGACAATGGGGAGCCAGTTGATATTGTATATCTGGATTTTCAGAAGGCGTTTGACAAAGTGCCGCACGAAAGACTCCTGAAGAAATTGCAGAGTCATGGAATCGGAGGTAGGGTATTATTATGGATTAAGAACTGGTTGAAAGATAGGAAGCAGAGAGTAGGATTGCGTGGCCAGTATTCTCAGTGGAGGAGGGTAGTTAGTGGGGTCCCGCAGGGGTCTGTGCTGGGTCCGTTGCTTTTTAATGTATTTATAAATGACCTAGAGATGGGAATAACTAGTGAGGTAATTAAATTCGCCGATGACACAAAATTATTCAGGGTCGTCAAGTCGCAGGAGGAATGTGAACGATTACAGGAGGACCTTGCGAGACTGGGAGAATGGGCGTGCAAGTGGCAGATGAAGTTCAATGTTGACAAGTGCAAAGTGATGCATGTGGGTAAGAGGAACCCGAATTATAGCTACGTCTTGCAAGGTTTCGCGTTAGGAGTTACGGATCAAGAAAGGGATCTGGGTGTCGTCGTCGATGATACGCTGAAACCTTCTGCTCAGTGTGCTGCTGCGGCTAGGAAAGCGAATAGAATGTTGGGTGTTATTAGGAAGGGTATGGAGTCCAGGTGTGCGGATGTTATAATGCCGTTGTATCGCTCCATGGTGCGACCGCACCTGGAGTATTGTGTTCAGTACTGGTCTCCGTATCTCAAAAAAGATATAGTAGAATTGGAAAAGGTACAGCGAAGGGCGACGAAAATGATAGTGGGGATGGGACGACTTTCCTATGAAGAGAGGCTGAGAAGGCTAGGGCTTTTCAGCTTGGAGAAGAGACGGCTGAGGGGAGATATGATAGAAGTGTATAAAATAATGAGTGGAATGGATCGGGTGGATGTGAAGCGACTGTTCACGCTATCCAAAAATACTAGGACTAGAGGGCATGAGTTGAAGCTACAGTGTGGTAAATTTAAAACGAATCGGAGAAAATTTTTCTTCACCCAACGTGTAATTAGACTCTGGAATTCGTTGCCGGAGAACGTGGTACGGGCGGTTAGCTTGACGGAGTTTAAAAAGGGGTTAGATAGATTCCTAAAGGACAAGTCCATAGACCGCTATTAAATGGACTTGGAAAAATTCCGCATTTTTAGGTATAACTTGTCTGGAATGTTGTTACGTTTGGGGAGCGTGCCAGGTGCCCTTGACCTGGATTGGCCACTGTCGGTGACAGGATGCTGGGCTAGATGGACCTTTGGTCTTTCCCAGTATGGCACTACTTATGTACTTATGCACAAACATAGAAGAAAGACAGTCCCTTCTCAAAGCCCGAAACAGCAAGATAATCACCCTTCTCCCTTTAATATCCCCTCTCTAGACACTCACTCATAGGTATTCACCCCTTTCCCAAACCTATCTCAGCATCTATATATCTTTCTCCATCTAAATCAGCACCAGCCTCACCCACACACAACCTCTCTCACCGCAACACCAACTCCTTCTGGCCACTCTCACACTCAAAAATACATATACTCTCTTCATCTGTTTCTGCCCAACTTTCAACTGACCAGCAAGCTGTCGCCAAGGCAACCAGGTCTCAGCTTGCTTAGCTGTTGTTCCAGAGTGATGTCACTATAGAACTTTTTTTTCTTTTCCCTCTGGAGGAGCCCAGTTAAGATTATTTTAACCTCTAGGTTACAATATTCAACCTAGTTAACTAGCCAGATACAGCCGCTGACCTGTTAAATACAGTGGCGTTCCGAAGGGCGCTGACACCCGGGGCGGATCGCCGATGCACCCCACTCCCCGGGTGCAGCGCCGCCCCCTCCATGCAGCGCGATTCCCCCCCTGGTGAAGGGACACCCGCCACCCCAGTGAAAGAACCCCCCCCCCCCGGGTGCACGCCGCTGGGGGGGGTGCTGCGCGCCGGTCAGCGTCGTTGGTTTCCATGCTTCCTCTGCCCCGGAACAGGAAGTAACCTATTCTGGGGCAGAGGGAGCATGGAATCCAATGACGCTGACCGGCATGGCACCCCCCAGCAGCGTGCACCTGGGGCGGCCCACCCCCACCGCCCCCTCTCGGTATGCCACTGGTTAAATAACATATCGGCACCTTACCGCTAATATTCAGTGAGAGATAACTGGTTATCTCCACTGAATATTGCCGGTTAGTACCTAGCGCATAACCAGCTATATTGTGTGACTTATCCGGTTAGACATCGCGATTCGGCACCTAACCATAAATAGGTGTCCTATCTTTAACTGCTAAAAATGTTAACGGTTAATGCTGAATATTGGCATAGCTGGTTAACTTTTTAGCAGTTAACCCCCCCGCCCCCCCAGATGCTAGCAGGGGACAGCAAAAGCGCTGCCCACCACCAGCTGAATATTGGGCCCACTGTATAGAATAGTAGCTATAACTGCCAATTATTAGCATCAGTCATGCGCGCAAATGCTAGTGTTCTATAAATGAGGCACACTATTGGCACTCAAATTTAGGCACCAGCTTATAGAATTGCCTTTTTTATGTGCTGGAGTTAGAAGGAGTACTGCTGGAAATGTGAAGCTTATACAGAGTTGCTGCTGGAAGAAGTGAGCTCATCTGTAATTGTCTAGGGGAAGGATTCCAATTCTTCTACTTGAGAAAGAGATCTATATCATATTATCAGGCGCTAATACAAGGAAAACCCAAAAGGGAATATTTCTAAAGAGCACACTGCTGGGGACAAAAGGATGTCATAGAGTAGCAGATCTGTGGGCTGTAAAATTTTGAACTAAGTTGAAATATTTATTTTCTGTATGGATTGCATTAATAAAAATTGTACTGTCTGTTAATTGTATTTGTAACTACAGGGTGCTTCTGTGTTGTCTCTCATGGTCAGAATAGGGATATAGGTGGTCAACTTTGGAAATTACATGGATATAATCATTTCAAAATGGATAACGGATGTGTTTAATCATGCATATGTAGAGGCTCATTTTCAAAGCACATGTAACTTTGTAAGTCTATGCCAATTCTCAATGCAAACTTGACATTTGCCCTAGCAGCCTAATAAGATCTACACCCAAACAATTCAAACAAGACCTCATGAACCAAGTAAACTATAGACTCATAAATGGATTCTTCCCCACGGAAAATGGAAACATCCTACTCACTCCACTGCCTAAAGATGCCAAGAAAAGCACTATGGACTTAACCAACTACCGACCAATCGCTTCTATCCCACTCACAACAAAATTGATGGAAGGCATAGTGACGAAACAACTCACGGAATACCTGACCAAACACTCAATTCTACACGAGTCTCAATCAGGATTTTGACATAGTACTGAAACTGTACTAGTATTGGCAATGAACACATTTAAAAAAACTATCGCAACCGGCAAGAACATACTCATACTACAATTCGACATGTCTAGTGCCTTCGGCATGGTGGATAATGAAATACTATTACACCTACTAGAGTACTTCGGAATCGGAGGCCCAGTTCTCAAATGGTTTGAAGGATTCCTCACCACCAGATCCTACCAAGTAACAACGAACACGGACAGATCGCCACCTTGGAGACCAGAATGCGGAGTTCCTCAAGGATCCCCCCTTTCTCCAACTATCTTCAACCTAATGATGATACCATTAGCCAAACTCCTAGCCAATCAAAACCTTAACCCTTACATATATGCCGATGACGTTACGATCCATATCCCGTTCAAAAGTAACTTAAATGAAATAACCAACGAGATCAACCAGAGTTTCCAGACCATGCACTCTTGGGCGGACTCATTCAAGCTAAAACTCAACGCAGAAAAAACTCAGTGTCTAGTTCTCACATGCCAAAACAATACAAACAAATACCCCACAATAACCACACCCTACTGCACACTTCCTATCTCAGAAAATCTGAAAATCCTTGGAGTCACTATTGATCGAAACCTCACTCTTGACACCCACGCGAAGAACACGACGAAAAAAATGTTCCAATCGATGTGGAAACTCAAAAGAATAAAACCTTTTTTCCCAAGATACATTTTCCGTACCCTAGTACAGTCATTGGTACTAAGCCACCTGGACTACTGTAACGCTCTATACGCAGGCTGCAAAGAACAGACCATCAAAAAACTCCAAACAGCCCAGAACACTGCAGCCAGACTCATTTTTGGAACACCTAAATTCGAAAGTGCGAAACTCCTCAGAGAGAAACTGCATTGGCTCCCGCTCAAGGTACGAATTGAGGTCAAGATCTGCACCACTGTACACAAAATCATTCATGCAGATGCCCCACTCTATATGCTAAACTTAGTGGACTTACCGCCCAGGAATGCCAAAAGATCGGCCCGCAAATTCCTCAACCTGAACTTTCTCAGCTGTAAAGGAATGAAGTACAAACAGGCTTATGCTACCACCTTTGAGTACAAAAGTACACAGTTTTGGAACGCACTACCCATGGCCCTAAAATCCATGACCAATCTAACCAGCTTTCGCAAAGCTTTGAAAACACATCTCTTCAACAGAGCCTACAAAAGTCACCCTCATTGAAACAAATCATTCCCTAAACCACCCAAGTACACCAAAAGACCTCTTTCACGATCTTACCTAACACCTTCTACCTAAATTCCTCTTTCACCTTAGCTTATGATCGACTGTTTTCTTATATCATGTAATGACGTTCTCATTTCCATACTCTGTAAGCCACATTGAGCCTGCAAAAAGGTGGGAAAATGTGGGGTACAAATACAATAAATAATAATAATAAATAATAATATGTGCTTTGAAAATGAGCAAACAGGAACAGAGGAACAATGCTCCACACAGCAGCGCAAAGCATGAAAAACAGTGGACACTATAAAACAGCACAACACCAGTGGTGACTATCAACATTTTAATAAATGATTAAATGACTCGACACGGGCCATGTTTCGGCTGTATAGCCTGCATCAGGAGTCTGAAGATATTCAAGTTATCTGTTCAGATGTAATGAAAAATCTTCAAAGAGCACAAACCAGCAATGCTCTTTAAGTATATGCAGTACAAACTGACTAATGCCAGCGCCAATATGGTAAAATGGGAGGACAAGACATTTTTAAGATATGATAGTGATAGGAGGAAGTGCAAAAGTGGCACTGTGAGACTCAAAGGTGAAGGGGAGGAATATGTAGAAACTGATAAAGATAAGGCAGAATTACTTAACAGAACTTAGGGAAGTTCTAGCAGCTCCGCTGGCTGACCTTTTTAATGCTTCTCTAGAGTCAGGAGTAGTCCTGGAGGATTGGAGAAGAGCAGATGTGGTTCCTCTCCACAAAAGTGGAAGTAAGGAAGAGGTTGGGAACTACAGGCCAGTAAGTCTGAGTTCTATGGTAAGTAAATTAAATCCAGCTTCTGCTCCTCTTCCCCACTGACATCTGCCTATCACTCTACTTCAAGAAGATATAAACAGGATGGAGTCAGTCCAGAGGGCTACTAAAATGGTCAGTGGTCTTTGTCGTAAAGCATGGGACAGACTTAAATATCTCAGTTTGTATTTTTGAAGAAAGGCGGGAGAGGCAAGATATACAGACATTTAAATACTTATGCGGCACAAATGCACAGGAGGTGAGTCTCTTTCAATTGACAGGAAGCTCTGGAACGAGTGTACATAGAATGAAGGCGACCTTAGGAAATACTTCTTCATGGAAAGGGTTAATTCATGGAACAGCCTCCCAGTGGAAGTGGTGGAAATGAAAACAGTATCTGATTTCAAGAGAGCTTGGTACAACTACATAGAATATCTAATAGATTGATAGGGAGAATAGATGGCATGGATGGTTAGACTGGATAGACCAGTGGTTCCAAACCTGTTCCTGGAGGCACCCCAGCCAGACAGGTTTTCAGGATACCCACAATCAATATTCATGAGAGAGATTGCATGCATTGCCTCCGCTGATGCAAATCTATCTCATGAATATTCATTGTGGATATTCTGGCTGGGGTGTCTCCAGGACCAGGTTTGGGGACCACTGGGATAGGCTATATGGTCTTTATCTGCTTACATTTTTCTCTGTTTCTATGCTTGTTTCTGCTCTCCTTTCCCTATGAGTTCCATCCAGCTTCTGCTCCCCTTCCCCATTGACATCTGTCTGTTACTCCCCTCAAGCCCCAGCATTTCCTTATCTAATTTTTCTTCCTTTCCCTGCCCCTCCCTCCATAGTCAAGCTTCTCTTTCTCTCTTGCTTCCCTCTCTCCCCTTCGGGTCCAGCTCCAGCTGCAACATATCGCTCGACCTTCCCCCCTGATCTAGAATCATACACTCTTCAATCACTCTCCCCCCAATCTGGCATCTCACCATCTTTTTCAACTCCCCCCCTCCTGAACTGACTTCTCTCTCAACCTCCCCCCCCCCCAAACTGTCTTAAACTTGTTCTTTCTAGCAGTCGCCGGCAGCCGTAGTGAATCACATATCCTGCTGGCAACCTGTCTTTGGCACCTTCCCTTTGCTATCTTCTGCCCTTTCTGATGCAGCTTCTTGTTTGCACGAGGGCGAAAGGTAGCAGAGGGAAGGTGCCAAAGGCAGGTTGCTGGCAGGATATGTGATTCAATACCACTTCCGGCAATTGCTAGAAAGAAAACAAGTTTAAGAGAGTCCGCAGGGAGGGGGTGGTTGAGAGAAAAGAGGATTTGCCAAGATCAGATCATTTGAGGGCCAATTACAAAAAAATAACAACATAACAAATCAAAAAGCAACAAGATACAATGGTTCAGCTCTTAAAAAACTTACTTGTTGTTCTGCTTAGGACATTTTTGCAGAGAACCTATTTCAAAATGGCACTTGGATACCAACGGGAAAACCCACCAATCAAAAAAGGAGTAATCCAACTACACAAAATCACATGGGAGAAACCTAGAATGTGATCAAAAACTTAAAGAAACCCTAGAAAGTATTCAAAAATTGTCTAAAGAAAACTTTCACAAAAATGTTGCCCACTCAAATGAAGTATTTAGACCCTTGGGCTCCATTGTTTGTAAACAATGAATCCAGTGCTGCTTGCGTTACAACAGCAGACGGTCATGATTACCACCCTGAGGAGGAACTTGTGCTAGTTCAATCACAAAGCAGCACAATTCAGAAAATATATGCGTCACCTTGATGCAATGTGCCAATAATGGTGCTGCTCCTTTTTGACTAGTAATGCAAGATTTATATTCATTCATTCTTACTTGTAACCTTCTTGTACTTTTTTCTACATAAAATTTATTGCAAAGGCACCTCAAAATATATACCACAAAAGTGGAACAGCAACCTGTCTCACAGCCAGTTGCACTAAGGTCCCCATAAAGAATTGCTCTGTTTTTCCACCTCGGTAAAATTTACCGATTTGGAAATGCAGAGGGATTCTTAAAGCGAATTGCATGCAAATGAGCTGATGGTCTTCCTTCCACTGCTTCAGCTGTCGTTCTACGCAGTACCGGCAACTCCTGACCACCGTTAAATTTTACACGGTAAAGGTAGGAGCTGCTTCTGTGCATTGCTAGGAGAACGGCTGTGCATCACTTTGCATGCACATTTGTATAGTAATTAGCTCATTGTAATAGATTTGCATACAAGTTTCGTTAGCTGCTTCCATGACAGGAAAAGAGCCCGGAGAAACCTTTTGTGCATGTCTCACTAGAACCAGTGTAAAAGCCACATTGCTGGCTCGTTAGGTTTTGTGCATCTGGGCCTTAGATGTAAACTCGTAAAATGATGCTTTAAGAACTTCCACAGTATTTTGGGTAGAAGTTATTCATGTGCTAATTAGTGCAAGGCCATTAAAATGATTTATTGTAAGCCACATTGAGCCTGCAAAGAGGTGGGAAAATGTGGGATACAAATGTAATAAATAAAATAAATAAATAAATAAATAAATTAGCATGTGATCCCTTACCGCCACCCATTATGTATGTGGTAAGGGCTGACGTGCTAGGCATATGTTAATTGGTTAGCATGTGGCAATGTAGCTGTGTTAACTGATTAGCACAGAATATGCCCACTTTCCACCCCCTCCCCCCAGACATGCCCCCTGCACCAAAAAATACATTTTATTTTTTAGCATGTGGTCGTACGCTCAAATGACAAAATTACTATGGGATGCCTCAGTACACCATTTTTTGCTGCCATAAGCATGCAGTGCTTACCACAGGTTTATAAAAGGCCCTCTTAATGACATCATTTTAAAATAGTAAATATGCATTTTGGCCTTTTCCACTTTTTGTGCACTCAGGATTTTTTTCTCTGACATGCAGATGAAATTTAAGAAATGGGATGCCACTTTAAAATCTCACTTTATTTTTACCCCAACAGAACAGACACAACTTCAGGCAGACATATTGCCTGAAAACCTGCTTGAGCTGCAGAGTCCAAAGAAATTGGCAGCCTTCCTAGCAGAAATCTGAAATCGGAGTACTTGGATAAAACAGAATGGGCCATGTAACAAAATTATACCACAAGAAAAATACACGGTTTCAATCTCATTCCTAACAATTGAGATAGGTTTTGTCAGCTTGCGGTCTTGCTGGCCTCGTTCATAGCAAATTAAATTTTGGTTGGTTTATAAAGGTATCACTTTCATGTTTCTCACATAAGATCTTGTAGCCCTGGGAGGATTTGAATCACCTTGCTTCTCCTAGCTTGTCTTCTGTCTTCTATTCTTCATTACACAACAGATGACCTATCTGATATTTTTCTTCTTCTCTAACAGATTTCCGGTTGCCAACCTTCAATGAAAATAAAGCCTGCAACCCTTGTTATCTTCATTCCGCTGCTGTTTCTCTGCCTCTTTTTTTTTTTTCCCTTTCTTAAAGATCGTTTACTGGCGTTGCTTTCTCAGTTTTTACCCAGTGGAACAAGCAATGTCTCCCAAACTGACAATTCTGACTTTTTGCAGCTTGTGATTTTTCTAAAGCATGACAAGTAATTGCATAAAGACACCGTAAACCTTTTCAGATAAGGTCTGCCAATGAGAAAGGCTTTCTTAAACCCCCCAGAAGCATATAGTTAGAACAGGAGACACGAATGCAGCAATGTTCTTGTTTTTTTCATGTTATTTGGTCATAATATTTGCATACCAAAAGTAACTATTCATTTAGGCGTCATTTTACAAAGTTGAAATAGGGCTACTGTGGCAACAGTGCACAGCAAATTGGCCCTACCGCTGGGCTGCTTCAGAAGTCCAGTGGTAGTTACGATGTGTGCTGCGTGCTATTTCTGGTGCTTGAAAAAATTTTTTTTTCAGCATTGGGGCTTACATAACAGTAATCAGGGAGCACTGTGTGCAGCCTGGTTACTGCTGGGTTAATACGGGAGCCCTTACCCCAGCCATGCAGCCATTTCCTTCTTTAAATAAAACCCTCTCCTTTTACCCACTGGTAAAAGGGGGCCTTGGCATGCAGCAAACCTGCACACTGACAGCATCGCTGAGGTCCTTTTACCGCAGCTTGGTAAAAGGACCCCTTATTGCATAAAATAACTTCATTTTTAGTTTTTTAATATAGGGTTGATAACCTTTATAGACTCATAGATGAAATTATGCAAATGGATGAACTGTTCTTTATGAAGCAACTAGTAAAAAAAGGCCCGTTTCTTTAAGAAATGAAAGGGGCGCTAGCAAGGTTATATTCAAATGTTGATTGCTGTTAACCAAACAGTGCATTTAAAAGTGCTATAATGAGAAGGAATAATTGTGAAGGGTGTATAATGAGGAAGATTGTCCATGAGTATGACATGTTGTTAGTGGTTTTGTTTTTTAATTGTAATTCATGTGTTGCTCTGTCCTACCCTCATATGTACCAACCCTCTCCCCATGTCCTCGTGCCCTTCTGCTTTTTATTTTTTTAAATTAATCTTTAAATCACCCAAGGGGTTTTTCTCTGTGTTTGTACCCTCACCCCATGTTCATCAACCCTCCTGTCTCCACCATGCTTCATGCCCCCCTTGTGTCCGAGGAGCAGGCCCCCTACAGTGTCTGTGTTAGAGAGAGATAGTGTGCAACAGAAGCGGAGGAAGACAGGGAACAGGCATTTAATCTAGCGAGCGTCTCCTCGTGTGACCCCCCTCCTGCCCTCCCTCTCCTTCCATCTGAGGTGCAAGTCCCCCGCTTTCTGTCCGAGGTGGTCCGAGGTGCAGGCATGCCCCCTTCCGTCTGAAGTGCAGGCCCCCTACAGTGTCTGTGACAGAGAGATATAGTGTGCAACAGAAGCTGGGGAAAGACATGGAACAGGCATTTAACCTTGCGATCGTCTCCCTCCCTCTGTTCCGTTTCTCCATTCTTCAGCGTGATGGCCCTTCTCAGTGTTAGGTCTTTTGGAGACTGTTGAGCGCGTCAGTGGCGTCGGACAGGCTCAACTCTTTGTTTTTGTTTTGGCTGTCAAGCGGTATGTTGTGCCAGGAGAGCGACTGTTGAGGTGCTTGAAATATCCGCGAGGCAGTTTGAGTGGTGGTGGTGGTGGGGTGGATCTGTCAAGCGGTATGGTGTGTCGGGAGGGTGGCGGTTGAGGTGCTTGAAATATGCGCGAGGCAGTTTGGGGGGGGGGGCAATTGGATCAGCTGTGAGGTTTGTTGTTTTTTTTTTCCCCGCGGGTTGAGATGTGGACTTCATACTGGGAAGGTAGTGGAAATCTGCGCGAGGCAGTTTGGGGGGGGGGGGGGGGGCGCCGGTTGGATCAGCTGTGAAGTTTGTTTTGGTTTTTTCCCCCCGGGTCTGATGTGGGGCGTCATACTGGGAAGGTGACGTCAGTCTGGCTTTGGAGCCTAGCAGACCAACTCAGCCATGAACAGAGGCAGCAAGACAGAACGTTGGAGGTGAGAATTATATATAGGATTATCAAACCACTCTTGCATTTGCAAATTATGCAAGCAGGTTTTATTTTTGATCTGGCAGTTTCTTCCTGCTCCTTTGGTACCATCAGCTCAGTTGGAACCAGGGTTGGGATCTGACACTGTGAGCTTTCATCTGCAACTGCCTGGAGATTTTTCTTACTACTACTGTTTATCATTTCTATAACACTACTAGACATACGCAGCGCTGTACACTTGAACATGAACAGACAGTCCCTGCTCGACTGAGCTTACAATCTAATCAGGACAGACAGAAAGGACACATAAGGGATAAGGGAAATTACTTGCCTGGGGGCCATGCATCAATGCTTTTTGGGAGTTCTGAAGTCCAGGGCCCTAATCTAGCCACTAGATATTGCCTTCAAGCAATGACCATAGCACTAGGGATGTGTATCAAGAAGTTCATTAATGTGCCTTGAAAAGATTAGTGCCTGAAAAAATAGATATGGGGTGACATTTAGAAATAATGTACAAATCTGAGGTCAGATGTCCAGGTTGAGATGTCCCAAGTTCTGCTAGTAGTTTAGAACACTATCTGCCAACATAGTACATCAAGGAATAGATGTTTATGCACTGGTTATGTGTGGCAGGAACATCCATTATTTATTTATTTATTTTATTTGTTACATTTGTATCCCACATTTTCCCACCTATTTGTAGGCTGAATGTGGCTTACATAGTGCTGGAGAGGCGTTTGCAGACTCCGGGGTAAACAAATACAAAGTGATGTTGTGGCAAGATAAAGTTCATGTTGTATAGCCATATAAGGGAATCGTACAGCGGAAGAGTTTTATTATGTCCATTACGTATTTTAGTTTTGTCGTGTGGCAGAGATTGGCATTTATGTTGGATTGGTAGGGTATGCCTTTTTAAACAGGTAAGTTTTTAGTGTTCTCCGGAAGTGTAGGTGGTCATACTTAGTTTTCAAGGCTTTTGGTAATGCATCCCACAGTTGTGTGCTTATGTAGGAAAAACTGGATGCGCAGGGTGACTTGTATTTGAGTCCTTTGCAGCTTGGGTAGTGCAGATTTAGGTATGTTCATGTTGATTCGGATATAGATTCTTAAGGGGGAAATTTATAAATAGTGCCAAAAAGTAGTTGCCAAAAATTTGGCACTCTATTTTATTTTATAAAGGGCTTTCTAGAGGAGTGCTCTTTATAGAATAGCAATTGAGCACTGAATTCTGCACTCAGCTTTGGGCACAAGGACTTATGCCAGCTGAAACCTGGTGTAAATCCCTGTGCACAAGTTAAGTGGGAATCCCTGCTGTTCGTGACACTGCACGCATCTTATATGAACACCCCTGACCTGCCCATGCCCTCCCCTTTTGAGTTGCACGCAATCCAATTTAGGCACTCACTGTTACAGAATAGCAGGCAGCCAGGTCAGTGTCCAAATCATAATTAGTGCCAATTATGGGCTTGTTGACTCAAATAATCAAATCATTAGAGCCCAATAACTAATTACTTTAGGCACTGATGTGGGATCTGTGCCCAGTTTTCGATGACCTTTATAGAGTCTGGGGGTAAATGTCTAAAGTATCAACGGGCACAACACAGCAACATAAATATGTATGTGATTTACTGTTTATGGTACTTTTTATACAATCTTTCATAGTGAACATCAAAGTGGTTGACATCTAGGAAAAGGAAAGGAACAACATAATCCAATAGGACAGAAAGTAAACAGGTTCAAAGAAGAATGACTAAAATGATAAAGGGGATGGAACTCCTCTCATGAGGAAAGGCTAAAGAGGTTAGTGCTCTTCAGCTTGGAAAAAAAGACGGATGAGGGGAGGTATGATTGAGGTCTACAAAATCCTGAGTGGTGTAGAACAAGTAGAAGTGAATCGATTTCTTACTCATTTCAAAAGTACAAAGACAAGGGGACACTCAAGGAAGTTACATGGAAATACTTTAAAAACAAATAGGAGGAAATATTTTTTCTCTCGAATAGTTAAGCTCTGGAATTCTTTGCTGGAGGATGTAGTAATAGCTATTAGCATATCTGGGTTTAAAAAAAGATATGGACAAGTTCATGGAGGAAACGTCCATAGCCTGCTATTGAGACAGACATGGGGAAGCTACTGCTTGCCCTGGGATTGGTGCTATGGAATGTTGCCACTATTTGGGTTTCTCTCAGGTACTTGTGACCTGCATTGGCCATTGTTGGAAACAGGAAACTGGGCTAGATGGACCATTGGTCTGACCCATTATGGCTGTTCTTATGTAAATACAAAGTTAGAAACAGTGTTGTTCAAAGTTCTAGGTCAAAGTACTTAAGTAAAAGAAAAAATTAATGCATGTTTTAATATGGAAAAGCACAGTGAAGAACACATAAAAAATGTACTTAAGTGATTGCCTAATACTTTTTGGGTAAAAGTACTACAATTACAATTAATGCATTTTTATCCCATCAACTTTATTGCTCTACAATTCAATCTACTTTGCTTTTAGTAAAACTAAATTTTGAAATGACTGTCACTTGTAAGTCATCGTTAAACCAGCACAGCTAAAAAGGTGTTCAAGAACCGCACTGTCTGGAAGTGGAGTGTTAATTCTGATCAAAAAATTCCTTCAAATCAGGCCAGGTTGCAATACTTCTGATGTCTTTCTACTAGGTCTGCAGGTATTGATCAAGGAAATCTCTGCCTGGAACACTTGACTTCCTTAAAGCAGACTGCTTTATTATCTTTATTGTCATCATTTGAATTAGAAGTAGTGCTGTCTAATTCATCGCTTGCAATTTCATCTTCATCTTCATTATCATTGTCATGATGTCCAATTACAGAGTAAACTTTCATAAAGTTGGAATCCTTGCAGTGGTGTTCTGTAGTTCACTGCCACCCAGGGCGGATTGCTGCTGCGCACACCCCCCAGCTGCAGGGCAACACGGCACCCCCCCCGGCGTAACACAGCAACATGGCCCCCCCCCCCCCTGACCCAGTCCCCACTGGTCTACCAGCGCCGTCCACCCGGCGTCTCGCGCGACACTGCGCTGCTGTAAAAGAAGAAAATCGCCTCGTCGGCCCTTCCCTCACTGTGTCCCGCCCTCTGATGTAACATCCTATTTCCTCGAGGGCAGGACAGAGTGAGAGAAGGGCCGACGAGGCGATTTTCTTCTCTTACAGCAGCGCAGACGCGAGGCGCCGCACCACACAGCTGTCGGGTCGATGGAGCTGTTAGGAACTCACTAGCAGAGCACCCCCCCACCCATTGACACCCTGGGCGGACTGCCCCCTCCACCCCGCCCTTGCTATGCCACTGAATCCTTGTTGTTCTGTTTTTTATCTGATGGCAAACTCCCTATGAATATCTTTGAGAACTGATGCAAGAATGTCAAAAGTGTGCAAACCTGTGAATCTTCAATCTGGTGGGCAGTCACCCCAATGTAAAATTTTCCATTGTGGTAGAAACATATATCTGTTCACCAAGAATTGCAACCAGCTTTAGCTTCAATCTCTGCTTCAAAGTGACCCAACTCATCACTGGTTCTGTTTGGCTGGAGACCAGTAACCAGTTTCAACAAACAACAGGCAACTCCACTGTTCTGATAGGCTACATTCCCTGAAGTGCAAGATTTAAGATGAGATATCCACTGTTGTTTGTGTGACAAAGTTTTGCAATTAGCAAAATCTTGATCCATTTATCGCTGCTTCATTTGGTTTACCAAGGAATTGTCATTTACATCTTTCTTCTACTTTTTACTTTAAATGCAAGCATAAGATGTAGCGAAGTAAAAGTAGTAATATTTGGTGAAAATATTACTTCCATAAAAATAACATGTTTCCTATACTTCTTTACAAGTAAAAGTGACAAAACTTTTACTTACATACAGTAGCTAGTTTACTTCTACTTAGCTACTATACAACACTGGTTAGAGAGTGGAACATAGGGGTACAGTCATTAATTGAATATTTAGATGCTGAATCCTTGCAATGCTGAGAAGCCACTGGCCTGTGACTCAGTAGGAAAAGCAAGGCTAAACAGATGGGTTTAAGTAGAGGCTGACCAAAGTTTTTTTTTTCTTTTAAATTTGGGGCTCTTTTACTAAGCTGCAGCAAAAAGTGTCCTTAGTGCGCTCTTATAATGGTCTTTCCAATGTGCTAAGGCTTTTTTTCCTGTGGTGGAAAAATGGCCAAGTTTTAGATTTTTCCATTAAGTACATAAGTACATAAGTAATGCCATACTGGGAAAAGACCAAAGGCCCATCGAGCCCAGCATCCTGTCCCCGACAGCAGCCAATCCAGGTCAAGGGCACCTGGCAGCTTCCCAAACGTACAAACATTCTATACATGTTATTCCTGAAATTCTGGATTTTTCCCAAGTCTATGGACTTGTCCTTTAGGAAACCGTCCAAACCCTTTTTAAACTCTGCCAAGCTAACCGCCTTCACCACGTTCTCCGGCAACGAATTCCAGAGCTTAGTTAGGTGAAGAAAGATTTTCTCCTATTTGTTTTAAATGTACTACACTGTCGTTTCAATCGCATGCCCCCTAGTCCTACTATTTTGGAAAGCGTGAACAGACGCTCACATCCACCTGTTCCACTCCACTCATTAGTTTATATACCTCTATAATGGCCATGCGCTAATTTTCGCAAAGGTAGCACCTACTGTCACCTATTTTGAAGGCAGTAGGGACTTCTGTGCTAAACCTGCATTAGTCAGTTAGGGGTCATTTTACTAAGGCACGCTAGTGTTTTTAGTGTGCACTAAAAATTAGCATGTGCTAAACGCTAGAGACATCATGGGTGTCTCTAGCATTTAGCATGTGCTAAAAACGCTAGTGTGCCCTTGTAAAAGACCCCCATAGTGTGCAGTAATGCCGATGCACTATCAATTGCATAGATGCTCCCACTTTCTACTCAGACATGCTCTTGCGCCAAATTTTTAAAAGAATTTTAGCATGTGGTTAGGACGTGCACATATTAAAATTACCACAGAATGCCACAGTACACCATTTTTTGCTGCAGTAAGCACCCATTAGTGCTTACTGCAGCTTTGTAAAAGGGCCCTTTTATTTGTATAAATTTCAACAAATTATATACTCCAAGTAAAACCTGTAACAGAAAATAGCTGAGGAACAGAACAAAAATATTACAATAATCTAGTATTTAGGATGGCGGAGATGGCAGGGGCAAGAATGCCTGGGGATGGCTCCTGCTCCAGCTAGCCACTAGACCACCAGGTTCTCTAAGGTAGGCTTTGGGGGGGTGGGGGTGGCCCTACCTTTGGGGGAATGGAAGAGGGAGCTGTTTCCTCAAATGTGTGGGAGGAGGAAGAGAGGGACAGCATGCACTATGGGTAGAGAGTAAGTTTTGCTTCATCCAAAAATGTACAGGCATTTTTGGATGAAACCAAAACTAGACCAATTATGGATTTCCATTCAGTTTCAGCACCAAAACTGAGCCCAAAATTTGGTTGGCCTCTAGTTTTATGAGTGGCTTCGAACTTAGCTCAAGATGGTTCAGCCTACAGGGGTGAGGCAAAAAATTCCATAGAGTAGGGCCAGAAAGAAGAATGATGAGTGGAATCAAGCCAAGCTTGGGTTTATGGAAGGAGAGAGAAGAGAGATTTATTCCAAGATTGGAGATGACAAAACAGCTTATAGGGGACCAGCAAGGATCACAAGAAGGACTACCGTTGAAGATAAATAGCATCTGTGCTTAAGCATAAAAATCTTGAATTGAAAACACCTGTGCACTAGAAGCCAACATAGCTGATAGAGGAGTGGGAAAACATAGTCCGATTTGTGAGTGCAGCACAGAACTTGAACTGCTATGTTTGAGAGAGTACCACATTGCAGTAGAAGAGGCAGGATGTATCAAGCACATGGATGACTGTCTGCTGATCTTCTTTGTTCAGGAGTGTCTGGACTGAACAAAACTGATGAAGGGCAAAGGTGCAATGCTTAATAGTGGAAGTAATATGAAGGTTGAATTGTAGTTTATGGCCTTTAATGACTTCTAAGTGTTTGAAACAGTCTACCAGTTGAACAGGGGAACCAAGTAGTGAGATTGCAATTGATTTGGACAGATTCAAGATAAGGTCTGTCACGAAACACCTAGCCACCTACCTGGGGTTACCCTGCGACCACTTAGAGGGTCTATCCCCAGCATAGCTCAGGTCCACCTGCACCTGCTGCTTGTGCTCTACACAGTTCCCAGAAAGCACTCACAGACCCAACACACAAACCGTCATGATTCTTTATCAGTCCAGACAAAAAGGAAATAAACTGAAATGTTTATTGTCTTAAAAACTGAACAATGAACAAAAATGTGCAATCAGCAAACAATAACAGGCAACTGAAATATGGATTAATTATAACACTAACTAAACATTTGTTTACTTCCTAGAAAGTACCTGGGAGATCAGGACATATAATTCAACGAGCCTCAGCAAAGAGATCTGTCTCTCTTTTCTCCCAGGTTCTAAGACTGGAGCAAAAGCCAGTATTCTCCAAATGAAAATGAGCTCCTGGGCCAATCAGAGCCCAGGACAAGAAAATTTCAAAAATATACTGCTTCTTTCTTCCTGTTTATGTGACTAAAGAAAAGAACATTCATTTCTCTGTAACAGCTTTACAACAAAGAAACACCACCTGCTGGCCAAATAGGAATAATACACTTCAAGACATAATTAATGCAGGAAAATATCCAATATATTTTACAGGCTTAAAATACATTGTTTCTTCACGAGTATGTTCTCAGGAAACTAAGAGGAAACCTGGTCCATAAAAGACTGAAGGGGGTAAAGGTAATGCTGGAGGGGTCAGTGTAATGAAGAAAAAATGATATTGCCTGATTAGTAATGAACACTGAGAACTGGATGATGATTCTAGCACATGCATGATTATGTTAGCCATTTTCGAAACATGCATGTCTGTTTTCTGAAGCTGTCACATATTCTAATATGCTTGGCAGGTATTGCTTGGGGGTGTGTGTGTGTGAAGAAACACCAGGGGAGCACTATACAAAACAAATACTTCTACACAAAACAAGTACTTTTCTAAAACTTAGATGTCTTGAGGAGCAGGTGTAACTTCCAACGTTGATCTTTTTGGACACTGATATTCATTGAGAAATGCATGTTTATTTGTTTTTCTTCTGCCATAGTCCCACCCAAAACATGCCCAGCTCACATCCCCTTTCCATACACACTTATCTGAATCTTAGATGTGTATATCCTGGCTTTGTAAAATCGGGATTTAGATGTATGCGCATTACACGTCTAAATGCCTGCTTACGCATGTCTAAAATGTGCATGGGGCTTCTAATATATAGCACCTCAATGTGTATTAACCTACAAATTAACATGCATAAAATTCATTAATGCTCATTAAAATGGATGTGTAAAATGAACCAAAAACTGCCCAAAAATAGGGGCAAAAAAAGCTAAATGAATCAATAATTTTGGTCTTTGCATATCCCTACATGGCATGTTTCAGGGCATCCTCAGCCCCAAGGAACAGAAGACCTGACTGGGGATGGAAAGCGATTTTCTGCATTATAGTGCACTGCAGAGTAACCAAGGCTGGACCTATGCATGCAGTCTTAATGCATGTTCATATCAGGAGACATAAGTATGCATTACACTTGGGGAATGTACATGTAAAGGGGATGGGATTTGATATACTACCTTTCTGTGGTTACAATCAAAGCAGTTTACATATCATATAGAGGTACTTATTTTGTACTTGGGGCAATGGAGGGTTAAGTGACTTGCCCAAAGTCACACAGAGATGCACTAGGAATCAAACCCAGTTCCCCAGGCCACTGCACTAACCATTAGGCTACTCCTCCACTCGAAGATGCATGTATCTTTTTGTCCCATCCTAGCCCCGCCTAAAACATTACCAGACCATGCCCCCTTGCTATATGCACATCTTCATATTTTGGACACAAATATCCCTGGCTTTCTAAAATCAGGATTTACATATGTATGCAACATACATGTCTAAATGCTGGTTTCTGTATGTCTAAAATGCAAATAAGCTTCTAAAATGACTGCCTTTTAAAGTTGTTCTCTTTCTTACATGCATTCCATGGCAGTAATGAGCCTCACTCCTAAGCCCATGGTATGTGGAACTCAAGCCTGAATAGTTGGCAGCCCTGATGAACCCCAAACATGGAGTAAGGAGATATTTGAGTATGTTGCTGTTTTTGTTAGAAACATAGAAAAATGACAGCAGATAAAGGCCATATGGCCTATCCAGTCAGCCTATCCATATCATCCAATCTCTTTTTCTCTCCCTAAGAGATCCCACATGCCTGTCCCATGCTTTTGTGAACTCTGTCCCTGTGGGTGGGCTGAAGCATTGTTTTCAAATTCCAATCCTGGATACCCCTTGCTAGTCAGTGTATGCATGAACTTAATTTGCATATACTGCCTCCATTATATGCAAATCTCTTTCATACATATTCATTGTGGATATCCTGAAAACCTGATTGGCAAAGGGTACTCCAGGACTGGACTTGGGAAACACTGGGCTGAAGAATCCTGTCCTGCCCCTGCCCCACAGGCGATTCTGTCTCTCCCTCTCCCGTCCACCTGCCTGCATGCCACAAAGCCCCCCCCCCCCCCACGGTGCACCTTTTAAATAGCAGATCTTTGTTGGCAGTGAGCAGCGACTGATAAACACTGCTCGTGCCACTCCCACAGCCTTCCTTCTGACACAACTTCCTGTTTCTGCATAGGTGGGGAGTACATCAGAGGGAAGGCTGTGGGGCTGGCTCGAGCAGTGTGCATCAGTCGCTGTTGGTGAAGATCTGCTATTTAAAATGTTCGCAGGAGGGAGTGATGTTGGGAGTTTTTGTCTGGCGGGCTGCTACTGGGTAGGCCCGAGCCCATTGTGCATAAGCCTGGGCCCACCCGTGGCTAAGCCACTGTAATGGGGTGAGATGTTATCATTTACCCCAGAAACCACACATGACCACTAGTGTCACAGATTTCACTCTAGAAATAAGGAAGTATGGCAGAAAGGTAAATGAACTGGGTGGCAAAATGATGTTTATGTGACATTTATAGGACCTTACAATAAGTGGATGTGCTCCTTTCAAATTATGGTAGTGGGTTTGGTGCAGGGCCGTGCCTAGGGTCTCTGGCGCCCCCCTGCAGACTATCAGTTGGCGCCCCCCCCCCCCCCGTGAAAATGATTACGCCCCCCCCCCCCCGGTGAAAATGATCGCTCACCACTTGCCACACTGACAGGAATTGTCAGCAATATTCTTAGAAACAAATTGCTATACATTGCAAAATAAGATAGCAGATGTAAATTCTCAAAGTGGACATATTCCAAACGCTAAAATGAAAATAAAATGATTTTTTTCTACCTTTGTTGTCTGGTGACTTTCTTTTTCCGATCATGCTGGCCCAGTATCTGAGTCTGCTACTATCTGTCCTCTTAACTCCATTTCCAGGGCTTCCTTTCCATTTATTTCTTTACTTTCCTCCTTTCTTCTTCATTTCTTGCTCTATATCCATTTCCAGCAATTTCTTCTCTCTCCCTGGGTCCTGCCCTCCCATCCATGTCCATTCTTGTCCCTCTCTGCCCTTCCCTCCTCATCCATAGCCAGCAATCCTCCTCTCTCCCCTCCCCTCCATTTCCAGCAATTTGTCCTCTCCCTGGGCCCCCATGTCCATCCTTGTCCCTCTCTGCCCTTCCCTCCTCATCCATAGCCAGCAATCCTCCTCTCTCCCCTCCCCTCCATTTCCAGCAAATTGTCCTCTCCCTGGGCCCCCCATGTCCATCCTTGTCCCTCTCTGCCCTTCCCTGCTGCATCCATAGCTAGCAATCCTCCTCTCTCCCCTCCACTTCCAGCAATTTGTCCTCTCCCTGGGCCCTGCTGCTGCCCTCCCATCCATGCCTCTCTGCCCTCCCATCCATGCCTGTCTCTCTGCCCTCCCATCCATGCCTGCCATAGGCGGTCGGTGGCCCAACTGTTTGGGGAGGCTAAATGGGGCGGGGTTAGGAGTGGGCCAGGGGCGGGGCTTACCTCCATAAGTGTTTGACAACACACAGAAAAAAAATAAGTAAAAATAAAAGTCACAGTTAATACCTTTTATTAAATTTAGATATTAGATATGTATCATATGTCAAAGAATAAAGTGGTTGCTCAAAGCATATACTAAACACAATCGCTCAACTGCAAAACACTATGCACAACTTTGTGCAAAAACACACTCAGAACCTTACTGTACCATAAATATTACACTGGGAAGACCTAATACACCAATATACCACCATACGGAACATGCAGACCGTCAACAATATGAAACAAGGGATCATAATATCATGATACGTGTAGAGCCAAAAAACACCCTTTTAGGGTGGCTAGTGTTCACAATGAGCTCCTTTTATTAACGACCATATGTAGATCCTTCAAGAGGTAGTGTGTCATGATTTACGCTGTACACCCTTTCTGGTGTTTTGGTGCCAACTTAGTAAGGCCAACACACAATCTCTCCACTGCAAAACAATATATACAAACTTGTGCAAAACACACTCATAGCCTTACCAAACCATAACAGCACTAATTCCAAGGACAGGACGAGCTACAACCTTTATGTGTGGAAAGGCAGCACTATAATTACACCGGGCTCTAAAACACCAGTACACAACCTAGTGAAACCAAAATAAATCAAAAAGGGCTGCAAATACTTCATGCTAGCAGAATACTGCATCTTGATCACACATGAAAAACACATGGCTTAACAGATATGAAGGCAAAATACAAGAAGTCAGACAGCATGCAGCAATACTAGAAACATTGAAACTTACATGCAAAATATCACAGATGTACATTTCCAAAAGCTGACATATTCCAATTAATAAATTTTGAATAAAAAATGTTTTCTATCTTTGCTGTCAGAGCATTTAGTTTTTCTATTAGCTTTGGTCCCAATGTCTTCTTTCCATTTGATATTTTTTTCTCTCATCATGTCCACCATCTTTCTGTGTCCTTATGCGTCCTGTCTACCACCCTATCCTTTCTCCAGTTTCAACATCTGCCCTCAAAGTGTTCCAATCCAGCCTTTAAATTCAGCAATTTCCCCTCCATCCATATAAAGCATTTCTCCTCACTCCCCTCCATCCATGTGCATCTACAACCTTTGTCTTCTCTCCCCTCCATCCATGTCCAGCATTTCTCCTCTCTCCCTTCCACTCCATCCGTGTGCATCTCCTTCCTTTATCTTTCCTTCCCCCCATCCTTGTCCAACATTTCTCCTCTCTTCCCTGCCCTCCACTCCATCCATGTCCAGCATTTCTCCTCTCTTCCCTCCCCTCCATCCATGTGCATCTCCTTCCTGACGTCCTTCCCCTCCATCCATCCATGTCCAACAACTCTCCATTCTCCCCTTCCCTCTCCTCCATCCATCCACCCATATCCTGCAAATTTCCTCTCTCCCCTGTCCCCATTCATCCATCCATGTCCAGAATTCTCCTCTCTCCCTTGCCCTCCCCTCCATCCATCCATCCATGTCCAGGAACTCTCCGTTCTCCCCTGCCCTCTCCTCCATCCATCTCCAGAAAATTTCCTCTCTCCCCTGTCCCCATCATCCATCCATAGTAACATAGTAGATGACGGCAGAAAAAGACCTGCATGGTCCATCTAGTCTGCCCAAGATATAAGTTTATCTTGAATTTGTACCTGTCCTTTTTCAGGGCACAGACCGTATAGTCTGCCCAGCAGTATTTCCTGCCTCCCCAACCACCAGTCCCGTCTCCCATCACCGGCTCTGGTACAGACCGTATAAGTCTGCCCTCCCCTATCCTAGCCTCCCAACCACCAACCCCTCTTCCCCCCACCTGCTCCGCCACCCAATTTCAGCTAAGCTTCTGAGGATCCATTCCTGCTGCACAGGATTCCTTTATGCATATCCCACGCATGTTTGAATTCCGTTACTGTTTTCATCTCCACCACCTCCACGGGAGGGCATTCCAAGCATCCACCACCCTCTCCGTGAAAAAATACTTCCTGACATCTTTCTTGAGTCTGCCCCCTTCAATCTAATTTCATGTCCTCTTGTTCTAACCGCCCTTCCCACTCTCCGGATACCCATCGTTCCCATCATCCATGTCCAGAATTCTCCTCTCTCCCTTGCCCTCCCCTCCATCCATCCATCCATCATGCTCCAGGAACTCTCCGTTCTCCACTGCCCTCCCTCCCATCTATCTCCAGATAATTTCCTCTATCCCCTGTCCCCTTGATCTATGCCCAGCAATTCTCCTCTCTTCCCTGCCCTCCCCTCCATCATGTCAGCAATTACTCTCCCCTGCTCTGCCCTCTCCCCTCCCTGTCCAGTGATTTCTTCTCTCTCCCTGCCCCTGCATCCATACTGGCCAACAATTCTCCCTCTCCCCTGCCCCTCCCCCCTACATGTGGCAGGCTGCAGACGTTTTCTGCGAGGCAGCTCTGGCTCTCCTCCTTCTTCCTTGGTTTCCCGCTCTGGCTTCCCGATCGGCAGCCCCCCCCCCCGCGTGTTTTAACCTTTACTCTCCGACGTGGCAGCGATGTCAATCAATGAAGAACGTACACAGACTCGCTTCCAGCTTTCTCTCTTCACACAGTGTCCCGCCCTCGCGGGAACAGGAAGTGCATCATCGCTGACGCTGAAGGCGGGACACTGTTGTGAAGAGAGAAGCTGGAAACGAGTCTGTTGTGCGTTATTCATTGATTGACATCGCCTGCCACGTCGGAGACTAAAGGTTAAAAACACGCGGGGGCGGGGGGCTGCCGGTCGGGGAGCCAGAGCGGGAACCAAGTAAGGAAGGAGGAGAGCCCGAGCTGCCTCACAAAGCGCTACGCTTGTGAGGGCAGCAGGGAAGTCCGAAGTCCACGATTGGGCTGGGGCGCCGTGGCGAGGGTAAGCCACTGCGGCGGCGCCCTCCAGAGGTTGGGCGCCCCCCTGCGGCGCTTACCTCGCTACCGCATCGGCACGGCCCTGCTTTGGTGCAAGCTGTAAATAAATTGTCACATTAAAGGGTAAAACAGTTTTTAGATTTCTATTTAATAATAAAATTGAAATCATATGTGGGTTTAAAACATTAAAGAAGGATCACATTAGGATTTGCCTGTTGAATCTTTTGACCTATTTTGAAGCATTCTGAGAGAGGATTTTTTTTTTTTGTAGTAGAAATGTGGAAGCGCTTACTGCAGGAACTTAGCAGCCATTTACAACAATTTCCTCCTACCAGATGAAGATCAGGGTCATCAGGTCTCTAATCTTTAACACATACCTTTTATTTGTCCCCTTTGTAGCCCATTAAGCCTACAAGATGCTACCATGTCGGAACATCTGTGTCTCAGCATGCATTTTCTGCAGACCAGTGAGTCATTAGGAAAGATGAGATGAGTCCCAGATGTTAAAAAACATGGCAGCACTTCACAAACCTAATGGATAACAAGTGGGCCAAATAAAAGAAAGTTTTAACATTTATTAGAGACAATGGAGATAAGTATGAGCTATTTTTTTTTTATTCTCAGGTAGCGAGTTGTTGGCTAAATCCTTAACTGACAATGCAAGCTTCTTGTGGCCTTTGAATATAATAGAGAATAAATATCTGAATAATAAAGAGAATTGAAAATATTTTTTAAAAATCCCTTAAAGCTTCCAAAAAAATAGCCTGATATTCAAAAGAATTTATCTGGCTGATATTTAAAACGATTTAACCAGCCAGAAACAGCCGCAGACTGTTTAAATTGCATGTTCGCGGCAATTCGGTCATTTTCAGCAGCACTTAACCGCTGATCTTTGTTGAAAATGACCAGTTAGTGCCAAATTCAAAAGCGGCAAATTTGTGGACATTCCAGGTGCAGAGTCAGGTAAAGTGCCGATATTCAGCCCCGCACCGTATAAGTAAACCGCTTAAATCAGGCTGCATAAGCGGTTTGGCTCAGGCAGTCAAGGGCTGAATGTTGACTTAGCTGGCCGGCTATATGTTAGCCAGCTCAACCCCCCCCCCCCTTCTGCCTCACAAAAAAACCTGGATATTCAATGCTGAAGCCAAGTCAGGGACTGGCACCTGGACCTATCCAGGAATAAAGCTGGCAAGTGGCAGGAAAGGCACACTGACGCTGACTGAATATTGGAGGTATATATTTAGTGGTGGTTGCTTAACACATAAATTCCTCTGTCAGAAATTTCAGTGGCACGATATGGATAGTGCCACTAAAAATTCTTACAGACTACCCTAGCACTTTCGGATAGGCTGGGGTGGAGAGAGTGGAATGTAGGCGTTTTATTCAGCCACTTAAACGGCAATTCTAGAACAGGGTGCTCAGTTATGCACCACTTTTTTATAAGGTAATGTACAGAACTGACACTTACAGCCACAGGTGGCAGCAAAGTGACTGAGTGCTATTTTATAAAGACATGCATAAGTGGCATTGCACATAGGTGCACGGGAGTTGTGAGGCACAAGGGTGAGACTGCCACTTATGAGTACTACTTGCAGAATAAAGTTATGTGCATCCTTGCTGCATTTCGGTGCTCACAGTTATTTCAGGTGTATGCTGGTGTAAAAGTGGGTGTATAAATGCAAGACACTCCCATGCCAGGGTATGCTCTTATTCTATAATGTAATCTGGGTGCCCAGATGCTGTTATAGAATAGGCCAGGGCTTAATATGTGCCAAAACGGAGTAGAATGGATTTCCAGCATTTTTTAAGCCTTGGAGTGATGTCATCACCTGCTGACATAGGAGCCAGTTCTGTGGGTGCTTGAGCACCCCCAATATTGAGAAAATTCCTTGTATGTGTCCAGGGAGGGGTTATTTTCTTTGGACTTAGCACCCCCAATGATTTTGAAAAGTTGGCTCCTATGCCTGCTGACACCCCTCCCCCCCTGTGGTTTGGCTTATCTCCCTGCTGTCCCTTCTCCAGCTGGTATCTCCCTTTGTCATCTCTCCCCCCACCCATGTACTTTTCTTAGGGTTTACCATTCGTTCGGATTTCCCAGGACATGTCCTTTTTTTTGAGGGCGCCATCGGGAGTCCGGGCGGATTTCAGCGGTTTTGGTGATTTGTCCGGGTTTCTCGGGTCATCATATCACATGACCGCTCCGAGTCCGACCTCACCTGTTACCTTACTTCTCTGATGCACGCGCGGTGACGTGGGCCGACGCATGCAGGCTAGAGGCAGCATCTGTGCGTGCCAGCCAGCGCCTGCCTGCATCAGCTGATGTGATGTTGATCCTGCTGCACGCTGCACGCAGGCGCAGTTTACTGCTACTGCAGCCCCCTGCTGCCTTTTTTTGCCATATAACCGAGTCGACGACGAGGCTGCAGCGTCTGGACGGTGACGGTCTGGTGGTCTGTCTGTGTGTGCCCCTTGGCCCTGCCTTGCTGCCCTGCTTAGCCGGCGCCATAACCTGAAGTAGTACTAGTGAGTGAGCTGAGGTAAGATTAAGAATAATAACTAGATCGACAGGGAAGATGATTAAAATAATTTATGTGCATGCAGGCAGTTTATTTTTGCTTGTAAAAAAATATAGAACTTGTATAGAATCTATGAAAACTCAAATCCTGATTGTTTTGACTTAATTTTCACCACTGGTGTCACTGTATTTCCCTAGTATTTTTTTTTGTTACATTTGTACCCCCACACTTTCCCACTCATGGCAGGCTCAATTCGGCTTACATGGGGCAATGGGGGTTAAGTGACTTGCCCAGAGTCACAAGGAGCTCCTGTGCCAGGAATTGACTCAGTTCCTCAGGACCAAAGTCCACCACCCTAACCACTAGGCCACTCCATTAGTGAATTAACCATCAAACATAGTTCCTGATCATATACCATACCATGTTATTCTTTCTGGAGTATGTGCATGCCATTATACATGAAAATACATTAAGATGATGATGGGGGGGGGGGGGGGGGGGGGAAATGGGATCCCCTAATCACATATGCTGATTTTTAAAAAAGGACAGGTTCCAGGGTGATCTGGGAAATTACAGACCAGCAACCCTGAATTCAGTGTCAGGCAAAATAGTGGAAACTGTTATGAAGAATAAAATTACTGAACATTTAGACAAACACGGTTTAATGAGACAGAGTCAGCATGGATTCAGCCAAGAGAAGTCATTCCTAACCAATTTGATTCATTTCTTTGAAAATGTGAATAGAGGTGAGCCATTTGATATAGAGGGGCATAATCGAAAAGGGACACCCAAGTTTTGCCGAGGATGTCCCTTGCAAACGTCCCAATGGAGGGGTGGGGAAACCCATATTATCGAAACAAGATGGATGTCCATCTTTCGTTTCGATAATATGGTTGGGGACGCCCAAATTTAGGTCGTCCTTAGAGATGGTCGTTCCTGGACTTGGTCGTTTCTGATTTTCGGCAATAATGGAAGCCAAGGAGGCCCATCTCAGAAACGACCAAATGCAAGCAACTCTCTCCAAACCCTATGTCAGGATTCCTCTTGTGCAACTGCTCCAAATTGACCAGCACGCAACCGCATGTCCAAGGAATGCTTCCCCCTCTCTTGCTTCGTACAGGAACAACAAATTCCAGAATTTAATTACACGTTGAGTGAAGAAATATTTTCCTCCAGTTTGTTTTAAATTTACTACTCACTAGTTTCGTTGCATATGATCCCCTAGGCTTGTATTTTTGGAAATAGTAAACAAGCAATTCATGTCTACTCATTTCACTCCACTCATTATTTCATAGACCTCTATCATACCTCCCTCAGCTGTCTCTTTTCCAAGGTGAAGAGCCCTAGCCTCTTTATCCTTTCTTCATAGGGAAGTCTGTCATCCTGTTTGCCATTTTTGTCACTCTTCTCTATACCTTTTCTACTTCCGTTATATATTTTTTGAGGTACGGTGACCAGAATTGCACTCAGTATTCAAGGTGCAATCGCACCATGGAGTGATACAAAGGCATCATAATATTCTCATTTTTGTTTTTCATTCGTAATAGCTTAACAGACAATGGGGGGGGGGGGGGGGGGGAAGAAACTGGGAGACGTTTTGGAACTGGGAATGAGGGGGAGCATGGGAGAGATATGCTGGATAAGAAGACAGGATGAAAGTGGAAGAGTGAACAGGGAGACAGTGGGGAATCCTGGACATACAAGGTTTTCTTGGTTTGTGTTTACAGAGTTTTCACAGGCATCCGGGTAGGTTTTGCCAGTCTGCCCATTTGCCCAGATTTGCGGATGAATGGGCAGGCTGGAGGGCAGACAGCTGGGCAGTCCTCAGGGTGTCCTATCCTCCCCTCCTCTCCTTTACCTTACTGTGGTGCCACCTGGTGGTCTAGTGACCTCTTCAGGGCAGAAAAGAGCCCCTCTTTCCTGCCCGGCACACCTACAGACTGTCTTGCTCCCTGTGCCACTTCAAATTTGCTGCTAACAGTTCAACCGGCAGCCTCGCGAGACTTCCATGGGGGCGGGGAAGGGGTGTGACAGGGGGCGGGTTAGTGTCCTCTTTTTTCTTAGGGCAAATATGGTAAACCCTACCTTTTCTTCTACACGTTGCTGGCAGCGAGCAGCAATTCACATGCATTGCTCAGGCTGCCCTCAGAATCTTCTCCTCTGACACAACTTCCTGTTTCTTGCGTAGGTGGGAAGCATCAGAAAGAAGACTCCGAGGTCAGCACAAGCAGCAGTGTGAATCACTGCTCACTGCCAGTGCCTGTAGAAGAAAAGACAGCTTTGAAAAGGTACATGGGGAGGGGTAAGGTCAAGGGGCGATGCCATCGCCAGCTGAGAAGGGCCAGGAGGGAGAGATGCTGAATCATTAGGGGATGTGTTTTTTTTTTTTTTAAATAAATTCTGAATATACAGTGGGGGAAATAGTATTTGATCCATTGCTGATTTTGTAAGTTTGCCCACTGACAAGACATGAGCAGCCCATATTGAAGGGTAGGTTATGGTAACAGTGAGAGATAGCACATCACAAATTAATCCGGAAAATCACATTGTGGAAATATATGAATTTATTTGCATTCTGCAGAGGGAAATAAGTATTTGTCCCCCACCAACCAGTAAAGAGATCTGGCCCTACAGACCAGGTAGATGCTCCAAATCAACTCGTTACATGCATGACAGACAGCTGTCGGCAATGGTCACCTGTATGAAAGACACCTGTCCACAGACTCAGTGAATCAGTCAGACTCTAACCTATACAAAATGGCCAAGAGCAAGGAGCTGTCTAAGGATGTCAGGGACAAGATCATACACCTGCACAAGGCTGGAATGGGCTACAAAACAATCAGTAAGACGCTGGGCGAGAAGGAGACACCTGTTGGTGCCATAGTACGAAAATGGAAGAAGTACAAAATGACTGTCAATCGACCAAAGATCTGGGCTCCACGCAAAAATCTCACCTCGTGGGGTATCCTTGATCATGGAGGAGGTTAGAAATCAGCCTACAACTACAAGGGGGGAACTTGTCAATGATCTCAAGGCAGCTGGGACCACTGTCACCACGAAAACCATTGGTAACCCTTAGACATAACGGATTGCAATCCTGCAGTGCCCGCAAGGTCCCCCTGCTCCGGAAGGCACATTGTGACGGCCCGTCTGAAGTTTGCCAGTGAACACCTGGATGATGCGAGAGTGTATTGGGAGAAGGTGCTGTGGTCAGAGTGAGACAAAAATTGAGCTCTTGGCATGAACTCAACTCGCCGTGTTTGGAGGAAGAGAAATGCTGCCTATGACCCAAAGAACACCGTCCCCACTGTCCAAGCATGGAGGTGGAAATGTTATGTTTTGGGGGTGTTTCTCTGCTAAGGGCACAGGACTACTTCACCGCATCAATGGGAGAATGGATGGGGCCATGTACCGTACAATTCTGAGTGACAACCTCCTTCCCTCCGCCAGGGCCTTAAAATGGGGTCGTGGCTGGGTCTTCCAGCACGACAATGACCCAAAACATACAGCCAGGCAACAAAGGAGTGGCTCAGGAAGAAGCACATTAGGGTCATGGAGTGGCCTAGCCAGTTCACCAGACCTTAATCCCATTGAAAACTTATGGAGGAGCTGAAGCTGCGAGTTGCCAAGCGACAGCCCGAACTCTTAATGATTTAGAGATGATCTGCAAAGAGGAGTGGACCAAAATTCCTCCTGACATGTGTGCAAACCTCATCATCAACTACAGAAGACGTCTGACCGCTTGTGCTTGCCAACAAGGGTTTTGCCACCAAGTATTGGTCTTGTTTGCCAGAGGGATTAAATACGTATTTCCCTCTGCAGAATGCAAATAAATTCATAACTTTCCACAATGTGATTTCCGGATTTAATTTGTGATGTGCTATCTCTCACTGTTACCAATAACCTACCCTTCAATTATGGGCTGCTCATGTCTTGTCAGTGGGCAAACATTACAAATCAGCAAGGGATCAAATACTTATTTCCCCCACTGTATGAACTAGAATATGTTAGTTTGGGGAAATGTGCATCATGGATGTCTTCGTATTATGTTCTAAACATGAAGAAATAAATTTGTTTTTATTTCTCCAGTGTTGAGGTACATGCTGAGTTTTGACTTCTTGGGTTACCAATTCAATTTTTGTTTTCGTATTTCTATTTCTAATTTGTGATCTGTAGTTGTTGGGGTATATCTGTGAAGACTGGGGACACAGCTATTTGGAATACTTTGCCTATGAGCTTATGTGTGATAATTTCGATCCTTCAGTTTAGGAAACAGCTAAAGTCATTTCTTTTTGCTCAGCCTTTGTCAGTCTGAGTAGTTTACTTACTACCCGTAAAATATTAGTCATGGTGAAGCTGTGTTCATTTAAGATAGTAACATAGTAAATGACAGCAGCTAAAGACCTGTACGGTCCATCCAGTCTGCCCAACAAGATCAACTCATTTTACATGGTATGTGATACTTTATATGTATACCCGAGTTTGATTTAATGATTCATAGTTGTATATTCTGCTATGTTTTTGTGTCTTTCACTGTGTATGTTCCAGATGTACGTCGCCTAGGACAATTGGATAGTGTGGTTTAGAAAGGTTTTAAATAAATAAATATTCAGTGTTACTCTTTCATATGAACTAGATTCATTAGTATAAATGTGGAATATATACTCAGACACTTGTTCAATATTATCTTTCCAGTGTTAATTGTATATATGTAGTAAGCGGTGGGGGTAGCACAAGGCTGAAGGTTCATTTAGGATGTCAGATTTTTGTGGGCCGACTCTGGGGAGCAAGAAAGAAGAAAGAGTGTCTGAAGGGCCTAGGAAGAGGTTGAGAGGCAGTGTAAAGAGGTGGGACTGAGGAAGGGCAGACAGAATGTAGACATGGGACTGGGAAGAAGTTGAAAGGGGACAATTGGAAGCTGGATAGGAGAAAAGAGAAATAAATAAGAAAGGGCCTAGATGTTAGGAGGGTTGAGTAACTGGTGAGGGAATGAGTCAGAGGAAGGTAGATGAGGGCTTGGGAGTTGGTAAGTACAGAGGATGGAAATGGAGGGTGATGGATTGAATGAAAGGCAAGAAGAATAGGCTAGGAAAGTAGAGAGAGAGAGGGGGAGGGAGAGGGGGAGAGGGGACAAGGGTTTGGAAGGGGATGAGAAAAAGAGGGAGACCGAGGACTAAAGAGTAAGAAAAAATGAAAATGAAGGATAAAACCTGAGTGGAGAAGCAGAAAAAAAAAAGAAATGATCAGTGTCAGATGTTGAGAAAGAAGGGAAAAAGACTGAAGGAGAGAGAAGAAATTGAGACATTGAAAAAGAATTTAGAAGACTGACACAAGCAAATTGCAAGAGGGACTGGGACCAGCTAATTTAGAAAAATGAAATGCCCAGACAATAAAGGTAGAAAGAGAATGGGATGCTTTGGAAATGTATAGCTTTTCCTTTTTGTATTTTCAATTCTGTTTCTTTTTTACAGTATTGCACTGGCTTATAGAGTATGGTTTTCTTGGGAGTCTTCATTTCTGTTTTTGTTTCAAGGTTTTTGTGTTCCTCTATCCTGTATCAAGTGAGGATCTGTGATTGTGTGATGAAGAATTCTACTAGCATGTAACAGTAACATAGTAAATGATGGCAGATAAAGATCCCGTCTGCCCAACAGTCACATTCATATATTTCCAGAAGATGTAAGAGATTCTACTTTTACCAGCAGTGGTTTCAAAGGTGACAAGTGGAGGAACTGAAAGAAATCTTGATGAACCTGGAACACACACTGAGCAAAATGAACAAATTAAAGAGTAGTAAATCACCTGGACTGGATGGTATGCATCCCAGGATACTGAAAGAACTCAAACATGAAATTGCTGATCTGCTGGTTAGTAATCTGTAACCTGTTGTTAAAATCAGTCATAGTACCTGAAGATTGGAGGGTGGACAATATAATAATCGATTTTTTAAAAAGGGTTCCATGGGTGATCTGGAATATTACAGACTAGTAAGCCTGATTTCAGTGCTGGACAAATAGTGGCAACTATTATAAAGAATAAAATTACTGAACACATAGAAAAACTTTGTCTAATAGGACGTAGTCAGCGTGGATTCAGCCAAGGGCAGTCTTGCCTCACCAATTTGCTTAATTTCTTTGAAGGTGTGAATAATCATGTAGATAAAAGTGAACTGGTTGATGTAGTGTATCTAGATTTTCAGAAAGCCTTTGACAAAGTCCCCCATGAGAGACCCCTGAGAAAACCAAAAAGCCATGGGATAGGAGGCAGTGTAATACAGAACTGGAACTCAGTATTGAGATTTTGTCAATGGTGTTCCTTGGTTGGCTGCCACCAGGGGCGGATTGCCACTGTGCACCCCCCGTGTCCCCCCAAGTGCATCGCTTCAAACCCCCCCACCGGGTGCATTGTTCTTACCTTCTGGGGTGCTGGGAGCAGCCGCGTGATTGTCTGCTCTGCCGGTTCCCTGCTCCCTCTGCCCCGGAAGAGGAAGTTACATCAGAGGGAACAGGGAACCTGCAGAGTTGACAGCCGTTCAGCTGCTCCCTGCACCCCTCTGCAGCTTGCAACTGGGGCGGACCATCCCCATCGCCCCATCCTCAGTACGTTGCTGGATTTTGCCCAGTTCTGTAGAGAATCCAGACTTCATTCCCACACAAAAGAATTTGTTGATTGATGTGTCCAATTATAATGGTGGTTTTTCTGGGTAGCTGGAACTGATAAGATTTGTCTGGGGCAGCCAGCAGGTGTCCTTTGTCTTTAAGTTGGATTTCACACCTTTCCCTGCCTGTCTCCTTGCCTCCTCTGGTTACGTCCAATCTTTGTTGTGTTGATCAGAGGAATAGAGTCAATTTAAAACTTTAAAGCAGTCTTAAGTCTTTTGTTTAAGGAATGAGAAAAGGCAAGGTGAGGTCCCTGCAACTGCAGCAGTACCTTTTGTCTTTTAAATGTCTTTTAAATATTCCCCAAAGGGAGAGGGAAGAGGGCTTTTGGAATGAAAGCCAGTTCTGCTGCAGTGTCAAATATATATTTTTTAAAAGCTGCACAAATATTATGGTGTATATATATGTATCTGATCCAACACAACATCATGCTACACATTTAATTCTGATGATTGGCTTATACCATAACAGCTGGAGGGGGGAGGGTTTCTTTATGTATAGAAGGCCATAGAGGGACATAATCGAAAGGGGCACCCAAGTTTTCCTGAGGACGTCCTCGCAGGACGTCCCGGCGAAGGGGCAGGGAAACCTGTATTATCGAAACAAGATGGGCGTCCATCTTTCGTTTCGATAATACAGTCGGGGACACCCAAATCTCAACATTTAGGTCGACCTTAGAGATGGTTGTCCTTAGAGATAGTCGTCCCCGGTTTTCGGCGATAATGGAAACCGAGGATGCCCATCTCAGAAACGACCAAATCCAAGCCCTTTGGTCGTGGGAGGAGCCAGCATTCATAGTGCACTGGTCCCCCTGACATGCCAGGACACCAACTGGGCACCCTAGGGGGCACTGCAGTGGACTTCAGAAATTGCTCCCAGGTGCATAGCTCCCTTACCTTGGGTGCTGAGCCCCCCAAAACCCACTCCCCACTCCCCACAACTGTACAACACTACCATAGCCCTAAGGGGTGAAGGGGGGCACCTACATGTGGGTACAGTGGGTTTCTGGTAGGTTTTGAAGGGCTCACATTTACCACCACAAGTGTAGCAGGTAGGGGGGGGGGTGGGCCTGGGTCCGCCTGCCTGAAGTGCACTGCACCCACTAAATCTGCTCCAGGGACCTGCTTACTGCTGTCAGGGAGCTGGGTATGACATTGAGGCTGGCATAGAGGCTGGCCAAAATATTATTAAAGTTTTTTTTTAGGGTGGGAGGGGGTTAGTGACCACTAGGAAGTAGGGGAGGTCATCCCCGATTCCCTCCGGTGGTCATCTGGTCAGTTTGGGCACCTTTTTGATTCTTGATCGTAAGAAAAAATGGACCACGTAAAGTCATCCAAGCGCTCGTGAGGGATGCCCTTCTTTTTTCCATTATCGGCCAAGGACGCCCATGTGTTAAGCATGCCCCAGTCCCGCCTTCGCTACGCTTCTGACACGCCCCTGTAAACTTTTGTCGTCTCCACGACAGAAAGCAGTTAAGGATGCCCAAAATCAGCTTTCAATTATGCCGATTTGGGTGACCCTGGGAGAAGGACGCCCATCTTGCGATTTGTGTCGAAAGATGGGCTCCCTTCTCTTTCGAAAATAAGCCTGATAGTGTCTTATATTGCTAATTTTAAAGTGTGGAGGTGTGGGGAAAGGGTGTGTAATGTGGTGGTGGTGGGCATTATGTAACTTGCCCCTCCTACCTAGGTTGCCCCCTTGTTGAAACCCCCAAAATTTCTGTCTAGTGACTCCACTGCCTAGACATAATGAAGAAGCTCACTCAATATTGCAACCAGTGGATCCAGAGAGCTGGCTCCCAAGGTGTAGGGGTTGGGGTGGATGAGGAAGGGTTGAGTTTCTGTTTGGGGTGGGGCTTTCAGAATTAGGCGTGGCTTCCTGTCAATGCTATGATTGGGTGAGAGGAACTGCCAGTGGGGATTAGTTCAGATGGGGGTCTTGTTGGGGGGAGGGGACCTGGATCAGCAGGGCTCTCATTTGGGAGAGGTCAGACTCATGTGGGGGAGGGAGATGGATCGGCAGGGGTCTCATTGGGGAGGCCATATTGGAGGGCAGTCTCATTTGAGGGATTGGATCAAGGGAGGGCTCAGTTGGGGGGATGGGATCAGAAAGGTCTTATTTGGAGGGCCCTAACCTGAGGGAGGAAGATCAGCCGCAGCAGTAGCAGCAGTGTCATTGCCTTTCTGAGCAGTGTGCTACTGGACTGCTGATAGTGTGACTGCACCCACCAGCTCCTTTTGAAGGAGGAGATAATTGCAGCAGTAATATTGACAGTCATGGACAGTTAGTAACCAGTAATGACCCGAGCCTAAATGTCACAGCAGGTCACTCCTTCGCTCCACCTCTGTTCTGCTCATGAACCACCCATTCCATCTTAAGCAGCTATTGCAGGTTTTTTTAGCACTGTCTCATGCTACATTAATGTACAGTAAACTCGTACTAGCTGCTAAACACACTTTAGTAACAGGGTCTCCAAATTTCACTGCCATGGGTGGTCACAAGTATATATGGTACAAATCCCTTTATTAAGAAACTGTATTGAAGCTCTTGCAGTTCAATTATAAGGAGTTCAACTGATTCAGGGAGTTTAAATCAAAATAAATGGGTCAAGGGTATGGATTTGATATATTGCATTTCTGTGGTACAACCAAAGATGTTTATATGTATTGTATGTAGATACTTTCTCTGTCTCTAGTGGGCTCACAATCTAAGTTTTTGTACCTGGGCAATGGAGGGTTAAGTGTCTTGCCCAGAGTCACAAGGAGGTGCAGTGGGAAGTGACCCAGTTACTCTGGTTCTCAGCCCACTGCACTATTAGATGCTTAATTAATGCATGAAGTCCTTGCTGAACCAAAAGTCAACAGTCGCACAGATGCTGAATTGTTTCAATGGCACTAATGTGAATGAAAGCAAACAATGTTCCATTCATTCTGTGCTTCACATGTAATGCATGAACTGAGAGTACTACTTACTCCTGTTAGTCGTTTCTATAGCACCACTAGCTGTACAAGGCGTAATGTTTCACAAGCTATATTAGAGTCTATCATGTTGGGACTACATAGTCCCACTTAATAAAAACTCCTAAGGCACAGCTGTATCCTCTGCGTGTAAAACTGCCATTGCCAACAATCTGAGAAACGTTTCTATTCTGCCAAATGTATTTGGCCCAGGCCTATCTACAAGCTCATTAGAGAGCATTCCACATTAAATGACTACAGCTCAGAGTAACAGCTGCACCAGGAATATGTCAAAAATTCATGGAAACACTTCTAGCTGGATGATAAACGGAGACAGGATGTGCAGTCAGATGTTTAGTGTCAGGGAAGTCTTGATCAATTTGGAGGAAGCACCAAATTGGACTCTTCAGGTTCAGTAAAATCCACCTTTGTGAGAGGGAGTGGAATATCACTGTAGATCTCTATAGAAGGACCATGAGAAGAGATTGCACCAGAGGACAGCGGCGTACTACCTTACATGCCACCCGTGGAAGGGGCGGAGCAACAAACCCCCTCTCCAAACAAGGGGTGTGTGAGCTGGAGCGTGGCTGTTGGCTCTGCCGGTCCCCTGTCCCAGAACGGGAAGTTGACGTCAGAGGGTGGCAGGGGAATGGCAGAACCGATAGCCGGTACGTGCTCTGTGCATCGCCCTGCTGACGGCACCCAGGGCAGACCGTCCCCCACCGCTCTGCCCTAGATAGGCAAGAGCAAAGGATCACTCACTTGTTGATAAGAAGAATGATTGCTGAAAAGGATCCTATTTAGAGGATCCTGTCCCTCCAAAAGCTGCACACTCAAATTTGCGACTAGCGTGCAATTTGTAACACACAGATTACAGAATAAGTCAGTTGTACAGGTAATTTAATAATGAGTTGCTATTGGTGTTAATAAGCATAAGGCTAGAATTGGCTTTAATTGGTTTAGAAGTTATACACGTAACTGCCCTTAGCCCATGCTTTATAAGTTGCGTGCTCAAATTTCAGTGTTTTACTTGAAGGGGAATATGGACCTGTTAGGGGCATAGGTGGGTCAGGGGTGTGTCAGTTAAATGCACTGGTTAAGTACTGCTGAACTTCTGTGTATGACCCAGTGAGGGAAACTTATCCAGGTAGGAATCACTCCTACCCAGAAAAGTCGCACTGAATATCAGGCTCTATATTTTTAGCTACAACTGCTAGACTGTGAGTTTGCAGCATGCATGCAGGTTTTTAACTCGGTCTAAAAGCATTTAAGAAGTAGATTTTTTGAACTGAATTGCTGGCAGTGAGACTGAAGATGCTGTGAATATGAGCAAGTTGTCTCTAAACTAGGGCTTTAGGGCCTCGAAGAGAAACTCTTCTCCCTTGCCCCTCAGGACCTAGAAAAAAGGTGGTAAGTTAGAAAGAGACATTCCTTCCTATTACCATGGTCTGCTGGAGCATAGGAGCCAACTTTTCAAAATGATTGGGTCTGCAAAAATCCAATGGTAATTACCCGTCCCTGGACACAATCGAGGAGTTTCCCCAATATTGGGAGTGTTTAAGCACCTGCAGCACCCACAGAGCTGGCTCCTATGTGCTGGGGGTGGTGGGATACCACACAGTAATTACCATTGAAGGAGAGTTTGACAACTTGTAAGAGGTGGTACGTTAGCCATACTGGCTTTGGTGATTGGTTGAACTTGCAGTCGGTTCCCTGCCTTTCGTTGACAGTTGGAAATATGAACTCAGTCAGTCCTACTACAGCTCAGTGGAGTCAGTCTTACTGCAGCTCAGTGGCATAGCTACCAGGGCCACAGGGGCCTAGGCACCCCCAAATTGCTCAGTTTCATTAAAACGAGTGTGCACAGCGACTGAAAACAGAAGAGGGTACCAGGCAATGTGAGACCAGCACAGGACATACGCTTTAGCTGGCAGGGGTTGGGGACCCCCGCCAGCCAAGGTACCTTCACAGTGGCGGTGGGGTGGGGGGAGCGGAAGCAGTGGCAGAAAGGTGGCGGCGGGGAAGAGGCCAAAATGTGCCCCCCCCACCTTGGCCCCTTCGAGGTCTGGCTAAGCCCCTGCTACAGCTCCTCCTCCTCCTCCAGTTATGTGCATTAGTTTGTGTGAAGTATGGGAGTATATATATTAGTGAATGCCAGCATGACTGAAACTTGATGTGGAGTCCAGTGCAGTCATATTATTTCAGCTGGTTTAAATACAGCTGTGCTTGTCATCTAATTTTATCCTGTGTTCATTTCTAGAACATGAATATAAGCACAATACAATTGAAAATAATCACAGCTTGGTACGGTACTACTAACCTAGTTACCTACCACAGCATTTTTCAGTTGTTATACTTTCACAAAAGGAAGGCAAAGTTTGCCTAATGTCCCAGTCAATTATACTCCCCCCCCCCTTTGACCACTTTGTCATAAGAAAATGGCTAGATGTGTTTTGCTGAAAACAGGTGGGAGACCAGCGGGATTTTACCTGACAATGGTGAGTCAATGCAATCAGAAGTTGCAACATTATTATGGGATTTACTGGCATTGGCTTGTCACCTATAGGGCTGTAACGTTAACCCTCACGTTATTAGTGTAATGGGCAGAAGACAGTGGTCTTAGCACAGCAGGGCCGGTTTTGGCACTTCCTGCTGCCCAAATCTGCATCCTCCCCACATCAAGTCCTATCCAGATACTTCCCCTCTACCTGCCTGAATCAGTTCTCTTCCAACCAGCTCTCACCCACTGCCCAACTGCATAATCTTGACTCATCCCAGGGGTCCCAGAGGCAAAGGGGACAGTAGCGATCCTCATTTGTTGCTGCCCCAGCAGCTGCCTTCTTCAAAATGGTAACACTAGTCCCTAGTGGTAATGTCATAGTACTAATGATAGGGGTTCAAGCTGTCATAAAAGAGAAAAAAAGCCTGTAAGTCTACTTCTAGGAATCAGGAGTATCATTTTGAAGAAAGCAGCTGCTGGTGTAGGAATGAGTAGGATTGCTCCTGCTCCTGTTCCCCCCCCCCCGGGGTTAAATTGGAGTTCTGGGGGGGGGGGGGGATGTCAGGGTGATGTGGGAGGAGTAGGAGTGGGGATGAAGGGTGAGCATTGAAAATTGGGAGTGGCTTTGGACCACCACGAATTTGAGGTCCCCCTGAGGATGGGGATTCTGGGGAACTTCAGATTCTCTGCACTGCTGCTGGCACTGCCATGAGTTTAAATGTGAGAACAGAAACCTGATTAAAGCTGTAATTGTGCCAGTGGTGTCGCAAGGAGGAGTGGAGAAAAAAGTGAGGAGATTGAATGAGGATACCAAATATGTTTATTCACATAAAAAATGACTACATTCTCATAAAAAATGACCCGACATGGCCGTGTTTCGGCCCAAAAGGCCTGCCTCAGGGGTCTTTAAAACCTCAGAGAGTGTGGCTTGAAGTATATACTCCAAGGTAAGTGATAAAACAAGATTCTGTTGGGTCTCCTCTCTTCTAAAAGGTTTTTTTATTTTAAAAAAGGAAGAACGGAACAGGCTCGTTAAACTCCTCTGCAAAACGACGTGTTACAATTGCACACGTCGTTTTGCAGAGGAGTTTAACGAGCCTGTTCCGTTCTTCCTTTTTTAAAATAAAAAAACCTTTTTAGAAGAGAGGAGACCCAAGAGAATCTTGTTTTATCACTTACCTTGGACTACATACTTCAAGCCACACTCTCTGAGGTTTTAAAGACCCCTGAGGCAGGCCTTTTGGGCCGAAACACGGCCGTGTCGGGTCATTTTTTATGAGAATTTCGTCATTTTTTATGTGAATAAACATATTTGGTATCCTTATTCAATCTCCTCATTTTTTTCTCCATATCTCACGGTTTCGTGAGGGCTTTTACCTCCTGTTTGTTTTATCGTCGCAAGGAGGAGAGCACAGTGGCACGTGCAGACAGCATGCTTTTGGTGCTGTAAAGGGTGAAATGGTGAGGCAGGCTATTGGTGCTCTAAGCCAGTGCCTTACCTGGCTCAAGCTTTAGGCTGGCCCTGTAGTACAGTGAGGAGCAGCCGGTGGAGATATCAAGGGGGATTTAAACAGTGGAGACAGAGACTAGAAAGAGGACTAGATAGACAGCCAAGACTGACCAGAAAGAGAGTCAGACAAGAAGGCACAGGAACAACTACCTTACAATACCAGGTATACAATATAATGTGAATGAAAGCACAGCACAGAATAGGTGAAGGAACAGAGGTAAGGCTAGGAAAAATGGGACAGTAAATGCCAGGGCAATGGAAATGAACATGACAGGAAGTGACATGGAAAGGCAAGGTGAGTGCAATACACATAGGGGACAATTCTATAGAGGAGGCCAAGATGCAGCATGCTAAGCACCAATTCTATAATGGCGTCGGGGTGTCCAGATTCTGTTACAATACTAGTATAAGTCAACATTTACAGGCCAACATTTAAGCGTGCCCACCTACGACATATCAATAGCAGGCATAAATGTGTGTGCCTAAATTGGCATCTTAACATATAACGCAGTATTTTTTAAGTCATGCTTGAAATGGTGGACCTGCCTGTGACCTGCCCAAACACATCCATATGTATGCCCCTTACATTCACGCAATAAGCGAGTTGAGCACCTATGTTACAGAATACTGCTGAACATGTGGCTAGCACTTAAGTGCAAACTGTAGCAATCATGCACAAAAATGTTAGTATTCTGTAACTTACATGCGCAAATTGGCATCAAACTTTATGCAACCTGTTATAGAATGAGGGGGATAATGGAGATCATTGCAATACCTACCCCTGCAGACACATGGAAACTCTAACCAGAGATTTCACTGCTCATAGCAGAGGACACCGAACTTTGAAGCGAGCTAAAGAGTGATAGCTACAAGAAGAGAGGGAACCTAACCACAGAATGAGAATTCCTCACTTTATAAAAGACCTATTGAAAACGTTGAGAAAACAACAGACTGGACACTGACAGCAAAAGAAACAGAAGAAGTAAAGTGTGGAACAAATAAAGGGCAAGCCATGTGCACATTTATAGATCTGGCATGTAGTGAGAGGCCTTCCACAGAGAAAGAAACCAAAGAGTGACAATTTTAGATTAGTATGCCACCTAAATACCCAACATACACCAATATTCAGAGAATACTGAGATCCTAAATTTAGGGGGGGGGGATTCATCAAGCATTGTTAGGGTCTTAAGTAATGTAATTTGGCCCTTAATGTGATTTAAATGGCCCTACTGCTACATGACAAAAAGGGTAGTATCAGATAGTTGGGTTTGGCACGAGAGGAGTTGAGAACTTGGGATTGGTGGATTTATGAGAGGGGGAAGGATTTTATTTGTTTGTGTGGTGGTGTGGTTTTGGTGGGCTTTGTTTTCGGCGGGTAGGCTTGGCGGGGGGGTATGGATGGCTTTGGGCTATTGTAGGGTCAGAGGAGCATCCTAGTGGTTAATGCAGAGAGCTGTGAGCCAAAGGACCCAGGTCAAGTCTCATTTCACCTCTTTTTGTCTAATTGTATGGCAACATTTTTTGGATGGTTTTCCGGTTTCTCAGGTTTTTTCTTAGTACCTAGGGTAAACTATCCAGCTTATTTTCGAAAGAGAAAAACGACTATAGTGCGACCTAAATCGGGAGATAGACGTTTGTCTCGCAAAGGCGCCCAAATCTGTATAATCGAAAGCCGATTTTGGGCGTTTCCAACTGCACTCCGCCGCGGTAACGAATAAAGGTGACGGGGGCGTGTCGGAGGCATGGTGGAGGCGGAACTGGGGCGTGGTTATCAGGCGAGGAGAGATGGGCGTCTTTAGCTGATAAAAAAAAAGGCGATTTTACCGCGATTTTGGGTCACTTTTTTTGGACCCTTTTTTTTTCACGAACAAGTCCCAAAAAAGTGCTCCAACTGCCCAGATGACCACTGGAGGGAATCGGGGATGACCTCCCCGGACTCCCCCAGTGGTCACTAACCCCCTCCCACCAAAAAAAAAACACTTTAATAACTTTTTTCCAGCCTGTATGCCAGCCTCAAATGCTGTACCCACCTCCATGACAGCAGAATGTGTTCGATCCTGTCACAGCCTTTCCCTGGGTCAGATGTGGCTCTCGGGTGCACTACAGGGTCACATCAGCATTGCATTGTGGTGGGTGTAGGGCATTGGGCTCCGTGATTTCATTAGCTTGTGTTACAGTCTCACGATGTTAGTAGTTGGTAGACTCTTCTCCCATGGTGCTTTTCCCCCTGCCTACTGGGTCAGAGTGTGCCCTGTTGTGTTTCCTGTTGTAGTCCCATGCGGTAGTGGCCATTTTTTAAGCCAGTTTTAGTTCCCTTTCCTGTGTTAGCCACGTTAGACAACTTAGTTTTTACCTTGAATGTGGCTGAAAGAGGGCATTGTACACCATTCTGCCAGCTCTGACCTACTGCTCATCTCAGTACCAGGGAGACTCGTTGCCAGTGGGGCACAACCTCTGATCTGCAGTTAACTGTGAGTAAACGCAGTTATTCCAATAAAGGACGTTTTCGGAGAGATTAGTCTTCAGGTGTCAACTGGTGTGCCATTGTTATATAGCAGCAACCAGTCCTAGAAGCCTGAGTGTATGCAGGTCCCTGGAGCACTTTTAGTGGGTACCGCAGTGCACTTCAGCCAGGTGGCCCCAGGCCCATCCCCCCCCCCCACCTGTAACACTTGTGCTGGTAAATGGGAGGCCTCCAAAACCCACTGTACCCACATGTAGGTGCCCCCTTCACCCCTAAGAGCTATGGTAGTGTTGTACATTTGTGGGTAGTGGGTTTTAGGGGAGGGGGGTTGGGAGCTCAGCACCCGTCGTAAGGGAGCTATGCATGTGGGAGCTTTTTCTGAAGTCCACCGCACTGACCTAGGGTGCCCAGTTGGTGTCCTGGCATATCAGGGGGGCCAGTGTACTACCAATCCTGGCCCCTCCCATGACCAAATGGCTCGGATTAGGACGTTTTTGAGCTGGGTGTTTTTAGTTTCCATTATCACTAAAAAAACAAACGCCCAGCTCAAAAACGTCAATTTTTTCGAAAATACGGTTTGGGCCCGCCCCTTCACGGACCCGTTCTCGGAGATAAACGCCCATGGAGATAGGTGTTTCCGTTCGATTATGCCCCTCCACGTGATTCAGGGATCTTCCGGTTTTGGCTCATAAGAACTTAAGAGTAGCCATACTGAGTCAGACCAATGGTCCATCTAGCCCAGCATCCTGTTTTCAACAGTGGCCAAGTCAGATCACAAGTACCTGACAGAAACCCAAATCATAGCAACATTCTATGCTACCAATCCCAGGACAAACATTTGCTTCCCCATGTCTGTCTCAATAGCAGACTATGGACTTTTTCCTCCCGGAACTTGTCCAAACCTTTTTTAAAAAACCCAGATACGCTAACTGCTGTTACTACATCCTCCAGCAAAGAGTTCCAGAACTTAACCATTCATTGAGTGAAAAAATATTTCCTCCCATTTGTTTTAAAATTATTTCCATGTACTTTTAAAGTATTTCCATCCATTGTGTGGCAGTATAGGGTGCCCAAGTTGCTGGTTTTCTAACCGTGTAGGCAAAGGAATAGTCTAGTGGTTAAAGGAGTCCAGGAGTGATCAGGGAAATTGCAGACTGGTAAGCCTGACTTCAATGTGGGGAAAATAGTGGAAACTGTTATAAAGAATAAAATAACTGAACACATAGACAAACATGGTTTAATGGGACAGAGTCAGCATGGGTTCAGCCAAGGGAAGTCTTGCCTCACCAGTTTGCTTCATTTCTTTGAATGCGTAAATAAACATGTAGATCAAGGTGAGCTGGTTAAGTAGTGTATCTGGATTTTCATAAAGTTTTTGACAAACTTCCTCAGGACAGACTCCTGAGAAAATTAAAAAGTCATGGGATAGGAGGCAATGTCCTGTGGATTAGGAAATGGTGATTGGACAGAAAACAGAGGGTAGGGTTAAATGGTCATTTTTCTCACTGGAGGAGGGTGAATAGTGGAGTGCCACAGGGATCTGTACTGGGACTAGTGCTATTTAACATATTTATAAATGGTCTGGAAAACGGAACGATGAGTGAGGTGATTTTCAGATGACACAAAACTGTTCAAATTTGTTTAAACAAATGTGGATTGTGAAAAATTGCAGGAAGGTCTTAGGAAGTTGGAAGACTGGCCCTTCAAATGGCAGATGAAATTTAATGTGGACAAATGCAAAGTGATGCACACTGGGAAGAATAATCAAATCATAGTTACCTGATGCTAGGGTCCACCTTAGGAGTCTGCACTCAAGAAAAAGATCTAGGTGTCATTGTCGACAATACACTGAAATCTGCCCAGTGTGCAGTGGGGGTAGCCAAAGAAGCAAACAGGATGCTAGGAATGATTAGGAAAGGAATGCAAGATAAGACCAAGAATATTATAATGCCTCTGTAATGTTCTATGGTGCAACCTCACCTTGAGTATTGCATTCAATTCTGGTCACTGTACCTCAAAAAACATATAGCGGAATTAGAAAAGGTTCACAGAAGAGCAACCAAAATGATAAAGGGGATGGAATTCCTTCCATATGAGGAAAAGCTAAAGAGGGTAGGGCTCTTCATCTTGGAAAAAGAAGGTTGAGGGGGGATATGATGAAGGTCTATAAAATCCCGAAAGGTGTAGAATGGGTAGAAGTGAATCGATTTTTCACTTTAAAACAAATAGAAGGAAATATTTTTTTCACTCAGAGAATAGATAAGCTCTGGAACTTACTGCCGGAGGATGTGGTAACAGTGGTTAGTGTATCTAGGGTTAAAAAAAGGTTTGGACAAGTTCCTGGAGGAAAAGTCTATAATCTGTTACTGAGATGGACATAGGGGAAGCTACTGCTTGCCCTGGGATTAGTAGCATGGAATGTTGCTACTTATTGGGTTTCTGCCAGGTACTTGTGACCTGGATTGGTCACTGTTGGAAGCAGGATACTGGGCTAGATGGACCATTGGTATGACCTAGTATGGCTATTCCTATGTTCTTAACTGCATGCAGAGCAGAGATCATAAGGTTGCTGGTTCAAGTCTCAGTGCAGCTTTTTCCTGTTGTGTCTTGGTTTGAGCTGTCACCTGTGCTGTTTCAAGTGGCTCTCTGTGCACTGGCAGTTTCTGGTGCTAGTGGGCTGTGCTGCTGTGAGGAATTCTGGGTAGGCTGCTTTCCTTCTGATGTTCCAGTGGACTTCTTCCTTCTGCCTTCTGTGGTATTGGGTAAGGACAGTGTTTAGTTCTTCTGTAGCTGCTGGGAGTTTACAATTGTTTTGTTGTTTTCTCTATTGGAAATTGAGAGGTTGGGTTGGAGTGATTCAGGGTGTGATAGTGTGGGAAAGTTTCTTTGCTTGGATAGTGGTATTGGTGGAGTGTGATGCTAATTTTCTTTGGTGGCTGTGTGGGGTTCTGTTTGATGGCTCCCCGGCGGGTTTCTGTAAAGAAGGCTAAAGGGGTTGGGGGTAGTAAGCAGTTTAAGGGCAGGGGTCAGGAGAAGGCTTCTTGTAGGCAACTGCTGGTTCAATGGCCAAAGAGGTGAGGAAAGGTTGAGGTGCTTTTAGCTCAATAAGAGTGCAGCGTTCTTCCAAGTCTGGTGCTAAAGCCTCTGCTGGGACCCGGATGAGGGCAGATACAGTACAGTACCTGAACAGGCTGTACCTGTCTCCAGAGTGTCTACTGCTGCTGTTGAGGAAACTCTGCCTGCTGATGAGTCTGATTTGTTGGCTGCTGTTTTGGGGGATGTGGATTCTCATGGTGGGGAGGGCCCCTCTATGTGTGTCTAGGAATATTTTTAATTGGATGCTTGCGTTTAATATTTATGCCAGTATCCTGGGTGAGGTGAAACCTATTTTGTACCTGGGCTTGATTTATAATGGTGATTTGATTCTATATGATAAGGTGTATGGGGGCTGGGCGTGGTTAAATTATGAAGAGTTTGGAAAAGGATTAATCGGAAGCATGGGGACGTCGATTTATGGCTCTCAGAAATGACTCAGGGTAGGCAGCAGCCCATTCCAGTCAATCCATTTCAGGGTACAGCCTTTCTCCTGGGGATGGGCAGCATCTCCAGTGCCTATTGATTTGGGAGAGCTACTGCAGGGACTGCAGGGAGAGGAGAGAGTGTGGGTGGGCCAAAACTCAGGGCTGGGCCCAGTAATTGCTCTCCATTGAATTCAAGATGTTGAGACCATCCAGCCTGCTGGTCTCAGCACAGATGTAGTGGGTTTGGGGGATCCACACCCAGGATTCTGCTGCCCCACTGGTTGGGTCCATAATCAATTTGTTAGACTGGGACACAGGCTCCAGGCAGTTTGTTTGGTCAAAGCTCCATCGCCCATTGATTTGGTTGCCTTACAATCTTGGCTGCTGTGTTACCCTAATCATGAAGCTGCTCATCTGCTATGGGAGGAGTTTTCTGAGAGTTTTATCATCCCATTATTGCTTCTTGTTTATTTGTGTACTAATAGCCCATCAGTTTGCTTTCATAAGGAGGTGGTGGTGGATAAGTTGCGTAAGGAGTTGAATAGCTGGACATTTTTGTGATCTGCCTTTTGAAGATCATGTGGTGTTACCTCTAGGGGTTATTCCCAAAAAGTAGCAAGCAAATTTAGTTTAAATCACAATTTGTCTTTTCCTATTGGTAAGAGTGTGAATTTTTTCTGTCCAGTATATGTCTTTTGACAGTCCATTAGATATGCTGCGTTCTCTTGGTCCTGGGGCTTTGATGACAAAAACAGATATAGAGTCGGCATTCCGCATGTTGCCTGTTCATCCGAGTTGTTGTCACTTGCTGGGTTTTCAGTTTGAGGGATAACATTATTTCAATTGATGCATGCCTATGGGCTGTTCCGTAGAGTGTGCATATTTTGAGGCTTTTAAAACCTTTCGCCATGGGTGGTGCAGTAAGTGTCAGGTTTTGCAATGATTGTATGCTATTTGGATGATTTTTTTTATTTAGTGGGAAAGCAACTTTGTCTCAGTGTGAGCAGGTTCTTACAGTGTTTTGTGGTGTGGCTAAGGATCTGGGCATACCTTTAGCTGAAGAAAAACCAGAGGACCCGTATATTCACTTGTTTTTTGAGGGGAATCGAGTTGGATTCTGTTCATTTGTTATCTAGGCTCCCTTGATGATAAAGTAGAGGTTATGCAGGAGGCAATTGATGAGGGTTGTCGTCTGAACTCTGAAGAAATTTTCCTTACAGCAGATTCAGTCTTTAGTGGGCCGCTTCAACTTTGCCTCCTGTGTTATCCCACAGGGCAGAGAAGTTTCACATTGCTTAGCCTTACTTTCACGGTACATGATAAAACCTTATTACTGGGTTCATCTTCGGCCTTAGATAAGGCTGATCTTTGTATCTGGAGATCATTTTTAGTCTTTTAATGGTGTACGTATTTGGCAGACTCCTCCTGTATCTAATTGGAATTTAAACTTGTTTATAGATGTATCTGGAAAGATTGGCTTTGGGGCTTATTTTTAGGGGGTGTGGTGCGCGCATTCCTGACCTGCTGATTGAAGGCGCAAAGGGTGGTACAGGAATAGTACGCTTTTGGAGCTTTTTTTGGTGTGGGTAGCGCTGATGTTATGGGGGGGGGGGGAGTATTTGAGAGATAGATGTATTATTCTTCATTCTGACAACTTGGCTGTGGTGTAGGCACTGAATAAAAATAGTGCGCATTGTCCGCAGTTAGTTGAATTGCGTTGATTGATTGTGCTGTGCTGCCTGTTTTTGAATGTGACTCTTGTGGAGTGTCATGTTTTGGGTTGTACTAGTGACATTCCCGATGCTCTTTCCCACATGCAGTGGTCCCAGTTTCGAGAACTGGTACCCAACGGAGATGTCAAGCTGACGGCAAAGGCTAACTTTCTTGTGGAAAATGGGAGGAGTCTCTTCAGGAGCCTGTTGCTGAATTTGTTGCACCTAACAAGAAGAAAGCTTATGGCGCTGTGTGGTGACATTTTCAAGTCTTTCTGTTCCAGTGTAATTTGTTGGGTCATTTGCCTGTGGGTGTCTGGGAAGAGGTGAATTTTATTGTTTATGCTAAGCATACGGGTTAGTCATTGGCTATGGTGACCTTATCTTTGGCTAGTGTTGTCTTTTTATCCCAACTTCAGGATTTTTCTGATCCGACTAAGTCTTCCTTGATCTGGCATTTGATGAAGATGTATGCTCGGACTAGAAGTGTGGGGATTCGCCAGTCTTGTCAACCCATTTTATATAATGACTTATGGTCTTTGTTCGGGGCATTATCTTTCATTTATGTTTCACCCTTTGAAGTATTGCTGTTCCAGCTGGCATTTTTGGTCGTATTTTTTGTGGCTTTACAAGTGGGGTGGCTCCTAATAAGCAGGCCTTGGGTGAGTCTGGTCTTCTATGGGCAGATGTTTCCTTGTATTCTAATAAACTAATATTCTGCATCTGTTGTTCAAAAACTGATCAAGTAGGTAAAGGTTGTTGGATGAAGTTGTGTGCCCTTCCTGGGAAGTTTACTTGGCCAGTGCATTGTGCACATTTGTTTCATCAGCAATGTCAAGCGGGGGTGTTTATTGGCTCTCTCACCAGGATGGGCACCCTCTTATCCGATTTCAGTTTGCAGCAATTTTAATGAAGTGTCTTGCATGGTTGGGTACGGACCCAAGTGGTTTTGTGCGTTCTGTCTCTGGGGTTGTCTGATTTTATTTTCTTACATGTTTTTCTTTTTTCTTGTAGTCTCTCCCTCAACTGAATTACCTTCTGCGGTGTGTGTTTGAATGATTGGGCGTTCATTTGTGTTTTGGGATCAGAAGAGAGCTGCTGAATCGGGCTGGGGTCTGAACCTTGGGTTGTCAGCATTGGGGATTTGTATTCTTTGGCTTGACATCCGAGGAATGCTGAGGACCAGATCTGTTAACTAAACATTTTTCTTCATCTTCTATTATGATTGTTCATTTTGGGGGTAATGATTTAGGTCGAGTGAAGGGAATGGATCTAATTAGATTTTTTTCTCAGCAGCCTATTTCCCTAATAATAGGTTAGTTTGGTCTAAGGTGATTCTCCGTGTGGTCTGGAGGGGTGTTTGGAGAAATGGATGTTTATGTGCTGAGTACAGGAAGCATAAACATCCATTTTAGAAAAAAACATCAAAATTTTTAACAGGTTGAAAACCAGTACATAAATATGTTTGTGCCTGCACATACACGTTTATGTTGTAGAATTACACATGCCAACAGCTTACACGTTTATCTTTGCCATGTTAGAAATCTAAGCATGTATTTTCCAAGCACTGTCACAGAGACCAGTTTCCCTTGCCAGTTTGGCATTTGGGGAGACAAAATCCACTGCTGGATTAAAGAAGGCAACTTCCCTTAATCCCTCCAGTGGAGTGCTGCTCAATAGCAGCTAAAACGTGTTTGGTAGCAGATGTAAAGCCCAATGTCGATCTTGTAGGACATAGACATTTAGTCTTCTTCTGAAATGGGAAATAAAAGTCTATACATTTCTTACACCTTTGTCCTGTCAAAAACACACCCAGACAATACCTCCTTGCCATCTGTATGCATGTAGGTTTGAGATGTGCATATCCAGGCTTTGCAAAATGGGAACTCAGATGTTTATGCAAGATAAAAGTTTAAGTTCCGGTTTATACACATCTCAAACGTGAGGGCTAGTAAAATGAGGGCCATAACTAGAAACCTCAAAAAGTGACTGATTGGACTGAAAATAATAATCTCATATTAAATCCTCATAAAATAGAGGCCATCATTTTTCTTCCAAGAACCTGCGTGCTTTATTATATCTGAAAATTACTAGGTACTTCCAATATGTTACAAGAATGTGTAATGATACTAGGTATCATTGTAGACTGTCAACTAAATTTCAACCAGCAGATCGCTGCCTTAATCATTCCATAAACTTGAAATCTTGTGCTCAGTTGGAAATATTGTGGGTTCTAGACTTATGCACATTGATATATGCTCTTTATGCTCTTTTATCTCTGGATTGGACTATTGCAATGCCCTTTACCAGGGTCAGAAATCATCCCATAACAAAATATTATACCTTCAGCAAAACTCAGTGTACAACTCCTTTGTGTTGCCTGGAAATTTGATGATGTGACCTCATTATTGATACAACAGTACTGGCTTCTAGTGTCAAATGGAAGAGCATTTAAAATTCTGATGTTGATTTATCGGACTTTTTAGACAGGTCTCCAAAGATTCTTAGCTAGTCTTATAATATTTTATGTCCCTGCTCAAAATTCACACTCATTTTCTCAGAATCTTCTGGTTATATCGATGAACTACAAATTGCACTTAGAATCATTTAGGAGTTTGACCTTTAGTGTAGATGTGCCCAAACTTTGGAACGATTTCTTGCTTGATCTTAGATTGGAATCTTCATTGAAAAAAATTCAAGGTTGGATTGGAGACCCATTTCCTCGGATTGGCATACACACCTTGACATCTTATAGCTTTTGTGTGGGTGGCATTGGATGGGTGGGGGCGGATGTTGGGGTTTTGTGGCAGTGGTGCTTTCTTTACTAGATTGATAGAACTCCTGGCTCTTTCACACTAATGTAATTCTCTTTCTCGCTTCCTTTTATTGACTTTCCTTCTATTTTAACAGTTTGTATATTAATAACTAGTTTTATCTTGCAAACTATATAGATAGTATTGCATTTAAATGCTATATCAAATTGAATAAATACATCAACAAATAAATCCTCCCATGTGTTATATTTATTTCCATGGCCATCAAACTTGTTGCTAGATGCTGATACAGAAAATAGAGAATGCGTTTTGAGCTTCTAGCACCCATGTAGGTTTTTAAAGCAGACTGAAAATGTTTAAAAAATATGCTTTATTCACCCCAAAGGTGGCAGGATTGCTGGAAGAAAAGAAGGAATACTGAAATCAGTTGCACATGATTTATTGGAATAACACACTTTCTGTGTCCACGGAAACCTAATTTTTATTCATTATTCTTCACACCATGCTGCGCTCCTTGGCTGTTTTGTCTTGCAAAGGACCATAGTCCTTGCTGTTATATACACAGAAAAATAACAGATGTGTTTTTAAGGAATGTGTTCAGGGTAAAAAGAGGTCATTCTCCAATCGCAAGTAATAACTAGCTGGCTCTATACAAATCATATGGAAATACACTCCAGTAAGCAGCAACGTCCAGGCAATTTAGTGCCTGATGCTGCTGTCATGTGCTCTTCCAAAGCATCGATTTTAAATACAGCAAAGCCAGAGTGCAATAACCGCTGACTCTACCATTCACCTTGACCTATGTCCTGCTTAATAAACTGGTACCTGGCAGCTAAAGAAAAGTTCAAAGTTCAGTGGGCGAATCATTGATAAAATATTGATTACATGACAGTCTGGAAACCCAAAGGAAAGTGGACCTTTGAGTAGATTACCCTCCTGGACATTGCCCACTGACTGAATTGTTTAATAGTATTAACATGATAAAAGGACTGATGTTTTTTGGAAATGAATTAAAAAAAAAGGCTGGTCTGGTCCATTCTCAGCACTAGCCTCTTGAGAACTAATTTGCTAAGACGTATTCCACCCGCCCCCACATTTAAGGCCACTGCAGCACACACAGTACATTAGACATTCTGATTGGGATTAATGATATCTGTGGCAAAATTCTCGTGTACGAATTCATTTTTCCTTGTGATCCGATTGCAGCGCAGATTACATTAGCATATTTAATACTGAAAATGAGTGCTGGCCTGTTTTTTTTCTAGCTATGTGGAACTTAAGTGCTTAAATAAAATCAGCAAAAAGTAGATTGGATTTTTTCCCCTCTTATTATTTTAATAGGTTATTGAAATGCATGTTATTAAGTGAAATTAGTAGGGAAAGGTACAGAGGACCAGATCAGCAGTGGTTTTGTGTGTACTAGATATTACGCTCATTTGTTGATTTTTATAAGCCACTCTGTAACACTTTATTCATGCTTACTGCATGCTATATACTTGTACTTGTATATATACCATGACCTGTTCCATATATGTTATGTTCCATGTATATCACCATGCATGTTTGCACCTTAACACAATACCATGTATAATTCTCTTACCCGGAAATGGCAACAGCCATTACGGCAAATGTATGTCAACATGTATGTTGCACCTTAACACAACACCATTTGTAATTCTGTTACCCGGAATTGGCAACCACCACTACTGCAAATGTAAGCCACATTGAGCCTGCAAAACGGTGGGAAAATGTGGGATACAAATGCTACAAATAAATAAATAAATAAATAAATACTTTAGTGATAAATGATACTAATTGTAAAACTATTTAGGTACATAAAAAAAATGTAGCACTCTTTTCTCCATGCAGTTTGTGACAATTTTATGCGTGTAAGATTTTGTCTTGCACGATAGCGAGCAGAAAAGAGGCTTTGGGTGAAATTAAATGCAGCAGAGAAAGGCTTCATTGAGCTTAAAAGAGCTGAGAAATTCTCAGCATGCGGTCAGAAGAGCTATTTTCCTAGTGAATGAAACTGGGCTGAGAGTTTAGGCATGTACTATTTGAGTTAAATTAAGTCGTGGAAAGAAAAAGAAAATGCAATCAGCTCTCATCTTAAACCAACTGAATCATGCAAAACCTAAAAATTTGGACACAAGCAGATACTTTACTTAATAGAAACCATCTGTACTGTACAGTAGGCAATCTGAATGAACATGAATAGAAATCTCTCTAGAGGAAAATGACTCGGGCACCAGCTCATGTAATGAAGATGTATTTGTGCTTTTAAGTATTTGCATTGTCTGTTAAAGTAGGTAAATCGCACCAATGGTGTGATTGAATCAGTTGCAAAAGTTATTCCTCTCATTTGACTGATGACAAATGTAGCCACATAAGCAATGCACTATGAGACAAGGTTTTTCCAGGCTCTAAATGGTTTTCTGCTTCAAACCATCCTTATAGCATGTAGCTAAATTTTTATTGAGTGCTGGGTCACTAGGACATTATAGTATCTGAGCAGGTTGTTCTAGTTACTATAGCTTTAGTGGATAAAACCCACAAGGACAGTCTTTTAACTTATTTAGAGTGCAAGTGTACTGTTACAGTGGGGGAAATAAGTATTTGATCCCTTGCTGATTTTGTAAGTTTGCCCACTGACAAAGACATGAGCAGCCCATAATTGAAGGGTAGGTTATTGGTAACAGTGAGAGATAGCACATCACAAATTAAATCCGGAAAATCACATTGTGGAAAGTATATGAATTTATTTGCATTCTGCAGAGGGAAATAAGTATTTGATCCCCCACCAACCAGTAAGAGATCTGGCCCCTATAGACCAGGTAGATGCTCCAAATCAACTCGTTACCTGCATGACAGACAGCTGTCGGCAATGGTCACCTGTATGAAAGACACCTGTCCACAGACTCAGTGAATCAGTCAGACTCTAACCTCTACAAAATGGCCAAGAGCAAGGAGCTGTCTAAGGATGTCAGGGACAAGATCATACACCTGCACAAGGCTGGAATGGGCTACAAAACCATCAGTAAGACGCTGGGCGAGAAGGAGACAACTGTTGGTGCCATAGTAAGAAAATGGAAGAAGTACAAAATGACTGTCAATCGACAAAGATCTGGGGCTCCATGCAAAATCTCACCTTGTGGGGTATCCTTGATCATGAGGAAGGTTAGAAATCAGCCTACAACTACAAGGGGGGAACTTGTCAATGATCTCAAGGCAGCTGGGACCACTGTCACCACGAAAACCATTGGTAACACATTACGACATAACGGATTGCAATCCTGCAGTGCCCGCAAGGTCCCCTGCTCCGGAAGGCACATGTGACGGCCCGTCTGAAGTTTGCCAGTGAACACCTGGATGATGCCGAGAGTGATTGGGAGAAGGTGCTGTGGTCAGATGAGACAAAAATTGAGCTCTTTGGCATGAACTCAACTCGCCGTGTTTGGAGGAAGAGAAATGCTGCCTATGACCCAAAGAACACCGTCCCCACTGTCAAGCATGGAGGTGGAAATGTTATGTTTTGGGGGTGTTTCTCTGCTAAGGGCACAGGACTACTTCACCACATCAATGGAAGAATGGATGGGGCCATGTACCGTACAATTCTGAGTGACAACCTCCTTCCCTCCGCCAGGGCCTTAAAAATGGGTCGTGGCTGGGTCTTCCAGCACGACAATGACCCAAAACATACAGCCAAGGCAACAAAGGAGTGGCTCAGGAAGAAGCACATTAGGGTCATGGAGTGGCCTAGCCAGTCACCAGACCTTAATCCCATTGAAAACTTATGGAGGGAGCTGAAGCTGCGAGTTGCCAAGCGACAGCCCAGAACTCTTAATGATTTAGAGATGATCTGCAAAGAGGAGTGGACCAAAATTCCTCCTGACATGTGTGCAAACCTCATCATCAACTACAGAAGACGTCTGACCGCTGTGCTTGCCAACAAGGGTTTTGCCACCAAGTATTAGGTCTTGTTTGCCAGAGGGATTAAATACTTATTTCCCTCTGCAGAATGCAAATAAATTCATATACTTTCCACAATGTGATTTTCCGGATTTAATTTGTGATGTGCTATCTCTCACTGTTACCAATAACCTACCCTTCAATTATGGGCTGCTCATGTCTTTGTCAGTGGGCAAACTTACAAAATCAGCAAGGGATCAAATACTTATTTCCCCCACTGTATATTTGATTTGGACCCACTAGGGAGGCAACTAATTTAAACATGTCTGGAGTGGCTTTCATAGTGGACTTTTTACTAAAAGAATCTAAGCAGATGATCTTTAAAGCACTTCTTTTCCCCTTGTCATGCTGCAATTGGATGCATTTATTTGACACAGGGATGCCTTTCCTCTCCAGGAATCTTGGTTGGCATATACCTTCTCCCTGATTACTAGTCAAATTTCTTCATTTTTCTAAAGGTTTTATGTTGCTTGGAGATAGCACATGAATTATGCTAATGAAAATACTAATTGTATGCTATCATCACACATGGTCAAATGCGTATTTAATACATGGGTTAGGAGCAGTAAACAGTTTTTAAATCTGCCACTATCATTATTGGGTGATACAAGGTAATGAAAACACAAATGAAGCATTTGCAAGAAGATTTCTTACCATTTCTGAAGCATTTGTAGGTAGACCTAGACTGAAATAAGCACCTTGAGCCTGATATTTAGAACCCCCCTCCAAAACTTCTGAGGTATGAAAATATAAAATCTTATCAGTGGTTTAATGTCAATAAATAAAACAAAATGCCATGGCCCCTTTTCCCAAGGATGTTTGTTCGGGAACATAAAGATATCGCTCCAGTGATCTAAGAAAGCCTACTACACTGCTCTGTCCTAGGAACTTTCTAGACTTCTTTGCATAATTATAGCTCAATGGTCTACATTTCTAACCTGCTATCACAGGTAACAAAGAAGTAAATGAAAAGCGAGTTTAGGAATCATGTGGTGTCTTGATTCAGGAATGACTCCTCTTCTCAGGTTTACTCTAGTAACTTTAATAAAAGGCAGATCTGTCTGTGCAATATGATTTTTTAAAACTAGCATATAAAAATGGTGAACTTAGCCTGTTTTCAAAAGGCTTCTAATTTGGTACCTGTGACAAAATTATTTTATAGCCCTTCAAGTTTCTGCTTTTGGAGTTTAAACTTTCCTGAAATGACAAAAGTAGCTGCTGTTTTATACTGCTAGGCTGTTTATGAAAACATTTCTAACCTCCCCCACCCCGTCCTCACAAAAAAGAAAAATCTCAGTTCTGGAAAAAGATATGTGATATTTCCCCAACAGGTACACTTTCACTTTAAATTTTCTTTTCAAGGGCTTTTTTTAAACAGTTTTTTTTCTCTAGAAAAACATTCATAGAAAGGACAATTAAATACAACATGGCACCCTGGACTGTCAGTACTAGAGCTAGAGAGATACTGAAGAGAATGAATCCTGCACCTAACAAAGAAGGATCAAGTGTAATCCTTCTCTGTGAGGCCTGATTAAACACAACACATAACCTCTTTCCTCTGAAACCGCCTCTAAATAGAAACAGGCATAACTGATTGCCTAAAGCTTCCTGTTTGTTCCAGGAACAAAAATGTTACAAAATAGTGTATGCTGGTATCCATAGGCGAGGACTCAATAAATATTTTTCATGCAGATATCTTAGGTTCACTTCCTCTCTTTTACCAGCAGATGGCACTCTTATGCTTTCAAACAAGTTATTTCTGTTAATCAGAGAGAAGGTGCCTAGTCTGATTTTCTTTCTATTGCTGAAAGCTGGGAGAGGAAAAAAAAAATGAAAGAATAAAACATTTGGAGTGTTTCCTTGAGAATAGCTAGCTAACCACTGGTACTAAACTTGAAAATGGAGAGGGGGCCTTGTGTCAATCTCTGTTCTTAACAAAGGTGTTCTCCCTCCCGCTCCCCACAACTAAATACCAAACAGCTGCTCTTCCATCTTGGCCAACCTTCTCCCCTATTGGTATCCTCTGTAGTCTCATCCCAACAGGTAGCTTATTGCCATTGCACATTACCGTATGGTGGAAGAACACAGGGAAAGAAATGGAGGGTCAGCAAACTCTAAGGCCCATACAGATGGATAAATCACATGGTGACAAGGAGTGTGATTATATGAAAAATAAAATGTTTCCTATAAGAAGAGATTTACAGGTTTCAGGAATCTAGAAGCTCCCAGTACAGATGGCACAAAAAGAATGGGGTTGTGTGCATTATAAGAATGAAATAGAGCACTTCTGCTGAGGGGTGCCAATGAAGTAGGAGTCAAAAAATATATGGAAAAAGGAGAATGGCTGGTATTTACATTGGAGTACGAGTCCTTTTACTGCAGGGACAGCAACATTATTGGATATTTAAAGGGAAGAAACAGTCACCCATACAGGCTTCAGTCACAATATTGAAGATGAGAGAACCCTCGATAAAAAGTTTCTTTGCATTAGGATCTTGATAAAACTTGAATGTTGCCCAAATATCACATGTTAAATTAGTAGGACATGGAAAAAAAACAAAGTAAAAACAAAGGTTTGGGGGCAAGTAAATCAAAATCAGCAACTACAAAAGTCGTACTGGAAAATCAGAAGGCAGAAAATGGAGAGAGAGAGAGAGAGAGAGAGAGAAAAAAAGAGAGAGAGAAAGACTCATTAGCTGGTTTAGAGCCAGGTTTGATTTTCTTTCATTGCAATGCAAAAACATTAGATGGATTGCAAAATTGCTTTTAAAAGGAGCTCATGGAACACTTTGAAAATATTAATTAGCATGTCGAAGCATTCTGCATAGCATATCATAGCAAAATTGCTCCAGGGAGTCACTTGGAATGAATTATTAATCTAAATACCTGTTATGCCGTACATTCTGATTGCAGGGAATGTTGAAGGGGCTGCAATGGTCACTGGCAGAATGGTCAATTGGAGCTAAGGGCTGCTCCCTCCCTTGGTTCATCATCATTAAAAAAAAAAAAAAAAACTAGGGTATTTTATTACAATTTTATGTTTTTACTTTTGTAGTAAGTCAGGTGATGGTCTAATAGCAGTATTCTTGTTTGTATTTACTATAACCTCAGAGGCCAGGCTGCTTCTTTTGGCAAATGTATCCATTATGCATTAGGGGAAAATAGTACACCAACCTCTTAGAAAAATGCATTTAGTTCATTAACACATAGGGGGGAAAGATTTCCAGTTTATTTCCTGTTTAAGACTATAATTTCAAATTTGCTGATACCACCAATGTGCACAATATTGGAAAAGTAAAGATTAGCATGTACAGAGCTAGAGATTTAGTAGTATATGCTTGGTTCATAATCTTTTTATAGCACTGTACATATAATAAGTGGGCCTCAGTAATCTACTCAAACCCAGGTGGCGTCCAGGTTGTAGTTTAAAGAGGATAAGGGTAATGGTCTTTGATATGCCTCCTTTTTGTGGTACAATGAAAGGGTTTATGTTTATTCTATGCAGGTACTTTCTCTAGTAGGCTCATAATCTAAGTATTGTACCTGGGGCAATGGAGGTTTAAGGGCCTCTTTTATCAAGCCATGCTAGTGGTTCCCGCCCATCAATGTCGACGGAGCCCATTCAAAGCCACACCAGGAACCGCTAGCTTGGCTTGATAAAAGAGGCCTTAAATGACTTGCTCAGAATCACAAGGCATTGCAGTGGGAATTGAACCCAGTTCCCCAGCAACTCAGTCTCCTGCATTTACCATTAAGCAGTTCCTCCCTTGTGTTTACTTGGATTTTTAGAAAATCTATCAGCAGATTTCTTCTCTTGTTTTCATCTTTCTTTCTTATGCTTATTATGCTGCCTTTCAAGAAGTATGTCAAGGTGGTTTATATTCAATCCAGGAAGTTAGTACCAAAAAATTAAAAAATAAATCATTAGCATTATGGACTAGTAGAAAATGGAAGGTTTCAAGTCACAAACCAAATAGTAAATCAGCAAAAGACAAAGGGACCCTTTTACTAATGCTTAGTGTTCACTATCAGTGCACACTAATGTCCAGTAGCCTACCCTAAGCTTTGGTAAAAGGGCGAGAGCAAAACATAAAACTAAAGAAAAATGAATGCTAAGAATCCAAGTACTGCGACAAAAACCTAAGTGCTAGCAAAAATAAGAGAGAGGACCCAAGTTTGAGCTGTCTCTAAAATTTGGTGAAACTACTCTCCAAAAGTAGGCCAATAGAATAAAGTTCCACAAAACAGGAGCAATATAGCAGAAGGCAGAATCAGGAGTACTGTTGAGTCTGATACACGAGGGAGGAGGGACTGAAAGAAAAGATCCTCGAGAAGACTGTAAGGATTGTGATGGAGTCTAAGGCATCAAACTGGGAAGGACCCAGGCTGCTGGCACTAACATTTAACAAGGAGATAGAGCAGCTTTTAAACTAAAATGTGTGTGTGTGTGTGTGTGTGTGTGGTGGTGGTGGGGGGGGGGGGGGGGTAGGGGGGAAGCCAACAGTCACTGAGCTCATGGTTCAGAGTGGAATATCCTTGAACGATACTATTGAAATACAATCTTTAGGGAATCCCGATTGAAAGGTTTCAATAATGATGAAAGAAAGCCAGGAGTATTTAATGGGAGAACAGAGTAAAAGATGCAAATTATCCCCATCAATTTCACAGCAGCTTGTAGATGCAGGGGAAAAAAAACACAATTTGAAGTGTATGTATACAAATACTGGAAGACTAAAAAATAGGAAGGGAGAGATGGCATATATAGCATTAAATAAAGAGGTAGATATAAGAGGCAATTCAGAGACCTGGTGGAAGGAGGACAATCAATGGGACACTGTGTTAAGAGAGCACAAATTATATTGCAATGATATAGTGGATCAAATTGGAGGGGGTGTTGGAGGGAATTGAATCAAACAGAATAAATATTCTACGTAAAACAGATAGAAGAGTGAAATCCTTGTGGATAGAAATTTCATGTGTGAAAGGAAGGAGTATATTAATAGGTCTGTACTACTGTCCGCCAGGACAGAATAAACAGACAGATGAAGAAATATTTACAGAAATTATGAAAGCAGGCAAATTGGGCAACATTATAATAATGAGTGATTTCAATATTGACTGGATAGATGTTACATCAGGGAGCACTAGGGAGGTAAAATTCCTAGGTGTAATAAATGACTGCTGCTTGGAGCATCAGGTCCAAGAACTGACAAGAAGGGGAGCTATTTTAGATCTAGTCCTTAGTGGAATGCAGGGCATGGTACAAAAGGCAAAGGTGTTGAATCTGCTGAAAAATAGTGATCATAACATAATCAAATTTGAGTTATCTTGAGTGAGGTCATTAAGGAAATCTACTGTAGCAGCATTTAATTTTCATAAGGGTGACTACGACAAAATAAAGAAAATGGTTAAAAAGAAGCTAAAAAGATTGGCTACAAAGATTAGGACTTTAAATCAGACATGGATGTTGTTTAAAAATACCATTGTGGAAGCCCAGACCAGATGTATTTCACGTATTAACAAAGGTGTAAAGAAGAGCAAACGATAGCCAGTGTGGTTAAGAGGTGAAGTAAAAGAGGCTATTAGAGTCAAAAGAACATCCTTCAAAGAATAGAAAAAAGATCCAAATGAAGAAAATAAGAAGCAACATAAACACTGTCAAGCTAGATGCAAAGAACTGATAAGGCTAAAAGAGAATATGAAGAAAAACTTGCCATGGAGACAAAACTCATAGTAACACCTTTTTCAGGTACTTCAGAAGGACAAAGCCTATGAGGGAATCCATGGGACTGTTAGATCATGAAGGAGCAAAAGGGGCATTCAAGGAGGACAAGGCAATAGCGGAGACATTGAATGAATTCTTTGGTTCAGTCTTTACGGAAGAAGATGTAAGAGATCTACCTGTACCAGAAATGGTTTTCAAGGATGAAGATGAGGAGGATCTGAAAGAAATCTCAGTGAGCCTGGAAGACATACTGAGCCAAATTGACAAGTTAAAAGTGATAAATCACCTGGACCAGATGGCATACACATCAGGGTACTGAAAAAATGTCCCGAGTGTAAATCCCGTGAGCCCTTGGGTCCTGCTGGAGGGTTGGCAATAAGGTAGACACCGGCCCTCCAAAGGACAGCCGAACAACCCCGAGTCTTCATCTGCGGCGGCTGCCGTTCCCTGGAAGTTGAGCCTCCAGGTGCGGGCAGCCAACAGGACTGGAACCGCGGGGTAGTGCCGGCAGAGGTTGCAGGAGTCGGGAACAAGGCACAGTCTCTGGGCAGGCGGCTAGCAAAGCAGTAGTCAGGTTCAAAGCAAGGTCTCTGGGCAGGCAGCTAGCAAAGCAGTAGTCAGGTTCAAAGCAAGGTCTCTGGGCAGGCGGCTAGCAAAGCAGTAGTCAGGTTCAAAGCAAGGTCTCTGGGCAGGTGGCTAGCAAAGCAGTAGTCAGGTTCAAAGCAGAGTCTCTGGGCAGGTGGCTAGCAAAGCAGTAGTCAGGTTCAAAGCAAAGTCTCTGGGCAGGCGGCTAGCAAAGCAGTAGTCAGGTTCAAAGCAAAGTCAGAACAGGTCAGGCGAAACAGACGAAGAAAAATCACACTGAAGCACCAACTCCTCTATCAAAGTAGAAGCCGAAGCACTGAGTACAGAGGGAGATGCTCCTAAATAGCCCCCACCCTTGGAAGCAACCAGAATCAGCTGGGGAGAGCAACCCGGGATTGGCTGGCAGCAAAAGAGGGGGCGGAGCCCAGGGCCCTGGTCCAATCCCTATCACTGGAGGCGGAGACAAACCTCCCGTGCTCGATGCCACCAAGATGGCACCGCTGCTCCCGCGTCAAACCCAGGACGTGCTCAGGAGCGGACTCAGTGGGCTGGGGCTGTGGCGGAGCATCAGACAGTGGGAGCAGCAGCCCCGCCACACAGTCCGGCGCCCGATCTTCCCCTCCTGGGGTTTGGCAGCGGTGACGGGAGCCTGCGCGGGGTGTGAGGCAAAGCGGAACCACCGAGGCACGTCGCGGAATAGATGAGGGATGTGACAAAAAACTCAAACATGGAATTGCTGATCTGCTATTCGTGATCTGTAACCTGTCATTAAAATTGTCTATAGTAGCTGAAGATTGGAGGGTAGCTAATGTAATGCTGATTTTTAAAAAGGGCTCCAGGGGTGATCCAGGAAATTATAGACCGGTACACCTGATGTCAATGCTAGGCAAAATAGTGAAAACTATTATAAAGAATAAAATTAGGGAACACATAGACAAACATGGTTTAATGGGACAGAGTCTACATGGGTTCAGCCAAGGGAAGTCATGCCTCAATAATTTGCTTTATTTTTTTTTTTGAAGGCGTGAATATACATATGGATAAAGTTGAGCCAGTTGATGTAGTATATCTAGATTTTCAGAAGGCTTCTTGACAAAGTTGTTCATGAGAGACTCATGAGAAAATTAAAAAGTCATGGTCTAGGAGGCAATGTCGTTCTGTGGATTTGGAATTGATTATTGGACAGAAAACAGAGGGTAGGGTTAAATGGCCATTTTTCTCAATGGAGGGTGGTGAATAGTGAAGTGCCACAGGGATCTGTACTGGGACTGGTGCTATTTATAAATGATCTGGAAATTGGAATGACAAGTGAGGTGATTAAATTTTCAGATGACACAAAACTATTGTGAATTGTAAAAAATTGCAGGAAGACTTAGGAAACTGGAAGACTGCGCATCCAAATGGCAGATGAAATTTGATGTGGACAAATGAAAAGTGATACACATTGGGAAGAATAATCTGAATCATAATTATCTGATGCTGGGATCCATCTTAGGGGAGTCAGCACTCAAGAAAAAGATCTAGGCAGCAGCCAAAAAAGCAAATAGGAAAGGGATGCACAATATGACCAAGAATATTATAATGCCTCTGTGTTTCTCCATGGTGTGACCTCTCCTTGAGTATTGCATTCAATTCTGGTTGCCATATCTCAAAAAAGATAGTAGAATAGTAGAATTAGAAAAGGTTCAAAAAAGAGTGACCAGAATGATAAATGGAATGGAACTCCTCCCATTTGAGGAAACGCTAAAGAGGTTAAGGCTCTTCAGCTTGGAAAGCAGACAGCTGAGAAAGGATATGATTGAGGTTTACAAAATCCTGAGTGGGTAAAACTGAATCAATTTTTCACTCTTTCAAAAGGTACAAAGACCAGGGGATACTCAATGAAATTACATGGAAATACTTTTAAAATAAATAGGAGGAAATATTTTTTCACTCAAAGAATAGTTAAGCTCTAGAATTCATTGCCATGGTTAGCATATCTGGGTTTAAAAAAGGTTTGGACAAGTTCCTGGAGGAACGGTCCATAGTCTGTTATTGAGATGGACATAGGGGAAACCACTGCTTGCCCTGGGATTGGTAGCATGGAATGTTGCTACTGATTGGGTTTCTGATTGGGTTTCTGGACTGACCATGTTGGAAGCAGGATACTGGGCTAGATGGACCATTGGTCTGACCCAGTATGGTTATTCTTATGAGGGCTTAAGTAGAGGGGGAGGCCAATGTAGTAAGCCCGATGAACCAAGAATAGAATTTTTAAACAAATTCTAGGGTGTGCAGATAACCAATGTTTGTTAATTAAAATAAGAGTGGTGGGATCTCAGTTTTTTAAGCATTGTAAATAAGTCTAACAGCTGTATTTTGAATGAGCTGGAGGTGTTTGGAAGAGGAGAGGGAGATTCCAATGAGAAGAACATTACATTAATCCTGATAGCAACTTACAAATGCATGGGTAAGAGTCAACAATGCTCTTTGGCCCAATAATGGTTTTAAGGTGTCAATATTCCATAAGGCAAAGGATAATTTCTTAGACACCTCAGAAAGGTAAGCTTTGAAAGTTAAATGATTGTCAAGCATAGCCCCTAAAACTTTTACAGAAGGCCTGATCGGAACTAAGAAGCTTGAAATAAAAGGGGAGAGAGTTATATCAGAGAAAAATCTGGAAAACTAGATCGCCTCTGATTTAGATGGATTTATTTTTTAATTTGTTAGAAGTGAGTCAGTCTTGAATAACTTTAACCAAAAGAGCTAGAAAAATATTAAAAAGGAGAAGTAGTAAAATAGAACCTTGGGGGTCTCCACAAGGTAAAGGAATTGGACTGGAGCTACTGTCAGGCCCCCTAGGCATGAAAGAATTGATCAGCAAGAAAGGAAAACAGCCATGCCAGAGCAAAAGTCAACAACCCCACAATTCGCGGGCCTTTTTAACGAAAGGGTGTGGACAACTAAATCAAAGGCTGTGCTCATATTCATGACCACAAGAAGAATGTTTATTTTTGTCTGGAGCAGTGCAAAATTTGATTTGCGAGAGCTACAAGAGAGATTTTGGTACTATGTCTGGTGCTAAAGGCAGACTGTTTTGAGTGTAAGACATTGGTTTTCTCAAACAATGACTGGAAAGACTGACAAATGACATGTCTTGTGATTTTAGAGATGGCAGGGATGTTAGAGATTTGGTGATATTTGATGAGAAAGGAAGGATCTGTGGGAGGTTTCTTCATGAGTGGCACAATGCAGGCAATCTTTTGGGGATGAAGAACAGTACATTGGGAGAAGCCATTGGAAGTTAACCATTGCACAAACAAGAGGTAAAAGATTCAGGGATCATTTTACTAAGCTGTGGTAAAAGGGGGCCTGTACTGGCGTCAGTGTGTGTTTTTTGTCATGCACCGAGGCCCCCTTTTACTGCAGCGGCCATTTCAGGGGGGAGCACTTACCACCACCCATTGAGGTGGCGGTAAGAACTCCCATGCTAACCCGGCAGTAACTGGGCAGCGAGTGGCACTGCCCGATTACTGCCAGGTAAACACCGGTGCTTCAAAAATAAAAATATTTTTGTAGCACTGGAAATGGCCCATGCTGGGGGGTGAGAACTACCGCCAGACTGCTGTGGCAGCCTAGTGGTTCTTCCATTTTAGCAAGCGTTGGGCCTACCACTGCTTAGTAAAAGACCCCTTTCAGTGATGGTTCCTTGATACATGAGCTGGGGGAGGGAGCAATATATCGGCCTTGGAGAAATCCAGGCACTTTCAGATTCAGGCTTACAGAAATATTTACCAACTCAAGGAAGGTTCTTGCCTGCTTCAAATATAAATCAACTACTTGAATTTTTGAACACAGACCAGTTTGAAAAAGAAATCTGTCCTGTGCAAGATCTGAAATGAGCTGTGAATGGAAGAGCACATGATTCAAATTTACCTGAACTGACATATGTTTTGATTCTGACCACTCACATTTTCACCCAGATTCAGTAGTTAGGAAAATTTACAGGCAAAAGTTATCTGCCAGCTTTGGTGAATAAAATGAATCAAATCCTGTGTAAAGAAAAATATTGAAGAGAAGCCCTGTGATTCATGGATAAGCCACATAAAACCCTTCTCTGTGCCGTGTTAGACAAGTCCCTTCTTGGAATATTATGCAATTAGATTCACTACAGTATGCGTGAGAGTTTCTGGAGAAGGAGACAAACAGTCCGACTTCCCTTACATGGGGATATGGGAAACACACAGAGCGTATTCCTGATGTGATGCTCACTTATACTAAGGACACTGTGCATGGAAAAAAATCAGTTAGTTTTTGGATCATGTTTGGATATTTTTTTCTGTGTGTTTCAGAAATTAGTGCATGTAAAATTTGTTTAGAGGACATAAAAATGTTTTAATGCATGTAAATTCAGAAGTTTTATGCATGTAAAATTGATTTAGTATACATATTTACAAGCATAAAATTTTCTGGACCGTAACCACAAATTGAAAACTGAATGTACACCCTATTGCTAATAGGTAGCCAGCAACTCACTCATTTGAAGAGGTTGAAGCACAGGTGCTGGGGGTGGGAGGATGGGGGAGTGAGAGAGGAAAGGATAGCTCTGGGTTGTACAAAACTCTTTCTTTTTTCACCCTCCCTTCCAGAGAGACTCATGCAAACTCTTGCTTTTCTTTCTGTGCCTAAGGGAGCAGGCTGACTGCTTAAGCTGGTGATGTACCAGAACATTTGCTGCTACTATGTGATTCTGAAACAAAATTTCCACATGTTCATTGTTTAAATAAGAGGGATAATGGGCTTCAAAGCTCACATCATCCTATGCAGTAAAGTGCATTAACTTTCTTACAGCCATGTCGTTGTAAGAAAATTCATGATACTGGGGCGGAATAGTGGTAGAAAAAAGGCTAGCATGCCAATTCTGCATCACAGTGTCATTATCCAGCTTATAATCGAAAGTAATCGCCGGCTATTTCCCGACACAAATCGGGATATGGCCGGCGATTTCGCAAAAGCAGCAAAAAGCGTATAATCGAAAGCTACATTTGTGATAGCTTCACCGCTTTCCCTTCGCCTCGCCGGCGAAAGTTCAAAGGGGCGTATTGGCAGCGAAGCGAAGGCGGGACATGGGCAGGCTTGGGCATGGCTACCAGATGGCCGGCTTTCGCGGATAATGGAAAAATAAAACCCGGCGATAAGCAGTATTTCGCCGTGTTTACTTGGTCCTTTTATTTTCACGACCAAGCCTCAAAAAGGTGCCCCAACTGACCAGATGACCACCGGAGGGAATGGGGGATGACCTCCCCTTACTCCCCCAGTGGTCGCCAACCCCCTCCCACACTAAAATTATTAAAATACAAACCTTTTTTGCCAGCCTGTATGCCAGCCTCAAATGTCATACCCAGCACCCTGACAGCAGTGTGCAGGTCCCTGGAACAGTTGTTGTTGGTTACAGTGGACTGCAGAAAGACAGAGCCAGGCCCATCCCCCCCTACCTGTTCCACTTGTGGTGGGTAATGTTGAGCCCTCCCAAACCCCCCAAAACCCACTGTACCCACATGTAGGTGCCCCCCTTCAGCCCTTAGGGCTAGGGTAATGGTGCACACTTGTGGGCAGTGGGTTTTGGGGGGGATTTGGGGGACTCAGCACACAAGGGAAGGGTGCTATGCACCTGGAAGCTAATTTGGTTGTTTATAATAGATGTTTGAAGTGCCCCCTAGGGTGCCCGGTTGGTGTCCTGGCATGTGAGGGGGACCATTGCACTACAAATGCTGGCTCCTCCCATGGCCAAATGCCTTGGATTTCGCCGGGTTTGAGATCGCCGGCAGTTTTTCCATTATCGCGGAAAAACAAAACTGGCGATCTCAAACCCGGCGAAATCCAAGGCATTTCGCCGGGACACACCGTATTATCGAAAAAAAAGATGGCCGGCCATCTTTTTTTTAAATACGGTTCCGGCCAGCTGTTGCACCGCTGCCAAAATAGATCGCTGGCAACCTATTTCGCCGGCGACGATCGATTATTCCCCTCTAAGTTAACCTCTTTGGCAACTATACCAACACAAAAAGGCCATCTAGATATTGACTGTTTGTGTCCTAATAACCCAATAACAAACCAACACAGATCTCAACAGTCCTTCTACTCCCTTAACAAATCAGTGTTGCTCAGAGGTCTTGGAGGTCTACCTGATCCCCCATAGGGCTGGTGCAAGACATAATGGGGCCCAGGGCAGACACTAGGGAGGGGGCCCCAAAGCTTGCTTATAGGGTATCTCTCTTTCAAATTCAGGCAGGTTTGGGGCCAAGGGCAATTACCCACCCCTAATGCTGGCCCTGATTCCCCAGGTCCTCTGCAAGCAGAAAGAGAGTTTTTTTTTTTTACAGTCTTCTATCGTGCACTTTATTGTTAAAATCATGCCAGCTCCATGCCATCTCAGGCTGTCTCCATGTACAGGTCAAAGTATGATGTAGTGTTGAGCAAGAACCAGTTTTACACTGATGGACAAGACAGCAGGAGGTAAGCACCTCTCCTCTTCCTAGGTGGGGATGAAAAAGTGGATCCTTGAGGCCTGGATCCTGGGGTTTGAGGGGTGTGCAGCCATATTAGAGACAGCCCAGCCAAGCTTGGATTGTGAACTTCAGGGAGATGTGCAGAATTGGGAAAAGAGGCAGTAGACATAGCCGGTGGTGGGAGGCGGGGATAGTGCTGGGCAGACTTATACGGTCTGTGCCAGAGCCGGTGGTGGGAGGCGGGGCTGGTGGTTGGGAGGCGGGGGATAGTGCTGGGCAGACTTGTACGGTCTGTGCCCTGAAAATTGGCAGTTACAAATCAAGGTAAGATATACACAAAAACTAGCACATATGAGTTTGTCTTGTTGGGCAGACTGGATGGACCGTGCAGGTCTTTTTCTGCCGTCATCTACTATGTTACTATGTTAATATCACTGAAAATCTTTCTCACTGGCACTTATTCAGTTAGCCGTTCCTCCTACCTGGATAAATGCCTTTGAATTTCTATCCCGTAGAGAACGCACCGCTAAATACAGCAGGCCAGAGTTAATATAAGAAAAACACTTATTACACTTAGAATCAGGCTAAGCAGCACCAAAGACAGTTCTAGGGGATGGGGGTCTTCTGTGAAGTTTCAGCTGCTTTTATGGGGAGGAGGGTCCCTCAATTCAGTAATATAGCTATACACTAGCAGATGTGTGAGAACTTTAAAAAGGTCCATTGATGCTACAGCAGCAACAGGGTGGACAGCTGGTGCCCCACCACCTGAATGAGATGTGCACATGCCCTGGGCAGCTGTCTGCCTTGCATGCAAATAGATCTCCTGCATATTCATTGCTTATATCGTTACAAGGGTTACATTACATTTTAGTAAGTCAAACTGTATATAATACCCATCCAAAAGACTACTGCATAAATAGCAAATATATTGTGAAATTTGTAATATTTATGCAGTAGTCTTTTGGATGGGCTGCATATTCATTGGGGAAATCCTGAAAACTCAAATGGGTTGCGGCCCATGTGCCACCCATGCTCTGCCCATGTGTATGCCCCCTTGCATTTGTGTTCTATGGCACTTATACATGCCCTTATAGAATAGTGCTTGAAGCCCTAACACATGTAACTGCTACTTTTTGGCACATATACTCGTTCAAAGAGGCGCCTAACCAGAGGCTTAGTTATAGAATTGCCCTTCATGTGACTATCCTTTGTGCTGATGCCATTCCAAACAAACTAAATGTTTTTATTTATGGTTACCACCTCACTCCAGGCCAACCAAAGAGGCTGATTCAGCCCTGGTTTAATGCCCCCCTCCCCATTGCATTTAGGGAGTTGTAGTTCTGATTTTCTTGGGCAATCAATTTGAACATCTGAACTACAAATGCATGGCTGCAGAGGGCAAAACCACGACTGGTTCATCCTGTTTGATTGACCTGGGGGAGTTAGCAATTATGTCTTTCATTTACCTATCTCTAATTACCCTGCAACTAGGGGTTCTTTTACTAAGCAGTGGTAAGCCCAACGTGGGCTTACTGGTCGCTAAACTGGAAGAACCGCCGGGCTACTGCAGCAGTCTGCCGGTAGTTCCCAACCCCAGCGTGGGCCATTTCTGGCGCTACAAAATATTTATATTTCTTCTATTTAATCTCCTGTTATTCTGTCTTTTCTGACTATCCTGCTTATAATCGAACGAGAAAAACGCCCAAGTTCCGACCTAAATCGGGAGATGGGCGTTCTTCTCACAAAAACAAATAAAGCGGCATAATCGAAAGCCGAACTTTGGACGCTTTCAACTGCACTCCGTCGCGGATGCGGACAAAGTTGACGGGGGAGTGTCGGAGGCGTGGTGAAGGCGGAACTGGGGCGTGGTTATCACCCGAACAGAGATGGGCGCCCTTCGCCGATAATGGATGCGTTTGTAGCTAGAATTTAGGGCACTTTTCCTGGACCCTGTTTTTTGACGAATAAGGCCCCAAAAAGTGCCCTAAATGACCAGATGACCCCCAGAGGGAGTCAGGGATGACCTCCCCTGACTCCCCCAGTGGTCACTAACCCCCTCCCACCACAACAAATGATGTTTCACAACTTTTTACTTTCACCCTCAAATGTCATACCCTCCTCCCAAGCAGCAGTATGCAGGTCCCTGGAGCAGTTGTTAGGGGGTGCAGTGGACGTCAGGCAGGTGGACCCAGGCCCATCCCCCCCCTACCTGTTACAATTGTGCTGCTTAATGCTACTAGTCGTCCAACCCCCCCAAACCCCCTGTACCCACATGTAGGTGCCCCCCTTCACCGCTTAGGGCTATAGTACTGGTGTAGACTTGTGGGCAGTGGGTTTTGAGGGGGATTTGGGGGGCTCAACACCCAAGGGAAGGGTGCTGTGCACCTGGGAGCTCTTTTACCTTTTTTTTTGTTTTTGTAAAAGTGCCCCCTAGGGTGCCCGGTTGGTGTCCTGGCATGTGAGGGGGACCAGTGCACTATGAATCCTGGCCCCTCCCATGAACAAATGCCTTGGATGTATTCGTTTTTGAGCTGGGCGATTTCATTTTCCATTATCGGTGAAAAGCAAAAACGCCCAGCTCACACCTTGGCGAATAAACCATGGGCGTCTATTTTGTTTTGGAACATACGGTTCACTCCGCCCCTTCACGGACCCGTTCTCGGAGATTAACGCCCATGGAGATAGGCGTTTCTGTTCGATTATGCCCCTCTATATGTTCCAGCTCTGCTTTCTCTGTCTGTTGTCTATAAAGATATATTATATTCCATTCTGCCTTGAAAACTCACCTTTTTTCTCTAGCCTTTCCTGAACGTTCCCTTAGGTGATGTGGGTGCTCCTTGGCAGCAGGGAACCTTTCCTATTTTACCTTACTTGGCCCTCTTCTACTGTCCTTTAAAATAATTGGAGTTCCTTTCTATTTTTGTGTTTTTGTTATGTAAACTGCTTTGGTTGTTTTAGTGAAAGGCAGTATATCAAGTACCAATAAACAATACACAATATTTTAATAAGTGTTTTGTTGACACTGGAAGTAGCATACTACGTTATTGTGTGCATAGGTGCTAAGATCTGTGGATGCGTTGAACACCCCCAATATTGCGCAAAGTCTTTGTATCCAAGAAGGAGTAATTTCCACTGGGTTTAGCATCTTCAGTCATTTTGAGAATTTGGCTCCTATGTGTCATTTGAATGTTTTTTTTTTTTTTAAACTGCTTCAGTTATTTATTGCTTATGTTGAGATTATTCTTGCTGTACGTTGGCTTGGGTTAATTTCTTCAAAAAGACAGTACATAAATCCTACAAAATAAATAGTAAATAAAATTAGGTCTATAAAAACTGGAAAGCAGCTTGCAAAAGATTAGAGGTAAAGCCGTGTAAGACTTTAAATGCAATTGTGAGAAGCTTGAATTTTACCTTCTGCTCAATAGGAAACCAGTGTAATTTTACCAGTAACAGTGTAACCTGCTCAGATTTAGTACCATGAAATATCAGTTACATGGCAGAATTCTATACAAAGCCCTAAGTACATTAGCAGAGGGGCCTATGTAGATGGAATTACTATAGTCCATTGAAGACAGAAGCAATGATTACTCTTTAACACCTCAACAAATGCAAATTATAAAATGCAGATTTTACCAAAATAGCCAATTGTAGTTTAAATAATGAACGTGAATCCAGTAAAATGCTAAAGTAGTGAATTTCTGTCTTAATTGGCAAATATTCTGTTTTCAGAGATTTGGGAGGAATTAGGCCAGTCGTGATTAGCAAGTTAAATGCTAAGGGCTCCTTTTACTAAGCCGCAGTAGTGATTCCCAGTGCGGCAAATGCGACAAAGCCCAGTCAATTTCCATAGATTGGCGTAACAAATAAGATATTTTCCACACACACAGAACTCAAAGCAGACAAAAGCTTACAGAACATATAAAGAGTAATTTTGTATAAGGTGTAACTGCAGAACAAGTGCCACTTACGTGCATGTCTGCCCACAATGCTATTCTCTAAGCATGTATGCAAGTGGCATAGCATGCACCTTGGGGAGCATGGGCAGAACACGGGCTTGTCAACCAGCAATTTGTGCAGCTTATCGAATGCTAGAACTTCTGTGTTGAATGGTGCATTGAGGCCATCTCTCTTATGACTTGGTATAAGCGGGTGCACCTTCTTTTTGGTATGCCATTACGGGTTTGTGCAAGTATTATGCAATGGAATCAGGGTGTTCTGATGCTGATATAGAGTTGGGGCTCCCCATGCTGCATTGGGCACCAAGTTTATAGAATTACTTCCAAAGGGACAATTCTAATACTTGGTGCAAACATGTGGGTGTCACAATAAGGCACTTAGCACCAATTCTATAATGGCTTCAGAGCACAAAAGGCTTCATAGAATACTGGTACAAAGCTGTGTTGGTGCTCTGAAATATAGGTACACCTATTTACGGCAGGTTAATGGCTGGCATAAGTTGGCGTGTGTCGAGTTTTCAGTTCACCAGAGTTCTAAAAAAGGGCTACAAAAAATTGGTCTTAGGGAAGAGTTATCCAGCAAACACTTATTCAGCAAAATCTTCAACAAGGGTGCCTTGTTTCGCTTTTTCCAAACGCTGCATGAGGAAGAAAATGTCAACTTCAAAGGATTTCTAACTCACGATAACTACAACCCAATGAGGAACTTCAAAAATCAAACAAAATTCCTGCAGCCATTTTGGTTGTAGATATTGTGAGTAGAGAATGTCAACGGGACAAAGTTTGTCCACGTCCCTGACCCATCTCTGCAAGATCTGTTCCCGTCCCCACCCCATCCCTGCGAACTCTGTCTCTGTCCTCACAAGCTCTGTCCCCATCCCTGTGAGCTCTGTCGTATTTCATCCACACAAACCTCGAACAGTTCTGATTTTATATATCATTTTATTAAAGTATAAAAAGAAACAATATTCTGTACAATTGTTGTTTTATAAATCACAAACAATATAGAACAAGGATCAACAAAATCCCTGTCTCCCCTCACAAATATCCCCTCCACTATCAGGAAGACTGAACAAGCTAAATTACTATGGAATGCTACATAAAAAATTTCTCTTAACAGAATACTTTGGTCACAGACACACACAGAACACAAATACCAAATACATAATAGCTGACCAAAAATGATAAACATATATTAACCTAAAACCACAAGAAGCCACACCACAGAATAGAAAGAGATGCATTTTTCTCCTTTACCTTGCAAAATATAAAATCACACATGCCAAAGATGATGTTAGGGGGGTGTAACTAGGACAACGGCCCCCTGACCAGAGAGAGCCCTAAGCCTGTTGGAAGCTGAAGAAGGCATGGTCTGGTAGTGGGCTTTGGGGTCCCCTCCCAAATTTCTGCCCTGGGCCCTAGCCATGTCTAACGTAGCTGCTGAGAGGGGGGCAGGGGGGGACAAAGTTCCCCGGGCCCAGGTCGTGCTCATGAGGGACGCCCTTCTTTTTTCCATTATCGGCCGAGGACGCCCATGTGTTAAGCACGCAGAAGTCCTGCCTTCGCTATGCTTCTGACACCCCCCCGGGAACTTTGGTTATCCCAGTGACGGAAAGCAGTTGGGGATGCCCAAAATCAAATTTCGATTATGCCAATTTGGGCAACCCTGGGAAAAGGACGCCCATCTCCCGATTTTTGTCGAAAGATGGGCGCCCTTCTCTTTTGAAAATAAGCCTGCTAGTCAGATAACAGGGGTTAGATATAAATAAGGGTGACTAACTTAAGGAACAATTGCACATGAAATAAAAAAGGAGTAGGAAATGGTTTCAGCGAGAGTCGTAGTGGATAAGCAAGACCAACTACAGTATATGCAGCTGGTGATGGTCCTCGTGTGCATGCCTATCCAGTTAGGTGCTTCTTCCATCAAAGTCTTGGAAAAAGAGCCAAGCTTTCTCCTGATCACGATTCAATGCTACCTAAGAATATAAGAATAGCTAAACTGAGTCAGACTGATGGTCCATCTAGCCCAGTATCCTGCTTCCAACAGTGGCCAGTCCAGGTCACAAGTATCTGACAGAATCCCAAATAATAGTGTAATCCCCTAGTAAATTGAATTGGAAAATTTCTCCGGGGATTACTAGACTGCTGTAGAACTCTCCAGAGTCTCTGGTGGGAGGGAGTGGAGCCCAGCCTAGAAGGGAGGATTAGTAAAGTGTAACTGACAGTAGGTGTCATAGTGGGGTGGAATTGAGAAGTTATAAAAGTGATGGGATTAGGGAGCACATGGTCTTTGGTTGCCTTCACCCCCGTCAGGACACATGAGGAGAAGGTGGGTCCTAGATAGGTCTAATAACCTAAGACTAAATAAAGAGGTTTTTTGCCAACAAAGCATGAACTGGAGAGTGAGGAGTGCACTGGGTGGGTAGAAAGGGTTAACCCAGCCTGGGAGCAGAACAGGAAAGAACCTGTTCGGTGCCAGAGGTATCAGCTCAAAGAAGTGCTCCTCTGGAGAATAGGACAAACAGGCAGGTCTGACCCTGATTGGATGTGGCAGTTGGGGGACAGCTTGCTGCAAAAAATGCTGCAAGCAGAGCCTTGGATTGTTCTGCCAGAAGGGATGAGTATTGGAGGACGGGTGATGCTGTAAATATGTAAATACCCTAGGCTTTATACAGAGACTATTAATTAAGTAGTTAATATCTACACCAAAAGTCTTGGACGGCACAAAAACCTCTTCCAGCAAATTGAACTGTTTGAATACAGATTGAACTGTTTTGATACAAGAAAGTATGAAGTTTGGATATCTGCCTGTTGCAGTATTCCAGTAAAGTTCTGTTTGTATAAAATACTCTCCTGGAATGGAGAGTTTCTGTGGAGTGAGAGTGAAGTTATTTTGCTCCCAGATGGAGAAAGAAAGAAATAAAGTAAAAGTGTGGCTTAAAACCCTACTTCATGGTTTGGATACTGATCCAAAGAGCTAGCTGGTGCCCGTAACTTTGTGGTGAGACCAGGGTTACAGTAACAAGATTCCCAGGGACAAGTAGTGACTTTCCCCATGTCTATCTCAATAGCAGACTATGGATTGTTCCTCCAGAAACTTGTCCAAACAATAAACCCAGATATTCTAACCGCTGTTACCATATCCTCTGGCAACGAGTTCCAGAGCTTAACTATTTGTTGCATGAAAAAAATATTTTCTCCTATTTGATTAAAAAGTATTACCATATAACTTTATGGCATGTCCCCTAGTCTTTGTACTTTTCGAAGGTGTAAAAACTTGATTTATGTTTATGTGTTCTACACCACTCAGGATTTTGTAGACCTCTATCATAGCCCCCCTCCTCCTTCTCTAAGCTGAAGAGCCCTAATCTCTTAAGCCTTTGCTCATATGACAAGAGTTCCATCCCTTTAATCACTTTGATTGCCCTTCTTTACTACTACTACTTAACATTTCTAGAGCGCTACTAGGGTTACGCAGCGCTGTGCAGTTTAACAAAGAAGGACAGTCCCTGCTCGAAGGAGCTTACAATCTAAAGAACGAAATGTCAAGTTGGGGCAGTCAAGATTTCCTGAATAGAGGTGGTGTGGTTAGGTGCCGAAGGCGACATTGAAGAGGTGGGCTTTGAGCAAGGATTTGAAGATGGGCAGGGAGGGGGCCTGGCGTATGGGCTCAGGGAGTTTATTCCAAGCATGGGGTGAGACGAGGCAGAAAGGGCAGAGCCTGGAGTTGGCGGTGATGGAGAAGGGTACTGAAAGGAGGGATTTGTCTTGAAAGCGGAGATTACGGGTAGGAATGTAAGAGGAGATGAGGGTAGAGAGGTAAGGAGGGGCTGCAGATCGAGTGCATTTGTAGGTTAGTAGGAGAAGCTTGAACTGTATGCGGTACCTGATCGGAAGCCAGTGAAGTGACTTGAGGAGAGGGGTGATATGAGTATATCGGTCCAGGCGGAAGATAAGACGTGCAGCTGAGTTCTGAACAGACTGAAGGGGGATAGATGGCTAAGTGGGAGGCCAGCGAGGAGTAGGTTGCAGTAGTCAAGGCGAGAGGTAATGAGAGAGTGGACGAGAGTTTGGGTGGTGTGCTCAGAAAGGAAAGGGCGAATTTTGCTAATGTTATAGAGGAAGAAGCGACAGGTCTTGGCTATCTACTGGATATGTGCAGAGAAGGAGAGGGAGGAGTCGAAGATGACTCCGAGGTTGTGGGCAGATGAGACGGGGACGATGAGGGTGTTATCAACTGAGATAGAGAGTGGAGGGAGAGGAGAAGTGGGTTTGGGTGGGAAGACAATAAGCTCAGTCTTGGCCATGTTCAGTTTCAGGTGGCGGTTGGACATCCAGGCAGCAATGTCGGATAAGCAAGCCGATACTTTGGCCTGGGTTTCGGCAGTGATGTCTGGTGTGGAGAGATAAAGCTGGGTGTCATCAGCATAAAGATGATATTGGAAACCATGAGATGAGATCAGGGAGCCCAGGGAAGAGGTGTAGATTGAAAAAAGAAGGGGTCCAAGGACAGATCCCTGAGGAACTCCAACAGAGAGTGGGATGGCGGTGGAGGAAGAACCATGAGAGTGTACTCTGAAGGTACGGTGGGAGAGATAAGAGGAGAACCAGGAGAGGACAGAGCCCTGGAACCCAAATGAGGACAGTGTGGCAAGAAGTAAATTGTGATTGACAGTGTCAAAAGCGGCAGATAGGTCGAGGAGGATGATGATGGAGTAGTGACCTTTGGATTTGGCAAGGAACAGGTCGTTGCAGACTTTAGATAATGCCGTTTCTGTCAAGTGTAGGGGGCGAAAGCCGGATTGAAGAGGATCGAGGATGGCATGAGAGGAGAGAAAATCAAGGCAACGGCTGTGAACGGCGCGTTCAAGAATCTTGGAGAGGAAGGGTAGGAGGGAAATTGGGAAATTGCCCTTCTTTGAACCTTTTCTAGTTCCGCTATGTCTTTTTTGAAATAGATTCACTAGAATTCGCAATACTCGAGGTGAGGCTGCACCATGGACAGATAAGAGGCATTATAATATTCTTTGTCTTATTTTCTATCCCTTTCCTAATAATTCCTAGCAATTTGTTTGTTTTTTTGGTTGCTGTCACACACTGGGCAGAAGATTTCCACATATTGTCCACAGTGACACCTAGATCTTTTTCTTGGGTGCTGATTCTTAAGGTGGAACCTAGCATCAGGTAGCTATAATTTGGATTATTCTTCCCAATGTACATCACTTTGCATTTGTCCACATTAAATTTAATCTGCCATTTGGATTCCCTAGGGATTCATACTGCCATGGTTGCATACTGTGTGCAATGTTCCCTCTAACAAGCAAGGAAGACAACAACATTTTTCTACCCAAGATGCACTCCAGTCTGGGGCCTTGCAATCTGTGAAACCTGCCATCCCTACAAAGTTCAAATAGTGAGACCCCATGTACCTGCTGGGAGTGAGGAGGGAAGGTGAATGTGATCTCTCTATGTACCTTAGGAAGTTAGATATGTGGAAATGGATTGCATCCCTGTAAGAATGGTATGGTGTGCACATTTGGGTGTAGTGGTTCAGAATGAGTGAGACAAAGAACGTATAAAAATGTGAGTGGAAGACAAACTATCAGAGAGTCAGATAGAGGAGTTGTTCTGGACTGCAGAAGACCCCTGCATTTCCCAACTTGGTTCAGGAGGTACAGTATACTAAGCAGACAGACTTTCAGGATATCTGTTATTCACAGCTGTGCAGCCCCCATGCTGTGGAACATCATTACTTTCATTATTTGCAAGGATCAAAATCCCCTTTCCTTTAGAAAGCAATTCAGATCTTGGCTTTGTCTGCAGTCATTTCCATGACATCTGTTGAAAGCTGGCTACAGTGATCGTAGTATGCATTGCGTTGAGAATAGCAGTGATCCTAACAGAGGAGTTCTCTATTTTCTGTTTTGCCGTTACTCATGAAATAATTTCCTCTTTTCTAAAACAGACAAGTTTTTTTTTCTTTAAAGAAATACATTCATTTTAATTTAAAATGGCATTTATGGGTCTGCTTCTAACAGTTATGTTTTGAAGTGATTTACAAAATGAGAAAACATTTGTTAAAACACATTACATAGTTATATTCAGCTGAATATCACTGGACAGATCATTTAAAGCACCATTTTAAATAGAATGTGGAAACTGGAAATAAAATGTTCAGGTCGGGATATATACAATTCCAGTAGTATTTTGGAATGGGATCTGTAAATGAAGAGCCTGTCTAAAATAAGAACATGAGTTCATCTAGCCCAGTATCCTTTTTCTAACTGCGGCCAGTCCAGGTTACAGGTAACTGGCAGAGTCCCAAAAATGGCAAATCCTATTCTACTTAATCTTTAGGATAAGTAGTTGATTTTCCCAGGTTTACCTCAAAAACAAGTTTGTTTTTTTCCTCCAGGAATTTGTCCAAGCCTTTTTAAAAACCCAGCTATATTAACTGTTTTTACCACTTGCTCCAGCAAAGAGTTTTAGAAACTAACTATACGCTGAGTGAAAAAAATATTTTCTCCTATTTGTTTTAAATGTGCCACCACGTAACTTCATGGAGTGCTAAGATGGAGTCTAGACTCACAAAACTCAGTTTTAGATTTCAAACACACTGATTTTGGTAAAATGGAGAAATCTGAAAGAGGAGCTGGAAGGGTGGGAGGAAGTAATGGAAGTGGAAAAAGAATGGGTAAACTGAAAGGAGCTATAAAAAGGGCAACTGATCTTTATGTAAGGAATGTAATCAAAAGCAAGAGGAAAAGAAAACCAATATGATTTGTCAATGACCCCAATGTTATACTCAATCCCTCATCTTCTTCCCTCCATCCTTTACCATTTCCCTCCCATTCTCCTTCCCTTCCACCTATCATATCCTTGTCTACCTTCCCTATTCTAGTTCATTACGTTCTTTCCACATGTCCTTTGTAATGCCTTTCATAAAGTAAGTAGTTATGATCATCACAATTTATAATACTGTTCCTACGTTTCCTCGTGTTTACTATATTCTTTACCATGTAAGATGCTTTCTTTTACTATGTAAGCCGCTCTGGGCCTGCTGTATGTGGGAAAGAGCGGGGTACAAATGTAATAAATAAATAAAAATAAGTAAAATGAAGTGGCTGCAAAAATCAAGGCCATAAAACTAGCGTTCACAAAATAGAGATCATCACAAAAGAAGGAACACAAATGATGATACCACATAAAGCTGAAACAATCAATAGCAGCAATTCTAGAATGCGGTACCTAAATGAAGATGCCACGAAGGGGTGTGCTTAGTGTCAATTCTATAATGGCGTCATGGCCACATATAACTCATTGTAGAATACTAGTAAAAGTCCAATTTGGAATACTGAAACAGATGTGACTGCTTTCGCCAGGACAATAACTGGCTTAAGTTGGTGCACTTATGTGTGTTCTATAAATCAATTAGATCCCAATCTATAATTTACATTATAACATCATTTTGTCCAGATTGAATTTTTAGATGTTAAGATCATAAAAGATGGGGTAAGTTTGTTACCACCTTATACCGCAAGCCGATAGATAGAAATAACTTGTTAAGATTCACCAGTTACCATCCATACAAATTAAAATTTAACTTGCCAATCAGTCAATATCTGAGATGTAGCAGAATCTGTACTACATTGCAAGATTTTAAGCGCGAGGCCAAAATCCTGACCGAAAGATTTAAAGAATGGGGCTACCCAAACAAATCTTTAAGACAGGCCTATTTACAAGCTCGTTTCGCCCAAAGATCAATATTGCTGCAAGATTCAAAGTCCAGCGAACATAATAAATTAACATGCATACTCCCATTTACACATTTGACAAACTGGATAGTACAATCATTAAGGACTCACTGGCATATCATGCAATTATATCCAGGGTTTGAGGAGTTTCCAATGATAGCTTATAAAAGGGGCAAAACAATAGGCGAGTTATTGACTCCACAAAGGTATTATCAACCCCGTAATCCTTCGGTTACAGGATTTCAAGACACATGCGGGCACTGCCAATGGTGTTCTTTAGCATTCACAGGTCGAGACTGGATAGTCCCAGGCAGTTCATATAAACTTAAAGTGAATAGCCAGGTTAATTGTGACACCTTGAGCTACTACTGAAAAAGGTATGAGCAAAATCTAAATAAATAAATAAATTGATGTGGTGAAGATAGGGTGGGAGAGCAGCCAAACAGATAAACTACTAAATTAGCATGAACAATTTTGGATTCATACACTTAACACAGTTAATCCCAATGGTTTAAATGTGGAATTAGAGTGGTCTATGCTTATTTAAAGTTCAATATTCAGTTTCAGTCCTAGCTTCCTGATTGGTCTGCATCAGTTAAGTCTAGCCCTTTAAATTGTGAACTAAGATGCGTAGCCGCCATCTTGGTGGACTTAGAATCCTCAATCAGTTGGCATGTTAGCATAGCACTAGTAAGAGGTAAGAAGAGTTTAAAAATGTTCTTGCTCCTACCACAAATTGATAATAGCAAAATTACATATACTGGGAGGTATTAAGAGTAATTTATTATGTTTATATCCAGGGGCCATCCTTGAAAAAACCATTCTCAATGGTGAAACATGACCATGTCGGAGCAACATCCCTCTGAGGCCGACATTCTTTATGCTGAAAAAGCTAAGCAAAACATTAGTACTCTAACGGGACAAGCAAGAAAAGTTAACAAAACCCCTCTCCTCAAGTCGCTTCACTGGCTCCCTATCCGTTCTCGCATCCTGTTCAAACTCCTTCTACTAACCTATAAATGTACTCACTCTGCTGCTCCCCAGTATCTCTCCACACTTGTCCTTCCCTACACCCCTTCCCGTGCACTCCGCTCCATGGATAAATCCTTCATAACTGTTCCCTTCTCCACTACTGCCAACTCCAGACTTCGCGCCTTCTGTCTCGCTGCACCCTACGCCTGGAATAAACTTCCTGAGCCCCTACGTCTTGCCCCATCCTTGACCACCTTTAAATTCAGACTGAAAGCCCACCTCTTTAACATTGCTTTTGACTCGTAACCACTCGCCTCCACCTACCCTCCTCTCCTTCTTCCTGTACACATTAATTGATTTGATTTGCTTACTTTATTTTTTGTCTATTAGATTGTAAGCTCTTTGAGCAGGGACTGTCTTTCTTCTATGTTTGTGCAGCGCTGCGTAAGCCTTGTAGCGCTATAAAAATGCTAAATAGTAGTAGTAGTAATAGAAAATGTGATAGTACAAAAACATTTTTGAATGCAAGTGCAAGAGTAGCTTTAGTGAGCCAGTGACGAGCCAGTGACGAGCCGAGGTGTATTTAGTATTTAGGCATAACCGTAAACAATTGGTATGCTTAATCCTCCAAACTGAGGCCCTGTGATAAGCTATACTAGTATAGTCATAATAAGACACATGAATGTGAGCTGTAAGTCAGCAGATATTTAGAACAAATTACAACTGACTTGGAAAGAGATATTTGCTTACAAAAATTATTTAGATTTCATTTTTGATTGTTCTATAAGTTGAGCACATTGCTAGGGAGAATACCCATGACACACCCAAGCTTGCCCATGGGAATGGCTCATTTATGATTACACGTTAAGCAACATATGCACCAAATTTATAGAATAGCGCCTAGCATTTGTGCGTATATCTGCCTATTTATGGTGCCAATCACATGCGCAAGTGCAGCTATTCCATAAAATTGGCACCTTATATTAGGCATGCCTGATAGAACTGCCTTTAAGGAAAGAAATCAGGATGGCAAAAGCATGGACAAAAGTAAAAATGGCTAAAGATATAAAGCGAGATTAATTTTTTCAGGTTTACTGAGGAAAGGAGGAAGGCCGGAGGTGGAATTGTGAGACTCAAAGGTGCTGAGGGTCGATGTGTGGGAAGTGATGAGGGAGAAGCAGGAATGCACAATTAATGCTTCTGTACAGTGTTTGTAGAAGAAGAAGAACCTGGGAGCAGTTCATAGATGGCTGACAAAGATACATATGGGGATGGCATAGATATCACACCATTCATTGAAGATAGTATTTATGAACAACTTGCAAACTGATAGTAGACACAACCATGGGATCCAATGAGATCCCTTTCAGGAGACTGAGGGAGCTCAGAAAGATAGTGGCAGGTTTAATATATCTTTGGAACAGGGGTTGTTCTGTGGATTTGGAGAAAGGCTGATGTGGACCCTCTTCACAAAAGTGGGAACAGAGAAGAGGTGGTAAGTTTAATCTTCAATGGTGGGAAAATAAGGGAGTAGCTGCTGAAAGAAAGAATAGTGAACTTTGTACAATCCAGTGGGATATAAGATCTGAGGCAACTGGCTTCACCAAAGATAGCTCACACCAAATGAATCTGATTGATTTATTGACTAGGTTACAAAAAGAATTTGATCAAGGACATGTGGAGGGGCATAATCGACCAGAAACGCCTATCTCCATGGGCGTTAATCTCCGAGAACGGGTCCGTGAAAAGGCGGAGTGAACCGTATTTTTTAAAAAAAATAGACGCCCATGCTTTATTCGCCAAGGTGTGAGCTGGGCGTTTTTGCTTTTCACCGATAATGGAAAATGAAATCGCCCAGCTCAAAAACGAATAAATGCAAGGCATTTGTTCGTGGGAGGGGCCAGGATTCATAGTGCACTGGTCCCCCTCACATGCCAGGACACCAACCGGGCACCCTAGGGGGCACTTTTACAAAAACAAAAAAAAAGGTAAAAGAGCTCCCAGGTGCATAGCACCCTTCCCTTGGGTGTTGAGCCCCCCAAATCCCCCTCAAAACCCACTGCCCACAAGTCTACACCAGTACTATAGCCCTAAGCGGTGAAGGGGGGCACCTACATGTGGGTACAGGGGGTTTGGGGGGGTTGGACGACTAGTAGCATTAAGCAGCACAATTGTAACAGGTAGGGGGGGGATGGGCCTGGGTCCACCTGCCTGACGTCCACTGCACCCCCTAACAACTGTTCCAGGGACCTGCATACTGCTGCTTGGGAGGAGGGTATGACATTTGAGGGTGAAAGTAAAAAGTTGTGAAACATCATTTGTTGTGGTGGGAGGGGGTTAGTGACCACTGGGGGAGTCAGGGGAGGTCATCCCCGACTCCCTCTGGGGGTCATCTGGTCATTTAGGGCACTTTTTGGGGCCTTATTCGTCAAAAAACAGGGTCCAGGAAAAGTGCCCTAAATTCTAGCTACAAACGCATCCATTATCGGCGAAGGGCGCCCATCTCTGTTCGGGTGATAACCACGCCCCAGTTCCGCCTTCACCACGCCTCCGACACTCCCCCGTCAACTTTGTCCGCATCCGCGACGGAGTGCAGTTGAAAGCGTCCAAAGTTCGGCTTTCGATTATGCCGCTTTATTTGTTTTTGTGAGAAGAACGGCCATCTCCCGATTTAGGTCGGAACTTGGGCGTTATTCTCGTTCGATTATAAGCTGGGTGGTCTACTAGATTTTGGCAAAGCCTTTGATACTACTACTACTACTACAAATCATTTCTATAGCGCTACCAGTCATACGCAGTGCTTCACAATTGATACTGTTCCTTATAGAAGGCTTATAAATAAATTGAGTAGCTTGATGATGGGATCCAAAGTGGTTAACTGGATCAAAAATTGATTGACTTACAGGTGGCAGAGTGGCGGTAAACGAAATTTACCCAGAAGAAAGGTAGGTGAGTAGTGGACTATCTCAGGGATAAATACTGGGGCCAATTCTGTTCATTATTTTTGTGAGTGATATTGCCAAAGGCTTAGAAGGAAAAGCATGCCTTTTGGTGGAAGACAAAAAGATTGACAAGAGAGTGGATACCTCGAAAAGAGCGGAAATTAAAAGTGGGGGTAAATACTTAGCTTGGATATGTAGAAATGTAAAGTGATGCATTTGAGATACAGAGACCCAAAGCAGCTGTATGGGATGGAACGTGAGAGGCTGTTGTGTATGGACCAGGAAAGGGACTTAAGGATGACAGTGTCTCAGGATCTCAAGGTGGCAAAACAACTGAACAACATAATTTTCAAAGTTAGGAGCATAAATACTTTGGGGATAATATTCATCCAGCGGCAGTCAGCATTTAAAAAAGCCCATCAGGGTGCTAATGTAGGCCCAGGGCATCCTATCAAGGTGGGGGGGGGGGGGGGGGGGTCTGACAATTGGTGGCTGGGAGGAGGAGGAGGAAAGGAAGCAGGGGGAGCTGTTTGGGGGGCTAAGAGGGGGCTCCCAAGGCTCAAGGCATCTTTTCAATAGTTATGTGGGTCCTGACCGATATTTTAATTTTAATTATTTATTTATGCATTCTTGTATCCCACTATTATCCAAAAACAAGTTTCAGTTCAAAGTGGCTTACAATTTACATTTTGGTGGAGTTACAATAGTGTTGGGCAATGTGGAGAGGGCATCTATAGTTTGTGTTAATCATAGAGTTTTTGGAGAGATAGATTTTAGGAGGAAAAGGTAGTGGTAGCTTTTGAGTTCAATTGTAGAGTATTGGTGATATTTATTCATATAGCTTTTGAAGAGGTGGATTTGAAAGGAAGGTGCCAATATCTTTGTGATTAGCTGTAGAATTTTTTGAACAGGTAGGTTTTAATTTTTTTTCTGAATTGGAGGAGATTTTTAATTCTTCTTATGTTTTTTTTTATATCGAGTTCCACCATTTGGAACCCAGGTAGCTGAATCCTGCTGTGTAAATAGTTTTGTAGATGGTGTTTTTTCAGTTGGGTAGATGTAGGAGTAGGGTAGTTTCTGTTTTCTGGGCTGGCATTTCTTGAGGATAGTTCAATCATGTTAAGCATATATTTGGGTGCCATTCCGAACAGTATCTTAAAGATTAGGGTGCTCACTTTGAAAAGTATTCTTGCCTTGACTGGTAGCCAATGTAGTGTTTCAAGCAGTGGGGTTGCTGTTTCATATTTTGATTTCTTGAAAATCAGTCTTGCTGCTGTGTTTTTGACTGTTTGCAGTGATTTTAGAGTGTTTTCCTTGCACCCTATATATGCTGCATTGCAGTAGTCTAGTTGCGATAGTATCGTTGATTGAACCAGTATCCAGAAAGATTGTCTAGGGAAATAGTCTCATTCTTCTCAATTTTCATAGTGTTCTGAAGCATTTTGATGTTACTGCTGATATTTGATTGTTCAGTGTTAGATGTTTGTCAAGAATGATTCTTAGTATTTTAAGTTGTGTTTCGATGTTGTATGTTTGTTGGTTGATTGTGAATTTTTGGTAGGATGTGGGGTTGTATGGGCTGGATAGTACTAGTAATCTGGTTTTGTTTCTGTTCACTTTGAGTTTGAAAGTTGTTAAATATTCTTCCTTTAAGTCCAATCCTTTTTTTATTTTGTACTGTATGTTTGTGATATTGTTTCAGAAAGGTATGAAGATGGTGACATCGTCTGCATATATAAATGGGTTGAAACCCATTAATTCCAGTTTTTTTCCGAGTGGCACCATCATTACATTAAACAGTATTGGTGATATTGGCGATCCCTGTGGTACCTCACACTCAGAGATCCATGAGGTTGATGTTTGGTTGGACATTTTTAGGATGTAGGATCTCCATATTCAGTGCTGGGGCCTGCAAAGCTAAGTGGCTGAAATTAGGATAGATTTGAACTGTCCTAATTTTGGTTGCTTAGCTATGTGGGTCCTGTCACTGAATATTAATGGCACCTACATAACTGCTGACTCCTTCTCAATGCTACCCCTGTACCACCCCTGACCTGCTCACTTCTTTTGGACTGGACAGAGTTGATATTCAATGGCTCTTGTCCGCTGAAATTGCTTTGAATATTTGGCTAGTTTGAATATAGGATCCTGAATTTATAAAGAAAATAAACAATAATAATTATCTATATAAGAAAAGGAGTAAACTCTCTATAAACATGAATGAAAATACATAAATCTATTAATAATCAAACCAATACTCATTAAGAGCCCACAAACAATAGCGGAGAAGTGTAACACAACTGTTCATTTATAATTGAACTGAAGGGCACAGAAAAAAAGGTCTACTTAAAAAAACGAATATTTGAGGAGGTTAAAGAAAGAGTCATATACTGCTGACTCCTGAGTACTGAATCTACTGTTCTGTATTATATGCAGTGGCCTTTCTTTCTGTATTTCTTTATAAAAGAAGCAGAAACCTCGCATGAGCAGTTGAGAAAGTTGAAAATCTGAACTCTATTGCTCGTGGACTCGGACTTCTGGATACAATGATGGGTGACTTAACATACAGCATATGCTTCAGTTCCCTTTGCTAAACCTGTGCTGCAAGGCATCATTCATCCCTATTGGTAAAATCTTTTGCCTTTGGGCTCTTTGTAATCTTTAACCAATAAATCAGTCAATTGAAGAGCTAATCTGAGTCAAGAAGAAGCTCAGGACAGCATCATGTGAAGAAGCCTTTCTGACATTCTCAGTGATACATGTTTTCAGAGCTGTCAGTTCCTGATATATGAGAGCATTCAGTGTGCTTTTGACCAAAGCACATATAATATCCACTTAAACTGCCAGTTTCTAAAAAGATGGACAGAGAATAATTGTATACTGTTAATTAACATCATTTGTGAAGTCCAATTTTTTATCGGTCATCTAGGTCCAAAAAGGGATAATCAAAAGGGAACATTCACAATCTGCAGCATGTTTTTCAAAAGGCTTGCTGAATGTGAAGTCTTTTATAAACCATGCACAAGGCCATGGGAAAATACATGTGTTTAATAGTACGAATAGAGGGTACAACCATTTTACAAAATAACACATTCAACAAAGAGCATCATTATTGGGATCTGTTGGGTACTTGCAACCTGGACTAGGCACTGTTGGAGAGAGGATGCTGGGACAATGGACCTTGGCCTGGCTCATCATGGCTTTTCTTATGTTCTAATTATGGATGTGCATAGGAAACATTTTTGGTTTTGTTGGCTTTTGGATCAGTCATCCATTTGGTTGATTTTCAGATGCTGAATGATTTGCTTGTTTCCTTCCTTTGCATTAAAGTCAACGGGACAAGCAATTTTGTACTATAATAATGGGAGTTTGAATCTGATTTCAGTGAAGTTTGCTTGAAGCTGGAGTGGGGAATAGCTTTGTGATTAGAGCAGTGGGCTGAAAACCATCAAAACCAAGGTTAAAATTCCAGATACAGGGGGCAATTCTATAAAGTGGTGCTAAATGTAGGTGTGACAAAAATGTGCTTATCGCCAATTCAATAACCCATTATAAAACAGTGCTGCTTTGGTGCACCAAAACTTAGGGGCTGATATTCAGATCGCGGTAGTTATCCTGGCTACCTTCCGCAGTTGGGCCCAGATAATCAACGCCAGTCCGTTTCCAGTGACTGGCATTGAATATCCGGTTTATTTTTGGCCACTTCAAACTTTACCAACCAAGTCGATATTCTGCGATAGCCGGTTACGTTTGAACTGGCTAAAGATAGGCCTGCTATTTGGGCGGCCCAATTTGGCCACCAAACTTAGCTAGCAATGTGCTAAATATTTCTGGATAGTCAGCTATATTGCGCAATATAGCCGGTTATTCACTAAGCACTTACAGGAATATTCAGCTGTTCCTGGCCGGTTAAATAGTGCGGAATATCGGGTGGAATAGCTTTTGCCAGGTCAATGGCAGGCATAAGCTGGTGTGCTTAAGTGTGCCTTGTAATACATGCATCTGATACTATTCTATAAGGTGTGCACATTGCTGGTGGAATGCCCATGCTTTGCCCGCTGGTACAGCCAATTTGCTGTTACATGCCATGCACTAGCATACCAATATTAAAGAATAGCATTTGTGCTATCATTAGTATATATAACTGTGCCTATTCTATAAATTAGTGTGTGCTATTGGCACATATATTTAAGTGCCCATTATAGAATCGCCTTTGTAGAATATAACTAATCTTAAACTATAATTGAAAATGCATGGGCTTAAATTGTGTTAGCAGTCATCTGTAACCAAGGTTACAGCACTATAAGATATCAAGGGTGGCACGGGGATCTCACGGCACCAAAGAGGGGCAAAGAGCACTAACCATGGCATGAACCACTGTGAGTAGGTCAAAGCAGCACACACATTAGAATAAAGGCCATAAGGTACTGAGAAAGGGGTATAGCAGCACCAACACTGGCAAGAAAACCCTAAATCATCAGAAGAGGGGTAAAGTAGCACCAACATTGACAGTGGTATTTTGAGAGGACTTGCCAATATCTTCTGCCAATATCTATCAAGCTTCTAACTATGAAATCTGTCTACTTTGCACCATAGAGCCTCTGTTTGTTCTGACATCCAAATTCAATCAATGTCTGTCCCCTTTGTAGCTGTACCCTATCAGGCTTATTTTTGAAAGAGAAGGACGCCCATTTTTCGACACAAATCGCAAGATGGGCGTCCTTCTCACAGGGTCACCCAAATCGGTATAATGGAAAGCCGATTTTGGGCGTCCCCATTTGCTTTCCATTGCGGGGATGACCAAAGTTCCCAGGGGTGTGTTGGAGGTGTAGCGAAGGCGGGACTTGGGCGTGCCTAACACATGGGCGTCCTCGAGCCATAATGGAAAAAAAGGGCGTCCCTGACGAACCCTTGGACGACTTTATCTGGTCCTTTTTTTCTTACGACTAAGCCACAAAAAGGTGCTCAAACTGACCAGATGACCACCGTAGGAAATCGGGGATGACCTCCCCTTACTCCCCCAGTGGTCAATAACCCCCTCCCACCCTCAAAAAAATTAAAAAAATATATATTTTTGGCCAGCCTCAAATATCATACCCAGATCCATGACAGCAGTATGCAGGTCCCTGGAGCAGTTTTAGCGGGTGCAGTGCACTTCAGGCAGGTGGACCCAGGCCCATCCCCCCCTACCGGTTACACTTGTGGTGGTAAATGTGAGCCCTTCAAAACCCACCAGAAACCCACTGTACCCACATGTAGGTGCCCCCCTTCACCCATAAGGGCTATGGTAGTGGTGTACAGTTGTGGGGAGTGTGTTTTGGGGGGCTCAGCACACAAGGTAAGGGAGCTATGTAGCTGGGAGCTTTTTCTGGTCCATTGCAGTGCCCCCTAGGGTGCCTGTTTGGTGTCCTGGCATGTGAGGGGGACCAGTGCACTATGAATGCTGGCTCCTCCCACGACCAAAGGGCTTGCATTTGGTTGTTTCTGAGATGGGCGATCTTAGTTTCCATTATCGCTGAAAATCAGAAACGACCAAGTCTAAGGACGACCAAATTTCAAGATTTGGGCATCCCCGACCGTATTATTGAAACAGAAGATGGACGCACATCTTGTTTCAATAATATGGGTTTCCCCGCCCCTTCGCCAGGACGTCCTGCAAGGACGTCCTCAGGAAAACTTGGGCGCCCCTTTCGATTATGCCCCTCCACATGTGCTCTTTGCTTTCTCTCTACCTCTAAGGTTGATATTTCCACCCTCTTTTCCTCTGAAGCCTACTTATTCTTAATAGAAGCTTCTCTCCCTCTGAAACAGGGGCGTAGCCACAGGTGGGCCTGGACGGGCCCAGGCCCAGCCACTTTTGCTCCAGGCCCACCCAGCCTCTTCTGCCCGCTCTCCCTGTCTGCATGGTCTGCTCACTTTTACTGCCCTGAAGCGCCGTTCTCCCTCCAGCACCGGCGATTCCCATAGCCAGCCTTCTGCCAGCGCGCATCGTCGGGGCCTCTTCTCAGGCACATCCCGGCTACTCTGCAACTTCCTGCGTCCCACCTTTGCGGAAAACAGGAAGTTTCAGAATAGGCGGGATGCGCCTGAGAAGAGGCTCCGACGACGCATGCTGGCAGAAGGCTGGCTATGGGAATCGCCGGTGCTGGAGGGAGAACGGCGCTTCAGGTCAGTAAAAATGACTAGAACTGACCATGTGCAGGGGGCTGTCGTGGGGGTGGGTAGCGGGTGGAGAGGAAATGCGGCGGCGGCGGGCGGATGGAGAGGAAATGTAGCGGCGGCGGGCGGGCGGTGGGGGGGGGGGGGGTGCTAGCAGGTGGAGAGGAAATGCGAGGCCTGTGCCCACCCAGTCCACCTCCAGGCCCATCTAAAAATTAAACTCTGACTACGCTACTGTTCTGAAACCCAAAGGAGAGGTAGCAAGAAAATGATGGTCTCAGATTCATAATGATATCATCAGCCATAGGATTTTGGAGTGAGGCTGTGATAGATTTGTTTGATTGATTGTAAAAAATTTGTAGCATGGTACGTCAAGTTACTGCTGTTTCTTCCTTGTCCTTTCTCAAGGTGGCTCTACTCTATCAGTATCACAGAGACTGAAAACTTATATCTGAAGCCACAGTTACTATAAAAGTGTCGCGATCTCTGGCTTCTCGGACACTGGAACAAACGTGAGCCCTTGGGCTGCTGACGAGGAGCAGCAGCAGCAGGTAAAATCCCCCAACCAGGACTGGGTAAACAAGCAGGGATGGAACTGGAACCTGGAGCGGATTCGGCTTGGCTGGACCCAAATACTGGAACAGACTAGTCTGGAACCACAGGACTGGAACAGCTGGACTTCACCTGTGCTGACCACCATTCCCCAGAGGTTGAGCCCCTAGGTGCGGGTGGCCTGCAGGACTTACAAGACAGAGCTGGAACTGGATACTAAACAGGATTCTCACACAGGGTCAAGGATACAAAACAAGCTAGACTGAACAGGGACTGAGGGTCAGAGGGGAAAGGACTAAACATGGGAGGCAAAGCAGAATACTAGGCTAGGAATCACAGACAAATAATACAACACTAGGCAGAAAGCGAACAGACTAAAGAACAAGGACTGAAAGCTGCCAAGCAGCTACTAAGAAAGGTACACAGACGGGCTAAAGAGCAAGGACTGAAAGCTGCCAAGCAGCCACTAAGAAAGGTAAAAGTAATTATGCTAATAGCTAAACTACACACAGACCTGAACAAGGACCAGGCAAGGAATTCAGACAAGAAACTAGACTAGACAGAAGTGCAACAAAGCACACCAACTCACCCAGAGACCTTTGGCAATGCAAAGGCAAAGTAGCAAAGCCCACAGGTGCTTAATAAAGACCATCACCTGCTGAGGCTCAGCTGCAGGAATCCCAAGAGAAGTACGGATGCTGCTTAGGTACAAACAAGGCAAGCAAGTCTGGCAGACTGGAAGATCCAGACCGGACTGACTTCTGACACAGGCTTGGGAAACAGCAACAGATAGTCTATAGCAGTTGCTGGTACTGGCCACCAGAGGGCGAGGGGAGGACAAACCAGGAAAACAATCATAATTGTGAGAAAAAGGAAGGTAGAAGCTAGTGAGTACATATCTTCTGGGCATGAGAAGGCTAAGCATTGTCCCAGAGGAGACAATTGGACCAACATGGAGTGTGTCCTTGATTAGGGACACAATTCTGGTTTGATGGGCTCCTTCAGGGGCTTGTTTATGTTTATTATGACTTAATATACCACTTTTCAGCAAAAATCAAAGTGGTTTACAAATTAAAATTAAAAGCCAAAAATATTTTTCAGGAAAGGAACTACAATTTCAACAGAAAAGAATAAAAGAGAACCAAATTAAAACAAACAAATAACAGAATAAATAAAAGAAAGCAAAAGAAAAGGTAACCTTATTCATACATAACATACTGTCTGTATGGTCAGGATCCCTTCTTTGCAGAAAATGCCTTGGAAAACAGATACATTTTTACTAAAGTCCTGAATTTCCAAAAGGGTTGTTTTGAGTGAACTTCTGAGGGCAAACTATTCCAAAGTCAGAACAACTAAAAAGAAAGCGGAATGGGAATTGACTCTAATCTTGTATAGTTAACAGCTGGAATTGCAAGACAATGAGTACCTGCTGCCCTCCTGGTTCTGCCTTTCCTGTGTCACCTCCCTCCTGGGCAGGAGTCTGAGGGTTAAGGTGGTTCTACAAATGTGAAGAAGTATTGTTAAGGGGGCGTGGCAGCTTTCTATAGACTCCCTCACATACCTTCCCCCTCAGCTCAACCCTACCTAGTTGAGCACCTGCATTGTCAGGGTCCACCTCCTGAGAAAGGAAATCAGCATTTAAATGATCTCAGCTTGCCTGATGTTGCATCTCAAAACTGAATGTCTGTAGACTAAGGAACCACCAAATGATGCATGCATTAGACTCCTTATGGCAAGCTATCCATGGTCTGTGATGAGCCTCACCTTCCTTCTCCTGACATAATATCCCAGGTACTGAACTTCTTGCCCTCACAGGAAGCATTTTGTAGACTTAGCTGTTATTCCAGCTGTTCTCAGGCTATCCAGGACCACTTGCTTCTGGATTGGGTGGAAGCCTCCAGTCCTTAATGTAAATGACGATATTAGACTTTTGTTATTACTGCTATAGGAAAGGAAATGCTAAAGATATCTAAGAGAGTTAAAATAGTCACATATGTTGCAAGATTTATTAGCATAGGTTTGGCTGTTTATAGCCTTTATCTTGCCATCAGAAGCAATATGGACGGAGGGCAAGGTAAATCAAAAGAACTGGAAATGGTTTCATCTCCCAAAACACATACATGTCATTTTCCTAGAATAAAGCTTTGACTGTCTAAATGCTAGCTTCCCAGATATGTCTTTCAAAGTTATGTACTTTGCAAACACATTAGATAGGAATAGCACCCTCCCAACAGCATATTTCCCTGTCTTGAAACATATAAATTAGATTGTGAGCCCTCCAGGGACAGAGAAATACCCAGTGTACCTGAATGTAACTCACCTTGAGCTACTACTGAAGAAGGTGTGAGCAAAATCCAAATAACTAACTAAATATAATACATTGATATCCTTTATATGTGTCTTAAATACTAATAAAAATGCTACAGCAAAGCAGTGCAGAAAACAGTGACAAGAAGTTTGTATGCTTTTTTTCAGATTAATATAGTCTGGCCCCTGTGATCTCTGAGGAGTTAGTTTCTCTTCAAAGTGTTGGATTGCTCTTCCAGGTAAAATCTTTGAAATTTACAACTTTTTCTATAAATAAAACAAGCACAGAACTTTTAAAAACCTCTAGCAGGAATCAACAGAAGGCAAAAGACTGAAATTTGGTCCACCAAGGCTGTTTCTTATCAAATTATATTTGGGAGCCTGTCACTCAGCATAGGATTTTGCCTGTGGAGGAGATGATTTTTTTTCCTAGTCAGACTTTCACTATACTAAATTCAGTGCAGCAGAGGAAAAAGAGACAGACTCTTTGCTCAAACACAAGGATTTCAAAAATAAAACTTTTTCTTGACTATTTCTTGTCTCTGTTCCTGCCCTTCGTGATTTTATTGCTAGATCTCATTTCCATTCTCTCTCAAGCTACTTTCTTTGTGTGCATTCTATTTTAATTTAATTTATAATTGTAATCTGTTGCTAGTATGTGAAAACCCCCACTTACAGTGGGGACAACTAGTCAATTACTTCACAAACCTTAATAAAAAGGTATGTATCTTATAGAATGACCATGCTTATATTTATGCTTATGTGTGACCATCCATGGGAAAAGCTGACTAAAGTCACCAGAAACAAAAATGAGGTTTTAATGAATGTTGTTAAAGCAAACAATTTGTAATACAACAGTCCAAACCCCATCCTTTTATGAAGTTACAGAAGTTTAAAAATATAACTTTTTAAGACAGCTTACGGATGTATGACATGAAAAATCAGCCAATTATCTCAATTATCTGAGTTCATGCAGGGAGTAAATTTACTTCATGAATCTCAAGATGGCTTTAAGATATATCATAGTACAGAGACACTTATTATCTTTAATAACTGAAGTTAAGTGTATGCTAAGCAGAGGTAAAGATATGGTGTTACTACAATTTCATACATCTGTGGGGCATATACGGATAACAACCTTTTTTGTGGTGTTGTTGTGCAACCTAACACTTAGTATAGATTATAAAAATTGAGACTCTGTCCCGGTTTCTTGTGAGGCGAGCCAGTGTCAGCAGCAACTGTATCCCCAGATCCAAGCTCACAATGCCCAAATAATGAAAGAACTAACTTCACACCAAGGATATTATAAAAAGATAGTGCTTATTTATTTACAATAGCAGCAGCAATAATAAATGGATGAGAATAAAGAAAGCTAAAGTCTTATCATAGAAACAGCTTGGAGTAAACACACATTACCCTACACTAAGTACTGCAAGCTGCTGTGAGAGGTTGTGGCAGCCATTTTAGACTAGTGCTGCAAGGAGCAGGAGTGAGGGGGCTGTACTCCTGCACCCAATAACCCCACTGGACCACCAGGGATACAGGCAGGCCTGGGGGGGGGGAGGCCTGCCTACACAGCTGGAGGGGGGTCTTCAGGGGCATCTTCATGCAGGCTAGGAGGGGGGGAGGGAAAGTGGAGACATTGGCAGGGAGCTTGAGGGGGCTTAGGGGCTTAAAAAAATAAAAATTAAAAAAAGTTATCCAGGCCGGCCAGCCAGATATTCAGCCAGGGCCACATAAATGCCAGGCGCCCAGCCCACCCCAAATTATCCCCCGATATTCAGAGCTGGTGCCCAGACATGGCTCAGCATTGAATATCGCAGGATACTTTAACTGGCGATGATCAGCATTTTAAAAAAATGCTGACTGCTTCTGGCTGAATATCGGGGAAATAGTAAGTGCTTATTTATTTACAATAGCAGAGGCAATAATAAATGGAGAAGAATAAAGAAAATGAAAGTCTTATCATAGAAAGAGCTCAGAGTAAACACATATTACCCTAGACAGACTTATGAATCTGTCAGATACTCTACCCCCACAGCATTTATAACACATTAATACATGGAAATTGTAGGATCTTAGCAGATGATGCAGGCGTCTAGTGAATGTCAGATGTATTCCTCAGATGACCAATCTGGCATGGAGACAGGCTGCACTTCAGTTGGAACAACCCCTTATCCTAGCTTGCAGCTCCACTTAAAGTGTAAAAAGCCCAGATGATGTGCATTCTTGGCCTTGCTGTCTATGCAGAACAACTTGTTTGTCTTCAATGTTGTGACTCTAGGAGCCACTATATTGTCCTACTGGCACCAAGTGAAGGGAAATTTAACCATGAGGTCAGTGCTTCAGGTAAACAAATGCTTTTTCGGGATGCAAAGCTGCCATTAAGTCCGGAACAGTAGGCCTGGGACTTTCCAATACTAATTTGGAGAATTAAAGCATTACATTACCTTCTTGCGAGCACAGAGCCATTCTGACCTGGGAGTGCATTATCCAGTAGCAACATCTTGTGGTACTCTGCTGCTCCAGCCATTATGTTGGCTTAGGAATCCTTGGCTAGCTGGCTGATAGTCCTTGATAAGGTTTTGTATTGCAAGGCTTCTTGCTGATTACACACACTTTCACAAGTCTTAGCAACAGGCTTCAGCAGTGAAAAATGGAGTTAGCTAAAATTTGTATTTTAAAATTCAGGTTGGAAGTGCTGAACAGTGTAGTGTTAGCATGTAGTGCTGCATATAGTGTTTTATGTGGGGCGTTTTGCTCCCACATATCTTCCGCCTTTGATACGGAGAATCATAATAAGCTAATTGTTATGTTAACAGAATTAGATTTCACTGCTTCTGTGCTTCAATGGTTTAGCTCTTTTTTGAAAATTAGGAGATACTTGGTTATTAAGGAAGGTGTATCATCTTTTTCTTGGTGATCTCCTTATGGAGTCCCACAGGGATCTCTCATTTCTCCGCTGTTATATAATATCCATATGAGCTCACTTGGAAATGTAAAATTGGAGACTGGTGTGAAACTTTTGTCATTTATTTTATTGCATTTGAATCATATGCAGATGATATTTTCTGATTCTGGTGGACTTATCCCAAAACATTACTTCTTCTAGAATGAACTACTGAATGGAGAAGATTAGACACTGGTCCTCTTCTGTTGTGCTTAAATTAAATACAGCTGGTACCAGAGTAGGGGTGGGCCAAAGTACTTCCAGCAAAGTGAAAGTAAAAACACTCTTTTATTGACAAACAGATAAAAAGACCCAACATGGGCTGTGTTTCTGTGGAGAACCTCCTGCTTCAGGGGTCACAAATGTTCTTTCAAATGTAGTATGGAGAGAGAGAGAAAGAGAGGAGATGTTATTGAACAGAATCCAAATCCAGCTTTAACAACAGAGCACAACTAGAAGGGAAAAATAACATTGCTAGTTCCAATTGGACTTAATGATTCTGAGTGGCAAGCAAACTGTAAAAGTAAACACCTACATTGTTGGTATTCTTTCATACATGGCTTGCCTACCTGTACAGATATCTGCAATTATACAGCTTATTGGAGCCATACAGATTATTGATTTGGGGCAAAACAATGCCATATGCTAAAGTGAACAGAGAAGAACCTAGTACCATGAGCTGCTGTGAGAGGTCATGGTAGCCATTTTCAGGAGTGGGGGGGGGGGGCTTCGCTCCTGTCTCCAACAATCCCCACAGTTGACCAAGGACATCATGGAAGGCCCAGGGAGGTTACCTAGACCTCGAGGTGTTGGGGTTGTCTCTTACTGGAGTGAGGGGAGGGGTTCGGGGAGGTGGTAGGATGGATGAGGGCTCTTTGGGATACTGGAAAGGGGTTCAGGGGGGCAGGGGGAAAAATCATTATGTGGATCCCAGCTGATATTCAATGCCGGGTTCCCCATAGCTAGGCAGAGACGTCAGACGCACGCACAGAAACTTGAACAGAAGATCATTGAGGATGCAACGCCGCGAAGGCCAGAACAGGACTTTGGCTGACGGGGTTTGGGGTCCCTCGTCAGCACAGGTACTCGACGGCGGCGGGGGGATGGTTTTCGGCGAGAAGGGGGGGTCGACAGGGTCGCAGAAGGGGGGTACAGGGGTCCGTAACACGGAGGGGGGGTGTTGAAAACGGAGGGAGGGCGGAGTCTGGAACTCAGTGGGAGGGGTGTGAGGGGGCCTTGAACTGGGTGGGTGGCAGGCCAGGGAGGCTGGGAGGGGACAGAGCGACACAGTGAGGGAGGGTGGGGGATTTCCTTGCTAGCGCCCGTTTCCTTGCCTTCAGAAACGGGCCTTTTTTACTAGTATTCTATAATGGAACCTGGGTGCCCATGTCCTGTAATGGAACAGATTCCTACTGTGTGGCCTCAGAGCACCTAAATGGATGTGCCTAGGTGTTGAATTGCCCACATGTGAGTAGTTTTATTTAGTTGGATTTTCTCACACCTTATTCAGGGGTAGCTAATGGGTTACATTCTGTTATACTGGGTATTTTCCTGTCCCTGGAGGGCTCACAATCTAAGTTTGTACCTGAAGCAATGAAGAATTAAGTGACTTGCTCAAGATCACAAGGAGCAGCAGTGGGATTTGAACTGGGCACCTCTAGATGTCAAGACTGGTGTGCTAACCACTAGGGCACTCAGTGAAAGTGTGGAGGGGCATAATCGAATGCGAATGCCCATCTCCATGGGCGCCTATCTCGGAGGACGGGCACACGAAGGGGTGGGACAGACCGTATTTTCGAAAAAGATGGGCGTCCAGCTTTTGTTTCGATAATACGGTTTGTGCTGGGCAAATGCATCGCATTTGGGTGGATTATCGGTTTTCAGCGATAATGGAAACCAAAGGCGCCCAGCTCAAAAACCAACAAATCCAAGGCATTTGGTCGTGGGAAGGGCCAGGATTCGTAGTGCACTGGTCCCCCTCAGGGCCGTGCCTAGGGTCTCTGGCGCCCCCCCTGCAGCCTATCAGTTGGCGCCCCCCCTGCAGACTATCAGTTGGCGGCGGTGCCCCCCCCCCCCGTGAAAATGATCGCTCACCACTTGCCACACTGACAGGAATTGTCAGCAATATTCTTAGAAACAAATTGCTATACATTGCAAAATAAGATAGCAGATGTAAATTCTCAAAGTGGACATATTCCAAACACTAAAATGAAAATAAATGATTTTTTTTCTACCTTTGTTGTCTGGTGACTTTCTTTTTCTGATCATGCTGGCCCAGTATCTGATTCTGCTGCTATCTGTCCTCTTAACTCCGTTTCCAGGGCTTCCTTTCCATTTATTTCTTTCCTTTCCTCCTTTCTTCTTCATTTCTGGTCCTCAGCTTCTGCCTATTTTCTTCATCCATGTGCAGTTTTTCTCCTCTCTTCCTTTTCCCTCATTTCATCTCCTTCATCTCTCTTCCCTCCCCTCTATGTCCAGCAATTTTTCCTCTCTCCCTGAGCCCTGCCCTCCCAATCCATGCCCATTCATGCTCCTCTGTCCCCTGCCCCCTCCATTCATCCCTTTCCAGCAATTCCCCTCTCTCCCTGAGCCCTGCCCTCCCAATCCATGCCCATCCATGCTCCTCTGTCCCCTGCCCCCTCCATTCATCCCTTTCCAGCAATTCCCCTCTCTCCCTGAGCCCTGCCCTCCCAATCCATGCCCATCCATGCTCCT